>NC_142517.1:188332333-188638916 GCF_057876585.1 Rhinolophus sinicus | reverse complement strand
ACAGAGCTAAGAGAAGAATGCAAAACAAAACAAACAGGACACAAGACAAGTGTGCATATATTAAGGGGAGAAAAGCATTTTGAACGAGAAGAAAGACAAATGGCTAATTCTTATCCAAGTTTCAAATGTGTCTCAAAAACCTACACTTACAGATATGATAGCATAGAATAAGTTTAAAACCATACTTTTTTCTTATGACTTCAGAAAGTTAACCAGGGCTAATTTCTTATATAATGACTGAGCTAGCATATACTCATATATTAAATGGCAGAGGAAAACAAACAGCCATTTTCACATTATTAGTTTGTTACTTTAGTTCATGATCTTCACTGATTCCACGATACTGTGAGAAATCACTTAATTCCCTGGTAGCCCAGACATGTTCCAGGAGGAAAATATTCAGCCTTTACAGATTTCAAGTATCTATCTCCATCTCCCCAAATCTGTAAAAAGTGCTTTGTAAACATTTCAATATTGAGCAGGTAAAAACAGTACATATTAATATTTTATATAAAATACTAGTAAATCCTCAAAATAATAATAGTAAAGCATATTTTTACATTAAAAATGTTAGCATATGTAACTGTCAATTTGAGCAAACAAAGAATGAGATACATCACAACAGCTTCAATTAATGATTTGTTTTTTGAAAGACGGGGTTTGTTTGCCTGCTGCCAGATTATTATTTATCATTTTCTTTCTAAGTTTAATAAACTTAAAAATTCATAGCATGTGTATTTTAAAGATAAATACACTAACAGCATGCATATTTAAAATGTACTATAGTTAAATGCTGCTTATAAAAGCCAAAAGAAAAAAAAAAAGAAAAAAAAGAAAGTGATGTACTGAAACTTGTTTTGTGTTCTAGCTGAAAGAAGTATTAACTTGGTCCAACTGGTTGACCAAGGACTTTCGGGGCAGGAGGTTATCTAAGCAGTAAAAAATCTCAGTACACAAGCATATAGGTGAAACTATTATTTAGGTATGAAATATAAAAGTCTGATAATTACACTAAAAATATTAGAAAATCAAATAAGTTAATATGTAAAAAACAAATGCAAGAAGAAAGCTAGTACACTAATCAGCATTAATGGGTTATAATATCCCATGAGAACAGTCTGCTTTAAAAAAAGGACTGGACTACGAGAGAGAGAAAACTATAGAGACTTTTTGGGCTGAAATAGTAATAGGAGGTAGAAGTCTGTTCAGGACTGTAAGAACCTCAACAAGAGTTAAATTCACTTTCATAGTTAATTCTTACACAGCTTATTTGACTTTTCATGCACTGAAGCTAAAAAGGTAATTGAGGCAGTTCAAATAACAAATTCCTGTCACAAAATGCTATTTCTCATTTAATGAAATATTTCATTCTAAGAAATAAAGACAGAATGACAGATTCCCTTAGTTTAAAAGATCATATAAGACCTAAAAATAAAATCAGCTCACTAACTGGTTGATAAATACAGGTAGATCCATATGATGGAATGCCTCATAATAATAATAGTAATAATAATAATAATAAAACTCTTTATATATTGATACAAACCAATTGCTAAGCAATCTTAAGTGGAAAAAAGCAAGATATACAATAGTGTATATAGTATATATACCTTTTGTATAAAAAGGGGGGGTAGGAAAACACATACATATTTGCTTGTGTATAGATAGAATTCCTCTGAAAGGACAAGAAATCAGTGACACTTGGGTGACTGGGGTGGGGGGTGACACACACATACACGACTTTTCCTATATTTTTTGTTTTGAATTATGAACTGAGTGAATTACTTATTAAAAATAAAATTGGAAATATAAAACTATTAATATTCCTTTTCCATTATTTTACCAAGTATGATCTTTCCTTTGATTGCTTTCTTATGACATATTCTACCTTATTAGTCATTGAGTCCCTAAAAGTTCCCTTTTAGGGTAGAGATAAGACAGTGTAAGTAATTTGTAATTTATTTTTTGATTTGCTGCAGCTTCTGCTCCACTGTATTAAACATAGTAACATTAATGATGAATAATTTTAATAATAGGAAACATTTGTTGAGCACTTGTGAAATACCTGATATTTAGTATGTATTAAATATTTTTATAGTTTACATGTATTAACTTATTTAATCCTCACATTTCTGAGGTACATGTACATTCATGACTGAGGAAACTGCCCAATGTCCCACAGCTAGGAAGTTAAAATAAAACTTAAAATGAGTATCTATCACTGAGTCCCTAAGGAGGTACTTTATAATAATCTCACAACCATATAAAGTGGGTGGTATTATTCTAATTTAACAAATAAGGAAACTGAGGCTGAGAAAGATTAGGAAATTTCCCATAAGTCACAAAATTCCTTGAGGGGAGGCACATGACAGTAACGACAAGTGATTCCAAACCTAATGCTCTTTCCATTAACTACATTCTCTGTCACAGTAAATTATAACTAAATATTTGAATTACCATAAACTGTTGTCTCAAGTGATACTGTGGTAGAAATGAATTCACACATGAGTAAGAAAATCAAAAATCCTTGCATTTTTTCCCCATTCCCTATCTACTATATCCATACATTCAGATTGGAGCTCTAACTATTCAATAAAGAAGACAACACTGGAAGTAACATTGTTCGTGAAGAAAGATATAAGACTGTCACCGGCTGCTACAAAACAGTGTATATAACTGTATCAGACAAGGTATTTATGGAATAAAAGAAATTATAAATTTCAGTGATACACTGAAACATTATGTTACAAGAAAAGTTTTTTCTACTATGGAAAAAGATTTTTAAATTGAGGTGAAGTGGGCGATACATACTTGGTTTTATTGTAACCATATATACTCCAAAAAACAAAACCCAGTGTCTTAGGAGACAGAACAAAGCTACTTATCTATGAAGAAACAAAAATTTCTATTAAGGAGCTCTAATCAAGAAGATGAATTTCAGAAAGCAGGAAAAAAAGGTACCATTTTATGGATCAGATTTCTAAGTTTCCTTAGACTCTTCCGTGAAAAAAAAAATTATTCAAAAGGAGTAACACTAGATTTTTAAATCCCATTTAAAACATTTTCTAACATTTTTCAATTTCTGTTAAAAATTCATTCACTTTCTGAATACAGGTGTCCATTAAAAAATAAAAGTTCAAGTAGATTTAACTGATTTTTACTGATCCCTGAGAGGTTATAGAAGTATAATTTAATATCATGCTCCAAGTGAATATTCAATTAGTGAATATAACAAAGTCTGGAAAGTTTTACCTGGAACTGCTAAGAATTACAGATTATGAATCTATAAATAAAAGATCTTTTTGATAAGGCTGAAGAAAAAAATTCATCAGAAAACTTTTTTTTTTTTTTTAAATTTCAGTGTTATTGTTCTGCATTTTCAATAACGAAAAAAATTTACTCAACATACGCTGGTTTGCAGAAAACCTTAAGGAAAAACAGTGCTCTCTATAGCTTCATCAATACTGCAATTTCTTGTGTTTGGAAATAAAATCATCTTCCCAAGCCTTATGGAAAAATTCTTTATTACATCTTCTTAAGTTTTTCATCAATGACAAACTGCTGATGTGTTTTGTGTGTTTTTTTAACTTGCAATACAGCAAAAAAAAAAAAAAAAAGTTTTGGAAAAGTGACTTGGATACAGAAAAATCAGAAGGCAATTCTTTACCAATCAATATTTATTCCTAACAGGAAACTGTGTACATATTAATCAATTGTATCATAATGTGACAGATTTTTAAAACAACCTGTTCATCTTTTGCACCACCTAAAAGTAACCATTTTGGCTTTACTTTTAAATCAGGAAATGTGCAGTGAGTGTAAAAGATTTCAGTATCTGGCAACCAAAAGTATCTTTTATACTAAACTTTTAGAAGGCAGAACGGATGCAAGCTAAGGCCAGAATGAAATTCTAACTTCTTAAGAAGGTATGACAAACTTAAATAGGTCATATTCCAGGTTCTTTAAAAATTCTTTTAATCTTTAATGTGTCAATGCGTTTTCTACTGTGGCTTGTCCCAACAGGGAAAGAAAAGAAGCCTTGTGGCTTAAATTATTGTCAGTCTCAGGCTGGGGTTACCTACTTCATGCGAGACAAATAATGGATACTTTTAAATGCCTATTTTTAGTTAGTATCTATCAATATTATTGAAGTTTAGATAGAAACATGTGGGCAACAGGGTAGGAGGTGGGATGGAGAAATCCCGAGGACCCAAACGCGGTTAGCAAGGTTGGGGAAAAAAGTGATGTAAAGCAAAAGTACATCGGCTAATATTCGTTTCAACGAAGTGTTTCAGAATGATAGATCTCAAGTGATAACCTTATTGAAAAGGGTTAAAACCGAAACTGTTTTCAAACACCAGCTTCCCTTTTACAAGATCCCAACAGTTTTTTAAAAGTTATTACAAATATGTTTTTCTTAGCACCCCCTTCCTCCCCAAAAGAATGCATTTCCATGACTACTGACTTCAAAAAAAAAAACACAAAAACGAGGGTGAGGGAGTCAAAATTATCTAAAAATGCACGAGCCCTCATCATCTCAACCAAGCAGAGAAAACAACAGTGTTTCCCCAATGTGGTGGGAGCAGGGGGAAAGGGCATGAATAAAATACAGGACGAGAGGAAACCTTTGGTTTCGAACTTTATTGCACAAAGAGAGAGCGGAGAAGAGGAGGTCAGACGTTGCCGCGCTTCTCCGCGCGAAGCGGGCACGGCAGACAAGGCGGCTACCGGGAAGGCAGGCACCTTCACCTCCTCTGCCCTCCGCGGTCGCCTTCTTCCTCCTTCACCCCCCGCAGGCACCCCGGCGGCGCTGCCCAGGCGGACGGCCGGGCCGGGGGCGAGGCGGGCGGCGGGGGCCTGGCGAACCGCATGGGGGCCAGCAGCGCCAAGATGGACCGGGCAGGGCAGGCGGCCTCCCCCGGGGCGGCTCCTGGCTCCCGGCTCCGCGCCCGCCCGGCCTGGCGGCGGCGGGAACGCGGGCGCCAGCTCACCGCGGCCAGCCGCCCGCACACACCCCTGGTCGCCGGCTCCCACCCCGCCCGCTGCCCGCCGCCCCCCGCCATGAGCGCCGCCGCTGGCTGCAGGCAGAGTCGCTGCCGCCCCGGCCGCCGCTGGCTCCAGTCCGCCGCCATTATTCTTTGTTCGCTGCGAGCGGCGGCGATGTTGTGGGGCTCGGGCGGAGGCTCCATCTTTACCGCGGCCCCTCCTGCGAGGGGAAGGCCCCGAGCGCGGGTGTCCGGCGCCTCCCCGTCCCCCCTCCGTCCCCCCGGCTCTCTCCGGCTCCTGCCTCCTCCTCCTGCTCCTCTTACCGGTGGTACAAGCTCCTCCGTCACTGCTTTCGTTCGCGGCCCGGATCTCGCTGGAGTTTTATTCTCTCCCCCACGTAACACACCGCGTCAAACTACACCTCCGCCGCGTCACTCACCAACACTCCGCTTCTCCCTGCCGCCCGGGCCACAGGCAGCAGCAGCCGCCGCCGACTGAGGAGCCGCAGCCAGGGAGCCAGCCAGCGCCGCCCAGTGCCGAGTGCGCAGCGGCCGCGCACGGAAACAGCCGAGTCCGGCCCGGAGGAGCTCGAGCGGCCCCGCCCCTCGCGCTGGAGGCGGAACTTCCCGAAGGCCTTCGGGCTCTTTCGGGCGAGGCGCAGGGGTTCCGCCAGGAGTAGGACGGCGAAGATAGGCTGGGACGAGCTGGGGGAGGAGGGGTCGAAGCCCGCTGGGCTTTTGCACCGATAAAACCTAGCGGCGGAAATTTGAAAGAGGAAGTGGGGTTGGTGTGTGGCCGGGTGGGGAATTCCCGAGGGGTGTCGACGACCCGATGGAAACCCCCGTGTGGGCCGACCCCTGCGGCGGTAAGCGGCGGGCGCTAGGGTGGCTGCGGCCGCCGGCCCGGGAACTTTCAAACGCTGCCGGGACGTGGAAGGCGCGCCGCGGGGTCTAGGACGCGGCTGGATGCGGGAGTCGTGAGAGGTGGGGAGGAGGGGCTGCTGCGGGTCTGCAAACGCCCCCAAGGCCGGGGTAGGCCGGGCGCTGGCACGAGAGGCCACGGCGCGGGCCGTGGGTGTAGCGGGGCCCCCGTGGGGAGGGCTCGCCTCCTCACTGCACCGGCCTGGCGGCCCCGCTCGGAATCAGCTGAGAAACCTGGCGGCCGCCGGCGACACTATTCTATTTTGGGGGTGGGGGTGGGGGGTGGGGAGGCTCCGGGACTTGTGGCGTGTTTGCGGGGTTCAGCCCGGCTGCGCGGGCATCCAGGGTCATCTTCGGCCCTCCAGGGCCTCCTAGCACTGACCTGCCCTGACCGAGGTTGCTCTTCGCCACTTTCGAAATGTCTGCCCTCCTGCCTCACCTGCCGCCTTTTTTCTGGCATCGTGCTGTGTCTCGCTTTCTTTTCACAGCCTGTTCTCTGCAGCAATGGTTTGCACCCACCGCACCCGGTTCTTCACCACCCACTCGGGCTCTAAACCCGACAGTGTGACTTCTGTTGCCTCGCGGCTACTGAAGCTCCTCAGAGGTCGTCCAAGGCCACGATGTTGAAGTCATTGTCCTTTTTATTGCACCCTGCAGCCCTCTCCCTGGGCTCTCAGGTCTTTTCTAATTTTCTTTCTGTCCCTTAAAGCAAACCTGTCTTTAGGAAGCTGGTGAGACGGTCCAATCCTGAACTCCACCCCGTATTGGCTTCCTGTTACCAAGAGTTGCCCTCCGTGGTACCCGTTTATTTTTCCCTTCGGGATCCATCATCTCCTGCTTTCTCAGGGACTTTGCGCTGAAGCGTGTCCCCCTTTCCTTCTGTTATTTTCAATCTTTCCATCTCTACTGGCTTTCCTGTTTAGGATTTAAACATGTTTAAGTCTCACGTTTCTTTAAAAAGAGTCCTTAAATCCCTCTCCATCCATGACTTAAGTTGTCTCTTTCCCCGTAGACGTTCTCTCATGTCCCAATTCTCAGCTCTCTCCAGTGGAGCTTCTGTTCCTACCACTGGACTGAAGCAGTTCTGATTGGTTCCAGACAAGCTTCAGTCATCATCTTATGAGGCTTTCGTCTAGCATTGGACACTACCGACCACACCATCATCCAGATAGACTCTTCCCTCTGCTGTTATAGCGAAGTTTTCCTATTACCTCTCTGGTTGCTTTTTAACAACCCGCTTCTCCTTCTTTATCCAACTCTTAATTATTGGAATCCCACTGAACTGAGCCCGCTCCTTGAGCCCCACCATATACACTTTCCTAGGTGGGCTCATCCTCTTCCAGTACCTTCAGATACGCTCTGCCAAAGACTGGCCATCCCATAACTCCAGCCTAGATCTTGCTCTTATCTCTAGATTCATATTCCAACTGCCATTACTGCAGTTTCATTGGATGACTGGGGCATGTCATACTCAACCTGTATATCATATTCCCTCCAAAACCCTCCTGGAGCCCTGGGATCAGTAAAAGGCATCCTATCCATCTACTCATTTCAAGCCAGAAACCTGAGATGTCTCTGACACACATCACAATCACCTAGACCTGTCTGCCTTTAAAAATGGACTTTGTGGCCTATCTCCCTTCCTATGACCACTTTTCCACACCCCACTCTCGTCTAAGCCACCTTCATCTCTTGCTTGAAGTGCTGCAAATAGCTACCGTCCATATGCTACGGAATTGCTCGTGGCGCATTCCAATACATTTGCCATGCTGCAGCCACCGTAATTTTACACATACAAATCTGATCAATTCACTGCCCTGCTTGAATTCTTTCGGTGGCTTCCCTTTGCGTACTGAACAGTCTAAGCTCTTTATTGTGGAGACCGGGCCCTCCACCACCTGGGCTTGTCATTCTCCCTAGCCTCCCCAGCTGTCCTCTGAGCTTTGCACTCCAGCCATAGTAATCTTATTTTTTCCAGGCTCCTTTCTCTTTCTGACCCCTACTGTAGGCTCTCACCGCAAGTTACTTACACATGCCATTCCCCTCCCTTGGAATTCTTTTCTGTCACCCTCTCCCACCTAATTGTAACATCCTTTTCTGATTTATTGTACCTGTAATTATTTATTTAGTGTCTACGTAAGGTCTGAGCCTGTGGGGACCATGTCTGTCTTGTTCACCACCAGCTTTTCCCCTTCCCTTTCATCCCTAGCACGAGCACAATGTTTAGACTATAGCGGTACTCATTAAATATTTATGGAATAAACAATGAACATCTGTGCGGTTCTGGGATAAATTCCTTAATATTTTTAAATCCCGGTTCAAATCCTGGCTCAGTCACTTATGGCTATGTGACTTTGGGCAAATTGTTCACTCTTGTGCCTCGGTTTTCCCATCTGTAAAATAAAGATGATGACAGCACCTGTGTCATAGTGTTATTGTGATAATTAAATGAGATCATTCGTGGGAAGCATACTTGGAACAGTGTTTGGTATATGTGTATACATATTAAGTGTTAATTAAAATGTTGCCTGTTACTAGATTTTACTTGCATATCTCACCCTTGTGTCAAATACATTGTAAATTTGAGTTTAGTGTCTCCCTGCCCTTCTTCTTACCCTGTCCCTATACATGATACCAAAGTCTTGGCATTATTTACTCCTAGTCTATATTTATTACCTACCAAATATGGTCATTTATTATTTTAAAGTTTCCTCATGTTCTGCCTCTCTGTTCACACTGACCTTCATTTAGGCTGTACCTCTTTATGTTATACTTTGCTGACTTCCTAGGTGCTTTCTGACTGCAGGCCCACTCCCCCTGCTCACTTGTGCCCTAGTGACGGTCCAGTGGGCCCCGGTTAGTAAATCCTGTATTCTTGCCTTCTTTCCTGGTCTCTTTGCACTTCACTTCGTTCACTCATTCATTCAACCATTCATTCATTCATTCAAGTGCAAGTTATTTTACTAAGCATTTTGGATATACTTCAGCTTTGAAATCTAGTCTCCCAATAACATATATTCTGCTCTAGCATCTCCATACACTGTAGAAATGAACTAGAAATATTAAACTTTCAGCATCCATTTTTTTGTCTCTGGGATTTGGAAGATACCCCCGTTTTTGACTTTATTTTTTATTGGAAAATATGGTCAATATTGGGGAGATAAAAGTAGAGAAGAGCACATGGATGTAACTTGACATAGTATTAAGTTAAGTGCCGCAAGAGAGGTCCAGAAAAGGGGGAGGGTCTCGTGAGATGATTATAAAAGTTTTCAAGGAGAAGATGATATTTGAGAACTTTTTTCTAACCACGGCTTCCTTTTCCTGTTATTTTTCTCTTGCTTCCGCTGTTGAACCTAGTTTTCACCCTCACTTCAAATTCAAGTTCCATGAACCCTGCTTATTCTCATCACTTAATTTGCTTTCCTGCCTAACCCCAAGGCTATGGTGACTTTTCTTGTTTATTCTAAAAATAAATGTCGAGTGGCACCTGCTTTGTGCCATATACTTTTAGAAATTGGGGATCAGTGCTATTAATGTTATCAAAGCTCATGAAAAAAATCTCATGATTTGAATTGGACTTTCCAAATAGTTTTCCAACCGAGAAGAGGAAAGCACTGATATGTTATAACTATTCCTGGTCTGTTTACTGGTTATGGTTCCCATGTAAATTAATATATTTCTTCTTAAAATTAATCTTAAACAATAATAACCAAAAAAACCCTTTTCCACTTCCTTCTCTATCTACTGCCCCATTTATTTTTTCTGTCTGTACAGTAAGTATCATTGAAACAGTGCTCTATTCACTACCCCACTTCCTTTTCTCTCATTTTCTGTTAAATCTCCAGTTATCTCTTGCAGTCACCAAAAGTGCTCTCCGTGTCACTTAATGTAATGGCCTGTGCTCAGTCTTTGTCTCACTTGACCCATCAGCAGTATTTGACACAGTTATCGTTCCTTCCTCCCTGAAGCACTTCTTCGCTTGTTACACTTGTTTCTTCAGTGTTACAGGACACTTCACTCTCCTGGTTTTTGTCCTGTGCTACTGGTCACTATTAATCTCCTTTGCTCACTGACCGCTTAATATTGGAGAATGCCAGGACTCTGTCCTTGGACCTCTTCTATTTCTATACCTGCTCCCTTAGTGATGTCATTCAATCTTTGGGCATTAGATATGGTCAGTATGCTCCCAACTCCCTAGTCTCAGATCCGCACTTGTACATATAGCCAGTACTTCAGCATCTCCACTTGGATGTTTTATTGACCATTTTATTATGTCTGACACTGAACTCCTCATTGCCCATCCCCTCAAAAACCTTTCCCTACAGCCTTGTCTCTCAGTTAATGGCAACTCCATCATTCCCACTGCAGAGGCCAACTCAGTAACTCGTTCACCCCCATATCCAATGTGTCATCAAACCCTGTTGGTATCAAAGTATACAACCACTCTTTCCATCTCCACTGATACCACCTTGGTTGAAGCTCCTGTCACCTTTGATTAGGATTTTATATCAGCCACACGTACCCTTCATTCTGTTCTCAGTATAGTAGCCAGGGTGATCCTTTCAAACATAAAGCCAACCACACCATAATTCTGTTCAAAACTATCCCGTAGCTCTCCGTCTCAGAAAAAGAACAATTCTTACAGCTAGACCTGCAAGACCCCATTTCCTCTCTGCTCTCACTTCTGCTGTTCTTCCCTTCTCCTCTGCTCAGGCCTGTTGGCCACCTTTCTGATCCTCAAACCCTTTGGACATACTCGCTCCACAGGGACTTTGCATGTGCTGTTCCCTCTGCTCAGAAGGCTCCTTCCAGACATTTTTATGTCCTCTTTACCTCTTCAGGTCTTTGCCCAGATGTCTCCATTTTCTGTGAAGCCTTTCCCTACTATGATGAAAACTGTCTACCCTACACCCCACCTCTCTCTTTGCTCCTTTGCTTTCCCTTTTTCTCTTTGCTGCTGTATTTTTCTCCATAGCACCTATCACTTTCTGGTATGCCATATACTTCACTAACTTACTGTGTTTGTTGTCTGACCCCTCTAGGGCAGGGACTTGCGTCTCTCTTCACTGCTGTATTCTGAATATTTAGGATAGCGTCTTGTACATAGCTCACACTCAAATGTTTGTTGAGTGAATGCAGTTGAAATTCTGGATTTAATATTAATCTCCTGACATTTGGTTAATTTAAACAGGTCTCCCTCAGCCTAATCACCTCTGGATGCGTCTATAAATACTGAGTTTCTGTATTGCAGCCTGAATCATGGTGGTTCCACCAAAGTGTTGCCTTCTCGTGGGGTCTGATTTCAGCATGGCCACGCTCCCAGCCATCTCTGTCTCACTTCCATGTATAATAGTCTCCCTCGTAATCCACTGTTTCACTTACTCACAGTCAAATATGATCTGAAAACATTAAATGGAAAATTCCAGAAATAATTCTTAAGTTTGACATTGTATGCTATTCTGAGTAGTGTGATGAAACCTCACACCGTCCTGCTCCATCTTGCCCAGAATGGGAACTGTCCCTTTGTCCAGCCTATACTCACTGTATCCTCCACTTGCCCTTTAGTCACTTAGTAGCCAACTTGGTTATCAGATCAACTGTATCAATATTGCAGTACTTGTGTTCAAGTAACCCTTATTTTTCTTAATAATGCCACAGTCACATAACTTTATTACAATATCTTGTAATTGTCCTACTTTATTATAGTTATTAATCTCTTACTATGCCTAATTTATAAATTAAACTTTATCATAGATATACATGTATGTATGTATGTATGTATGTATGTGTAGGGAAAAACATAGTATATACAGCGTTTGGTACTATCTGTGGTTTTAGGCATCTACTGAGGGTCTTGGAATGAATCCCCCATGCATAAGGGGAATCTACCATAACCTGAAAGAGCTGAGGACCTCACTGAAGGTTTCTGATGTCCCACGTCAGAACTGAAGAACTGATCGGCAAGATTCTGGTTGCTTCTCATTTCTGTTTTGAGGACCAAATGGTAAGCTGCATTCTCATCTTGCTTGTGACTTAAAACAATGTCATGTAAACCAAGTTTGCCTCTTATCCTCCTAGAAATTTCAAAAAGGCCAGTGGTTGACGATTAAAATCGGTAGCAGTAACAAGTGAAGATTTATCGAGTGTTTACTTTGCGCCAGGCACCCTTCTAAACACTTTTGACATATTAGCTAATTTAATCCTCATAATAACCCAATGAGGAAAATACTAATATTAGAAACATTTTATAGATGAGTCAGCTGAAACACAAAGGGATGAAGAAATGTCTCCAAGGTCTTACAGCGAGTGAGTGGCAGAGTCAGACTATGAACCCAGGCAGTCTGGCTCCAGAGCCCACATCCTTAATCAGGTGCTCCACTGCTTGGTTGGAGAATGAAAAGGGGAAGAGAGACTGTGCACTGAAAAGAAAGCAGGGTCACAATTCCGTCATGTACCCATATGTCTGTCATCCTAGAGCACCACAGTCATCCGAACTCTTTCCTCTGACATCAGCCCTATTGCCACTTTCATGGGTGGCAGGACTCAGGCTAACTCTTGTTGCCCTCCTAGGCAAATGAATAGGCTCCTTGAAGCTCTCTGCCAAAGCGTTGTTGCCCTCATCTTTGCTTCACCAGCTCCTACTCTAGCTGAGCTCTGAAGGCTGTGTCGTTACCTCTGAGCATCTTATAGCTCCTCCCCAACCTCCCCGTTAAACACCTTGGTCTGGTTTACATACTTGCACTGTGTTTGTTTCCATCAAACACTTAGCACACTTGCTTGTCATTATTTGTTTAATTGTCTAGTTCTCCACGAGACTGTAATCTCTGATTACATCAGCCTTCTTCATGGCTATATCCTCAGTGCCTAGCATATTGGAGGAATTCAATACAATTTTTTGGAATGCGTTGCTATAGAATATCTGCAATCGTATGTATCCATGCATTTTCTTGTGGCCAGGCTAGGCCATCTTTTTGAAATGGAAAAGATAATTTTCTTTGAGTCTGCTTCCTTCTAGCATGTTGTTATTGCCCATGCCATAACGCTAGTTTTCAGTCAATGCTTCAGATTCAACTAACATTCAACTGCTATGGGATAAGATGTTTCTCTTGGGTCATGCATGTATGTCTGCTAATTTAAATGAAGATAACCTCTTGGAGTTTCAGTTTCCTCAGCTGTACAACCAAGATACTAATTCGCTTGTGCAAGATCAAACTGTAAGTTTGAAAATTGGGGTTTGAATTGAGAACTCCCACTTCTAAATTTAGCTCTCTCTTTTTCTGTACGATGCTGTCTTCATGTCTCATCTCTGACCCTTGTCCACTAGTCCGTGGGTAGCACCCATATTACTGAAATACAACAAGCATGTTTCATATTCTTATCACATGCCCCTCCTTCAAAACATTTTTCCTCACTCCTTTGTTCTGTTTTACACTTTGTATTCATTTTCTTCCCTTTTCTACTCTGCCAGATTCTCTCCCAAACAGTGGCACTCAGAGTTTATGAAAACATTTCTGGGGCCTGTCCTAATTTCGTGTAGTGGATTGAAGGTTTTAGTGCTATTTGGTTATTTCGATTATTATTCCTATACAATCATTATATCTATTTTAGAAATAGAGCTCAGCGTCCCAGTGATTGGAACCAGGACTCATATTATTTGGGCTCCGGATCAAACAAGATGGTTGAACACGTGCTTTTTGCTTTGCTCATTCCTGACACCCACAGTAAAGGAATAAGGAAAGTATAAACCCCATAGTAGACAGAATAATGGTCCCCCATAGTTATTCATGTCCTAATTCTTGGAACCTCTGAATATGTGATCTTACTTGGCAAAAGGGACTATGCAAATGTGATTAAGTTAAGGGTTTTGAGATGGGAAGATTATCCTGGATTAATGTGTAGGCCCAGTGTAATCACAAGGGTGCCTGTAAGGGAAAGAGGGAGGCAGGGGAGACACACTCACACACTCCACACACACACACACACACACACACACACACACGCACACGCGCGCGCACACACACACACACACACACACATTCGGAGGTGCTCCTCTGCTGGCTTTGAAGTAGAGGATGAAGTCCCAAGCCAAGAAATGTCGATAGCCTCTAGGAGCTAGAAAAGGCAAAGCTCTTCCCCAGAATGACCTGAGGAATCCAGCCCCGCCAACACCTTGATTTTAGCCCACAGAGACTGATTTTGGATTTCAGACGTCCAGAACTATAAGATAATAAATTTATGTTGTTCTAAGCAATGATGTTTGTGGTACTTGTGACCGTGGCAATACGATTCTACTACAGCCCCTCAAGGACAAAAGACAGGAAAGGAGACTATAGCAACTGAGAGATTCAACACACATTGAGAATATGGGATGGACAGAGGAAAGGTAACTGACTTGGCAGAATGGAGGAAGCTGATTCCTAAGTGCCTGCAGAAGGGATGGCAATAAGAAGAAAGCCAATCTGTCCTACAGAAACCCAGAAGAATTCAGGAATTGGAGGCCATACCTGTTTTATCCATTTGCAGCCCTGGGGAAAGAGTATGAAGAGAGGCCTACAGAACATTTGGCTATTTAAAAGTTACAAATCCTGCTAACAAACTGCTAACTAAAATATATTCTATCCTTCTATCTTGAGAAATGCAAAGAAAGGCCCTCCATTTGGAAGTACTCCAATGAATTTAAGGAAAATTTTAAGCTTGAAAGAGAAACCGACAAACTATCCAGCCGAGTGACCAACCAAATAGGAAGTCTGATGTGTATGACTGTATTGAAATGAGACTGAAATAACTGGTAAAGAGTTTCTGATTAGTGATAAGTGCTTTAAAAACCAAGTAAGTGAAAAGAGCAATAGTTACTAACTCCAGGGAAAACAAAAAGTTTGGCAGAAGAGGAAAAGTAATTGTAGTTATAGGGCTCAAATCTAACTAGAATACAAGATCCAAACAATGTAAATGCTCTATTAATCTAATTAAAGCTGTGATACATAGTGAAAGGAGCATGTGTGTGGTGGGCATTCAGACAAGGAAGAGAATAAATCTGCATTTCCATAATGAAAAGTCAATAAGTAATGCCTAAAGCAGAAATATCAAGTTACGACAATTAAAGCATGTTGTGTAGAGATACGGAGGTCAATTCCAAAGCATCAGCTGAAAAAATCCACAGTGGCTGTTTCTGGGGAAGGCAAATACTCAGTGAGAAGGCTGTTGACTCTTTAAACTATGAGCATCTGTAACTTTGATAAAACTAAATTCTTAAAGACAAGAAATAAAAGATCTCGAGGGAAAAACATGATTGAAGGTATTTTCCTGAATCTGAAAAATATGAGCATTAAGATGGAAAGGCATGAGCATTGCGATTGAAACAGATATCTCAATCTCTTGAAAAAGGCCCACATCAAAGCACATGACCTTGAAATTTTAGAACACTGGTTATAAAAAAAGAACTTAAAAGCCTCTGGGAGGGGATGAAGGTACAGACAAAGGACTAGGAAGGACAACAGCACTGGGCTTCTTAATAGCATCATTGAAAGCTAGAAGACAATGTATTAATGCTTTCTAATTCTGAGGGGAAATGACTTCAAGTCCAGTATTCTGTTATCTTCAGACACACCAGGTCTTTGCCTGTCATGCACACTTTCTCAGGAGACTACTGGAAAATATGTGTTACCAAAATGAGGGAGTAAACCAAAAAAGAAAATCCAGGAAACAAGGTGTATCTGTCAGCTTAGGCTACAATGCAGTAACAAACAACACCAAATTCTCCGTGGTTTGCAACATAAGTTTATTTCTTCTCACCCATCATGTCCATCCAATAGTTCTGCTCCTCATCACCTTTGTAATGGGACCCAGGCTAATGGAGCATCCTCTGTCTGGGACATTCTGAGAAGAGAGAGATGATAGATCTGTCTTAAGCTTCCACCTTAGAGTGACACATGTCCTTGGCCAAAGCAAGTCACATGGTCATTTCTGAGTTTTATATGGCAGAGATATAAAATGCTTCCATAGGGTAGGATATCACAAGGCATAGCCAAGTCTGATGCCAACGGGGTGAGGAAATATAATGAACCCCAATGCAGGAGCAGCAAATATTTTGAACAATAAAGGGAACCGCTGCATAGAAGAGAGAGAGAGACTCCCCCGGACAACAGCTGTGAGGAATAAGAGGAGAACTCCAGGAGGAGGGTCAGGTTGGGGGAGAAGGATTGGCATCGATAGCTTTTCTGACAGGTTTGATTATTAGAGGGCTGCCTCTCTGAGTAGGTACTAGATGGATAGGGAGAGGGTGTGTAGGAGATCTGTTTTCTCAGCTTTTTTTTTTCCCATCCAAAGTGAGTTTTAAAAAAGCTATATAATAATTTAGTAGAAATTTAAATTATTTTTTAAATGGATAGCAATTTAGCTGTGCTTTGTCTGATGTGCTTGTGTGTGTGCTGTGATGTGTACATGTCCTGTGTTTGTGTATATGTGTGATTAGGGCAGTTCTCAAACTGTAGTAGGGAATAGTTTGTTACTCTTCTGCAACAAGGTGGGTACCGAAATTGAGAATAAGCATTTCTAAACTTCAGTAGCAATTTAACACAGTACTTTATGCCTGTTGAAACCAATAACACAAAATTTGGGGGCTTTTATCTTATATTCTTTGTCTTTTAAAAATTTTACTTTTCTAGTAATTCGTTTCTACTGTAGTTCACAAAAATTTGCAATGAATTGGAAATTTTAAAAATGTGGTTGCTTACCACAGATAGTTTTATAAGCACTGATTTAGGATATAAAGGTAAGGCTTTAGGTTGAATGTATTTTGAGAATTATTGTGCTACAACAATCAGCAAATGGCCAATACTACATTTTCTGACCATCCTTCTTCCTCCACAATTCTGAGAATTTTATGTAGAAAGAACAGAAGCATATTGAGGTCAGCATTCCCAACCCTCTCATGATAAAATTGTTTACAACATTCTTCTCTGCCTCCGTCCTGCCCTCTCAATAAAGTACCTGGAAAGAACCCAAAGAAAACAGCGGTATTTTCCAAGAAGTCATGGGAAAACATCATTAATAACCCTGAGAAGGTGGAGACATTTGACTGTCTAAGGATAACAAGTGTACTTTTTTTACAGTACTGTCCAAATTCTGCATTTTTGATTGCACTACTCTTATACTCGTGTTAATAGTCAAATATCTAAGCCATTAGTAATATAAAAATATTCTCTTGTTTTTTTAAACTGTCTTACTAGGTTCTCACTCCATTCCCATCAGGAGTGATGTTTATGCCCATGTTTATTAAAAGAAAACATCCTCCTAAATGTGTTTTGGGGCTTAAAAACGGATGCTTTACTGTGATAAAGCAAAATGCAGTTTATCATAGGCTGTATTTCAGAAGTACCAGAGCACATTTCTTCAGAAGAGTGACATTTCTTTCAATATGTAAGTAAATATGAACCTCTCAATGCTGAGGTTCACATGCATCTTGATAAAACTTATCTCATCTCTGTTTAGTTGTTCAATCATGTATATTGTCCTGGTGATATTGGGAAACAACACAGCTGACACATGCCCTAACAGGAATTGTTACTACCTAAACTCAGGGACAGGATACAACGGTTCAAACCACGCCCCAACAAGCAACCCCCATCTCTGCATAGTGAAAGGCTATGAAAACATGGGTAGCTTATGAGGTAAGAGTTACTGTATCTGCTAAAACTAACTGTATCAAGGTATCTGACTTGTATGTTCAGATACTTAATGAGTGATACTCAAGTTTTCTTTTTCACACACAACACACTTATATCAATAACATCCAAAGATAGGATGGGAGAAGGGACGCTGTCTATTTTCAAAAGCTCCTCCCACCTAGACGTGTGTCCCTTCCTCACCCTGCCCCCTTCTATAAGGAATTTAGAAAGAGGTTAGTTGTTTGGGAGTGTAAGGATGATAGGGAAAGAGAGAATAGATCTTTTCGTCTGTACAGATCCCTAGGCAACAAATGAGAATAAGAACCCTAACAAAATTTCAATGTCATGACTGCCAGTGTCCTTTTTTTTGTAGACTTTTCTCAGCAAGGAATCTAGTCCAGTCAGCTAAATTCTTGTATCTTAGTATTTGACATACATTTTTAGGAAGGAGCTATCAAAAATGACGATTTAGTGTATGTTTCTATACACTGCATTAACTACATTGTTGTTTCTTCCAGGAAATACCTTGTTGCCAAAAGAGCTTAGAGGGGATACACAAGTGCATGCTGACTCTGCACAAGCAGATTTTATATCATTAGGCTCTTTCATCTATAGATCAGGAAAAATACTTTGTTTCATCCTCATCCGTTGGAGCAGATCCCTTCACAGTTCTGAGATCCTCATAAAATAAGAGGTCCCTTAGTAAACGTACTCTCAAACTATGAATGAGGGTTATAAATGTCAGCAAAATGGAATTGAATTTGCTAGAATTTGGAGCTCCCAGCCCTGGCTCTTGACAGGGTGACTTTTTCTTCCATGTTCATGCAGTCTCTCTGGACCGATCTTTTTCCAGAACTGAGTACATCCTTTTTTTCTCCGGTCCCCTACACCCCAGTACAATTACCCTGTATAGATTCCTGTAATCTGCAAATGTTATTTAATATGTTACTGTATAACACTCTGTAACTGTTACTAATACCGCTTCTGTGGCACAGTGCTAAATAGTTTTTGTAATTGTGGTTTTGAGTGGAACCGGTAGAACGCTTTTGTAATTGTGTGTCAGAGTTTCTCGTACTTTTTCCAGGAAGCCGGAACTGAATTGTTTTCAGGGCTTACAGCCTATCATCTTAGTCCAATAGCATATGCTCTTGTGGCCCACATGTTGCAAGCTATGAAAGGGCTATAATCAAAACACTCCCTAAGTGGCTAGCTACAGCCCAGGAATGTTTACTAGAATTGCCCTGAAGCCAAAGGAATTGAAAAAACACCCTCTCTTTCTTTCCATTAGGGCTTGCCCCAAGTTGTCCCTTCACTGTCAGAGCTTGTTGCACACACAGAGCAGAGCATCCATCACTTGTTATGAAATATATTAGCCATTCATGTATTTGTCCAGCCTGTTAGACTGTAAATGCCTCAAGGCCAGGGATAAAGTTTTACTCATCCTATTAGCCCAGCACCTCCTCCAATGCCTATTTATTGACCTAAAACAAGGGAACTAAACACAACCGAAAACAGGACACAAAAGACTGGAATTAGAAGTCCATGTGCAGCAGAGATAGCAGCTGTGCTTGGAGTCACATGGAGCAGGCGTGGGAGACCCACGCTGAAGGTTTCATTCTTAAAATTCTTAAAGGTGAGGAATTACTAAACATGAGGCTGATGACTTTTTTCCAAGGGGAGAAAATGGCAAAGTACAGAGATTGTATGGGACATACAGAAGACAGGTTTTCTCTGTTTTGAGCTTTCTCTAAAAAAGGGGGGGAGGGAGAATGGGAACTATGTCATATGATTGTTGTGAGGATGAAAACTTCCATGTACTGGGGGTGCCAAAAAAATGTACACAAATGGACACTTTGGTCAATGTTGCTCAAGCAGTAGTTCGCCGTAATCAGAAGTGTCTGGACGCTGATGGTAACCACTTTGAGCACCTCTTGTCATTGCAGAAGTCACACGTGACTTGTATTCATCTTTTGTGATTGGTATATATTGAATATTACAATTTTAATAGTTTTTTCCTTTCTTACAATGTGTATACATGTTTTTGGCTCTCTCTGTATATGACTTAACGCTGTCCCTGGCTCACTGTAAGTGATTAGTAAGTATTAGATTTTTTTAAAATTGTATCTCATTATATCCAATTAAAGGTATTTTTTGTGTCACTAGGAAAAAATTGCCCATTAAACTATTACACGGTGATTTCTTATCACTAAAGTTATCTTCTATTTATTGAAAAAATTTTAGACTTATTTAGATGGTTTTTAAAATTACATTTTATTCTCAGGCCATATATAAAAAGGTAAAAGTAAATAAATTGTCTAAGGTAATTGTAGAACTTTTCCATGTTCAGAGTCTAATTCTTCAGAATCACTTTTTGACTTAGAGATATTGATTGCTGTTTTTTTTCCCCATAATGTTGTCTGTGATATCAAGTGTTAGAAATTAGAAGTGTAGCACTTCTAAAATGTGCCCCTCTGCCAAATCCCAGATTTTCTTCCAAACCACTGACACCCACTCTCCTTGTGCTGATTTCATCTTACCAGCAAGTGTCAACAGAATATTTTCAGACAACCAAATTCATACTCTTTTCTGAATTCCTGCTTTTACATCCTAATCTGCTTCCTACGTGGTGGTCCCCACGTTAGTTCATGATAACTCCATTGCAGTCATTTTCTCAGGACAAAAATCCCCGGAGTCATTTTTGGCTTTCCCCTCTCTGTTGTACCAAAAATCCAATCCACTAGGATTCTAAATCCAGAATCTGGCTCCCATCTGCCCTCCTCTACTGCTACTTCACTAGCCTGAGGCATCCTCAACTCTCACCTATAATTATCTCATAACAGGTTTTTCTGCTTCTGTCTTGGCCCCCCTACATTTCTATTCGCAACATAGTGGTCTGAGTGAATCTTGCAAAAATAAGTCAGGTCTTGTCTCTCCTCTCCTCAAAACCCAGCATAATGCCAGTCAGAGTAAAAGGTGAAGTCTCTGTGTTGGCCCCTAAATCTTATGTCATCTGTGATGTTTCCTGCTTCACCTCTCTCTCCCCCTCCTACTCCCTTCTGGGGCATACTCCCCACTCACTGGAGTCCATTCTGTTTCCCAGTCTCACCAGGCATGCTCGTGCCTGAGGATCTCTGCCCCAGCTCTTGTTCCAGCCTCTGGATCTATAGTTAACCCTCTCACCCTCTTCAAGTCTTTGCTCAAATCTCGTGTTCTCACTGAAGCCTACTTTGGCCATCCTAACTAATACCCTATCCTGAAGCTGCCTCTGTACCCCAGTCCACTCCATCCCCTTAAATCCACTCCACGTTTTCTTTTTTCCATGGGATTTACCAGTATAGCATACTATAAAATGTACTTATTTATTACAGTTTATTTCCTCACAACGACAGCATCTTTGATTTGTTCACTGATGATTCCCAAGTGCCTAGAGCAGTGCCTCATGGGCATTCGTTCGGTACTTGTTGAATTGTACTGACTTATAACAAATCCTGTGAGGTCAGTACAAGGTGCCATGGGAGTGTCTAGAAATGGCCCACACCGAGCAGGTTAAGAAAAACATTGTGAAGGAGCTAATGCCTCCGCTGAACTTTTAGGAAGTAGCGAGGCAGCTGAGGGGGAACCACGAGAAGCAATGAAATCACAGATGCAAAATAATCCCTGTTTCAGCTGGATGTTTAGATTGGACACTACCTGATTACGGTTCAGAGTATGGAAGTCAAACCCCATAGGTCATAGACTGCAAAAAAAATTTCAGCAAGCTTTTTGTTTGTGCATACAGTGTCATAGTGAGTGCTGCCAGCATCCCATGGTCAAAGTCCATGGGCCAGGACCTCAGCCTGACCAGCCAAGGTGCCACGTATGTGTTGGTCAACAGCATAGGCTGTAATGAAAACATTAAGGTTCTGGTAGCCAATGTAGTAGTGACGGTAGTTCACAGTGAATGTCTTTAGAAAGAAATGCAATGACATAGCGATTTTTCTCATTTGAGGTGTTCTTTCAGCTTAGACCAGGGATTGTCCTCATAGATGAAGCCTTAGCTATTTTGGTACTTGGGATAAGACAAATCCACTCCCAAATCAGCTTTATAACTTATGGTGTATGATTTATGTGTTCTTTACAATATGTACCATCCGGTGGCTTCATATTTAAATTAGTAGTCTTGATAATTAGATGTCAAGCTCAGTTGTTTCTAGCTGTTGGAGAAGTGTATGTGCTGTCAACATGAAAATATGACACATTTTAGAATTGTACACACTCTAAAATGTTTGCTTGTGCCTTTTAAATTTCAGCAGGCAGATACAAAGCCCTTTCTGCCTTCCAAATTTTGACTCTTTTCATAGAATCACCTAAGCTCAGTCTCTGGCTGACACACAGTAATCAATACACAGTATTTAAATGACTGAATCAAATAAATTTTGATCTAGAAGAAACATATACTCTAAACCTCAAGGACTTGGGGAAACCAACTTAATGTACTCTTTTGCAAATATCTGTAAAATAGGGCTCTTCATAGTACCTGTCTCGGTCTTTATGAGAATTAATATATGTAACAGGAGTTAATATATGTAAGTTTTTGACATATTTCTTTTACTAGTAGACTTTAGTTTTATTTATTTATTTTATTTATTTATTTTTTTATTTTATTAGTTTCAGGTGCACAAGACAAAGCAAAACTTAGACGTTTATCATTTATATCCCTCACACTGTGTGAACCCCCCCACCCCCCATCCACTATCCCTCTGACATCGCACACAGCCATTACATTTCCACTGTCTCTATTCCTAATGCTGTACTCCGCTTCCTGTAACAATATACATACAAATATATAAATATACATACATATATATATTTATATAAAATTATAGTTGGCATTCAGTATTGTTCAGCTTCAGGTGTACCGTGCAGAGATCAGGCATCTACATCATCCCTGAGGTGGTCTCCCAAATGGGACACATGTCCATCGGATACCCTACAACATGTTTGCATTATTGATTACGTTCCCCAAATTAATTTTCAAAACCCCGTGGCCATCTTGTGGTTAGACTTTAGTTTTAGAACAATATTAGATTCACAGAAAAAATGAGCATATAACACAGAGAATATATACTTACATCCTCTCCGCTTACCCAACCCCATCCCCAGGTTCCCTATTATTAACATGTTACATTAGTATAGTACATTTGTTACAAGCAATGAGCGAATATTGATACATTATTATTAACCAAAGTCTGTAGTTTACTCAGGTTTCCTTAGTTTTTACCTAATATCCTTTTCTGTTCTTGAATCCCATCTAGGATACTATGTTACACTTAGTAGTCTTGTCTTCTTAGGCTTTCTTGACTGTGACAGTTTCTCAGACTTTCCTGTTTGTGATGACCTTGGCAGTTTTGAGGAATATTGATTAGGTATGTTATAGGACGCCCTCTGTTAGAATTTGTCCTTGGCTTATATTAAGGCATATACAAGTGTTGGTTATTAATATTATTGCTTCATAAAATGTGGAACTGAGGTGGGAGGTGAGGGAAGGATAGTTTTGCTGGACGTTCAGTATTTAAAAGAAAGATTTATTTTGAGACTTGTTGGTTTATCATTGTTGAAAGACTGTGTGGACAAAATTTGGTGTGCCTACATCCGTCCTTCCATCTGTCCATTCAATTCAGTAAATATTCACCAAGTCTCTATGGTGAGGGCAGAAGTATGTTAGATGCTGATTCACAAAACAAAATTTCCCTCATGGAGCTTCCTATAAATTGGGAGATAGTGAATAAGGAACTAAGAAATAATCCAAAGGTTAGCTATGACAAGCAAAGAAAATATTCTTATATCAAAGAATGTCTCAGGTGATGGGAGGGGGGACTCCTTTATCAGAGTGGTGTGTAAGTTAGGGTTATATTTAACTGTGAGGGACAGAACTTAAAAATCGGGAGCTTAAACAAGATAGAAATTTCTCTCATGTTCAGGAAGTCAGGGAGTTAATCCAGAGCTAATGAGACAGCTCCATTGCATCAGGGTCCCAGGCTCCTTCCATCTTCTTGCTCTGCTGTGCATCGTTTCGTTTCCCAGGATCATGTCATGGTCTGAGACAGTTTCTGGGGCTCTCGCAATCATCTATGAATTCCAGCCAGCATAAAGGTGAAAGGGACAGGGACGGGAACAGCCCTTTCCCCATTTCTGCTTACTTCTTCTGGCCAGAACGTCATCACTGCCTTACCTAGCCACCTTGCCTGGTCTTTATCCAGGACAGGCACACCAGTTAAACATCAGAAGTTTTATTGCTGTGCAACAGTGGCTCTCAAACCTCAGCATGCATCAGACTCACCTGCAAGACTTGTTGAAATACATGTTGCTGGGCCCCAGCCCCAGAGTTTCTCATTTAGTAGGAGGCCAAGAATTTGCATTTTTAACCAGTTCCTGTGTGTTGTTAATACTGCTGGTCCAGGACCACACTTTGAGAACCACCACCATAGAAGAAGGGAAATATGGATGTTGAAGGAGCAGTCTCTGATTCAGAGCATAATTTGGACTTTAATCCTTTACATTTTTGTACTGAGACAGATTACACTTTCTGAGGTAAAGTAGCTCATCTTTGATGTGTCAATTCTGGATAGCTGTATACAATTTAGTCATTTTTGTGTAAGATCAGTGTTTTGGTTATCTACTGCTGTATAGCAAATAACCCAAAACACAGTAACCTAAAGCACTAATTTGCTTATGATGCTGTAGATCTGCAGTTTGAGCAGGACTCAGTGGGGAAGGCTTGCTTTTGCTCTACATGTGTTGGCTGGTTGTGAGTAGGGCTGGAGGATGCATGATGGTGTCACTCACATGTCCGGGGCCAGCTGTCAGGTGGGGCACCTCACTGCTCCTTGGACTTCCTTACCTGAAGTCTCGGGGTCCCCAAGAAGGTGAAATGGAAGTTCTAAGGCTTCTTAAAGCCACAGCCTAGAAATCACACTGAGTCACTTCTGCCAGATTCTGCTGGTGAAAGCTAGTCACAAAGCGAGCCCAGGTTAAAGGGGAGAGGAAGTATAATAGATTCCATCTATTGAAGGGAGGAGTGGCAAAGTCATATTGTGAAAGAACATGTGTTGTATTGTAGCCGTGTTTGGCCGTAGTCTACCATAGTCAGGAACGAGAATGTCAATCCCTTATAATTCTAAATATAGACATAGAGCTATCATCCGATGGATTTTATCGCTACTGGGACCAGAGTGTGATTTGGGTAAAACACTGCCAAAATTATTTGGTGCACTGGTAGAAAAGAAATATGACAAGGTCAAACAGGGTTTTAGAAAGGTTTTCTGGTTATTGAAAAAACTTTCCCATACCTTTATTTTTATTTTTATTTTTTTTAAAGAAAGATTTATTTTTATTTTTAATTTTATTGGGGAATATTGGGGAAGAGAGTGTTTCTCCAGGGTCCATCAGCTCCAAGTCGTTGTCCTTCAATCTAGTTGCAGAGGGCGCAGCTCATCCAAGTCCAGTCGTTATTTTCAATCTTAGTTGCAGGGGGCGCAGCCGACCATCCCATGTGGGAATTGAACCAGCAACCTTGTTGTTGAGAGCTCCCGCTCTAACCAACTGAGCCATCCGGCCACCCCTCCCGTACCTTTATTGATATAAAAGTTCAAACATGAGGAGGAGAACACAAATTTGAAATAAATTCATAAATATTTTTCTGCTGGCCTTCTTTACTCACATGGCTATTTTGATTGAAAATTGTGATCTCAACTTTTGAAAGTCAGCATTTTAAAAATAATGTTCTCACACAATATAATGTGAATTAGTGCTCTAAAAGAAGTCAAGGTTATAGAATATTTTTATACATCGTATCATTTAGGGTGTGGGCAAGAGACTCCCCGCGCCCCCAATGAAATTTTTACAAGTGCCTGAAATTTTACCAGCAGTGATTCATTATTTGTTTCAAGCATTGCTCATTTTCACTGAATTCTTACATAGCAAATACTTCTGGGAAAGGAAAGATAGGAAGTCAGTAGCACTGTACTATGAATAATTTAAAGGAACACTCTCTTTTTCAGAGAATTCTGAGTCCTGGGTGACTTTGGGGAAAGGGCGTGCTGAAGGCAGGAGTGAAGCGAGATGGGGGTGGGGTGGATGAAGAATGGTAAAATGGAGGTACCGAACCCACATTTCTTTACCTCACAGGACTGCTGCTTAGGTGCTTACGTGCTATTAAAACAACCAATTCCATAATGGCTTTTGATTTAGGAGAACATTTTGTTCCTATAATATGATACTCATGCACTCTGAGTTTTTTCTTTTCCTAAACATTTTTCCACAAAGAGTATTTCTGTACCCTTAAAATAGCTCTAGCCACCTGCTTTGAGGTGCTTCTCTTACAATAACTTCTGGTTTCTGTGATTTTCCTTTGGAATCAGATAGCTCTCCAGCCCTTCCTTCTCACCCTATTTCCCAAGGTCTAAAAGGCAGGCCTGGCGTTTTGCTGGACCTCTGCAGGTGCCGGTCTGCTGTGGGAAAATTCCAGCCTGGGCAGAGACCATGCTGTGTGTTCACCAGGTGTTGAATCAACCACAGAGGAGAGCTGCCTCACAGCCTGTGTTTTCCTCGTTTGAATAGCAAGATTATTTATTTCTTTGACTTTCTTAAGGCTACTCCATCTCTCCTTTGAATGTACGCTTTTCCCCATGAGAACTAAATCCGACTCAGACGCCCCGGAGAGTTGCATTCCAGGGAGCTGCTTTTGTTTGTGGAGCTGATACAGTGCAAGACTGATTTTATTATTCTAACAGAGAGCAAGAGCCTGTTCTGCGGTTCAGATGAAAAGCTCTGTGACTAACAGGATTCTTTCATCCTTTATTTATTTATTTATTGTGTGTGTGTGTGTGTGTGTGTGTGTGTGTTAACATTTCTCCCATTAGCTGCCCCATTGGTTCACGACAGTTCTCCCAGCTAAAGTGATCTATCACGGAGAGAGGGAAGGAGAAGTGGGAACTAGCTGGTGTTTACCCCCTGACAGTGGGGCTTCTACACCTGCAGTCAGGACAGGCCAACAGCTCTTACTTAGGTGGTGTGAGCTGACAGAGGAAGTTTGCCTCACAACCACTGCCGTTCTGGAGAAGTCCCCGGATATAGGGCAGCGAGCCAGTGGGTGCAGTCTGCCTCCCGGTTCTCCCTCCTCAAGTCAAAGGCTCTTGGAAGACAAGGCTTAGTTTTGCAGCCAAACTATAGATAGAGGTCCTTCTGCCGTCATCCTGGGATCTACTCAGTACGGATTTTACAGTTAGCCAGAGCCTGCTGTAAACTGGACTCAGAGCTGACCGGGCATTTTGCCTCTTTTAAGCCTCTACAGAGGCTTCCTCTCCCACACCCAACTGGTTGGCAGGGTACCCCTGGCTGTTGAAGGTTCGTCAGTGTTGAAGTGTCCCTTCTTGCTCTCCTCGCTCACTGTTTTCTCCCCTGCCACTTCATTTGGGCAAACACATTTAAAAAAAAAATATATGTGGCAGTTTGACAAATCCAATTAATAGCTTTGCGTCATGACATTAGCTGAAGAAGCAGGTGATAGACGCATCTCTAGGCTTGAGAGCTTGCAGAGATCCAGGTGAGCCATGGGCAATGAATGAATTGGAGCCAAGTGCTAATATACTAACAGGATGGACCAATAAGATGTCAACAAGTGGAGAACAAATGTAAATACGATCTCTGGTACTCTCTTAGAGAAATCTCTGCTAACGACTCCGGTACCTTTCGGCCTCTGTGCATGGGCTCCCTCTAATGCCTAGAACCGCCCCAGTTTCTGAGCCTGTCCTGACAAGTAGGTGACATATCAGTGTACTAGGAGAGTGTAACCAGGAAGAGAGAAAGCATGCTGAATATTTGAAACTTGGGATTGAATGCAGAGAACTGTTTATATATGAGAAGGAAGAGCTGAGAAGCCAAACAATGGATGGCAACATAACCCAAAGAATAACAACAGCAGGGTGCCACTGCTACTTCTAAACTGCAGGTCACCTGGGAGGAAATGCTTTTTTAACCAAAGTGGAGAAGGCAGTACGGTCATCTGTTGGGAAACCATGGTGGGACTGCCTGGGAGGAGCTGGAGGCTCAGATGAGATGCCAGAGACACTGCCTTAGGCAGAAAGGGAGGGAGAGAAATACCCTGAGAAACCAGCTGGCAAGGGTCCGTCTCCTGGGATCCAGAGCCGAGCAGCAGAGCCTGAGAGCTGGCGCAGGCGGGAACCGCATGTGGTTGGGTGTGGGAGGGAGCTCAGAAGTATGTCCTGATGCAAGTGAGCTTTGCATTTGCAGTGCCAGGGATGAGGCCTGGCTGCCATGCAATGGACCAGTGGCATCGCCTCCTGTCCTCAGATAGTCTGGTAGAGTGTAATGGTTAAGAGTGCTGTGTAGTCTTTGCTAGGAGTGTGCACCACAAGGATGGATGCATTTATTCAAAACTCATTGAACTATATTTACATTACACCTCAGTAAAATGTAAAAATACACACAAAGAATATTAGGCTCTGGAGTCATGCTGTCTGTATTTGCTACTAACTAGCTTTTATGAACGGAATTATCTGTCTTCCTTTCCCACCCCCCCATTCATATGTTGTAGCCCTAATTCCCAATGTACAGTATTTGGAGATAGGGCCTCTAAGAAGGTAATTAAGAGTAAATGAGATCATACGGATGGTGTCCTAATCTGATAGGACTGGTGTCCTTATAAGAAGAGGAAGAGAAACCAGAGATCTCTCTGTCCACCTGTGCACAGAAGAAAGGCCATGTAAGGACACGGCAAGAAGGCAGCCCTCTGCAAGCCAGGAAGAGAGGCTTCACCAGAAATCAACCCTGCCAGGCCCTTGATCTTGGACTTCGAGTCTCCAGATGCTGAGAAAATAAATTTCTGTTGTTTAAATCCCCCAGTCTGTGTTACTCTGTGATGGCAGCCCTAGCTGACTAATAATATTAGCTTTGTGACTTGGAGCAAATCATATATGTTCTATCTACCTTAGTTTCTTCATTTGAGAAACGGAAATGATAAAACTTCCCTCCTCACAAGGTTTTTGGGAGAATTAAGTGAAGTGTGAGGTTACAGCACTTGGCATGTATTAATAGTAAGTATGCATGTGTAGCTCTTACTATTCATACCCCGAATTTCTGCCTCCGTATCCCTGCCCAGAATTCTGGATCTCACCTATCATCAGACGCTGCCTCCAACCCCCCCCCCCCCCCCCCCCGCCCAGCCTCACACAAGAGCTATTCTACTGCCACCCTCCAGCCACCACTTGGGGTTCTGCTGGCGTCACTCAGAACTGTCACCTGGTCTTCGTTTAGCTGTCTGTGCTCTACTTGCTGACCCCATCTCCACTGAGAATGTCATGTCCCCATAATTATGTGCTTTGGTTCACCTACCAAGTGGCTTGTGACTGAGCCAGCTGTATCAGTTTCCCATGGCCCCATCCTCTCTGGTCCTGGCTCCTTCTCATCAGCCTGTGTGCTTAGGTTGGCTCAGCACACTTCCCACCTCCTTTAGCAACACTCCAGGCTGTTTACACAGACTCATGGAGCTGTGCAAATTCTAGATTTTTCTGTCTAGAAATGCCTTGGGATGGAAAGGGGTGAGTGGATGAGCTTTCTTTGAAGCTGCATTTGCATAGCAAGCACACTGTTTTATGTTTGTTTGTTTTTACCTTAGAATATGGGCTTATTTGGGGTGGATTTTGGGAGAAATAATGGAAGTAATGTGTGTGTGAGTTGGAGGTTGGCCGGTCACGGTCACAGGCCAGTTGGAGACAACTTCCCAGCATCAGGCCCTCACTCCGCACATTAGTACTGGTTTTATGAAGGCATTGGGATTTGTGGTTGTCTGAGGTTTGTTGGGTGGTTTGCAAGCAGTGGTTCTCAGGTTTGTAATGATGTGTATTGGTTTTCAATTGCCGTATAGCTCAAACGTAAGAGCATAAAACAACACACGTTTTAAAATCTCTGTTTCTGCAGTTTTTAGTCTTTTGAAGTTACAAAAATGATACAAGCTGGTTATAACAAGTTTAAACATTAGGAAGTTTGTAAAAGTAAAAGTGATACATACGTTCTTCCCTCTATTCCAACTCTCCCAGGTAATAACTACTGATAGCCATTTAGTACATCCATTTATATTTTTTCCATGCTTACATGAACATAAACAGCAACTGGGTTTTTTTGTCTTTTTTTTTTTTTTTTTTTTGTAAAATAAGAATGAGCTCATACTTAAATTAGACAGGATTTTTGTTTGCAAGTGATAGAAACTATATACGTCAACTATTTCAGGCAAAAAGAGGAATTCACTGGTAGAAGAATTTAAACCACAAGACTGTCTTTGTCTTTTGTCTCTGCTTCTCTCAAACCAGCATCCTCCCCAAGCTCGAACTCCGTACACTGGAAGCTGCCTGGCGTTCACCCCCACCCCCCCAAGCTTCCCCACGCAGAGGCCTTATTGCTCTGCTGTCAGTGCTGAAGAAAATACTCCCAAGAAGTACTTTTGTCTGCAAATCACATAAAACCCAACTGCAAGTGAATTAATGGAGGGTTATTGTTTTCATGGAGTAAGATGCCTAGAGGTAGATGGTGGCTCTGTCGTCCAACGATGCCATGGTTCTGGGTCAGTTCCTTTGCAATTCTCTTGGTCTTCCCCTCATGGTTGCAAGATGGGTGCAGCCTCTCTAAACACTATTTTCTCCCTTGACAGTTTTCTTTCCATGGCTTCTCTCAAAGGTAAAGCCTGAGACAAAGGCTGTGTGCAGGGACTTGGGGAGGTGCTCACAGGAAGCAGGTAAGGACTGGGGTTGGGGGAGATGAAGCAGGGAAAGAAAGGTATTATAAGAATGCATTACTGAGTGGGGCAGTGGGTGATGTGCTAAATCCTGCTGGTACCGCCTGAGCAGCCTTATGAGATATATCAGAACTGTCCCCTGGGGGACCAGGAGAGCAGCACTTTTTATCAGTGCACCTGCCCCCACAACTAAACAGATCTGCCAGTTAGCGTGTGTATATGGTATACACAGTTCATAGCTGCTTACTACTTTGTTATACAGATGAGCCATCCTTTGCATGTTCTCCTGTTAATGGACATTTAAGTTGTAGTCCTAATTTCATGTCACATTGCCACAAGCATTGACAGGGTCATGACTTTTTCTTTTTCTTTTTTCACGATCCCAGGACTGAGGAAGTGTTATTCCATTTCTAGGCTTTGGGAAATTGGAAAATATAGCAATATTTCATCTTGCCAAAACAACTATTTCACACTAACCTATTCAGAACAAAAATAGCAGAGGTAAAAATAGCTACTAAGCAGCCAAATAGATGTCAAACAGTCACGAATTCCAGATGGAACGGGCAGTCCTGTGTGCAAGGTCACTCGGATTTTGCCTTAAATCTCACACATTTCACTTGAAAGAGAGCTCTTTATAGGCCTGTTCAACCCCGTTTCACTTACAATTCTGGCTAGCTTGGTATCCTAGTTACTGTCTCCACAGCAAATGAAAAGGGGAAGGAAGCTGCTAAGGGAAGCCACGCTGACAAACTCAAGATCAAAACGTGACCACTGACAGCAAAAGGAGGCAAAAAAATCAGAATAACAGCAACAACTAAAAAATAACCACCTTTTTCAAAATGTCATAAACATGCAAAAAAATAATTGGTATTCTATCAGTCTACGGAACAGTCAAAGAACTGAGGTCCCCAGCCAGGAAGAAGAGTTAAAATTGCATTTAGAGTACCCTTTACAAGGCAAGGAAATGAATAATGTATTTTATGCTATTAAGACCTCTCATTCAGTATTGACTCAGTATGATGATTATTTTTGTGTAATATGTTTTAGAGAGATTTCCCAATAAGTAGATTTAAAATGATGAAAAAAGTGGATTCTAAAAGCTCTGGGGAACTTCACTCTGAAAACAAATGTTTTCCATGGAGTTTTAGCCAAGGTTGGGTAGAAACAGGGAGGGATTTCTCTACTCCTCTGCACAAGAGGGTGACATGGAGCAGCCTCCGCCTCTAAATCAGGGCAGCGGGCTCTGTCTCAGGAGTGCACGTGGACTATCACTAAACTGTCCTTCAGCAGTGACCGCTAAAGCTGGGTAGGCAAATATTGAGACATGTATCCATCCTCCTAGAAATCTTCCAGGAATGTGATAGGTGCGCTGGAATGGAATGACCAAAAATTAATATATTAATATAATAATATATTATATTACATAAGACCTGGTCTTATATTATAGTAAAATAAGACTGGGTCTTATATTAATTTTTGCTCCAAAAGACGCATTAGAGTTGATTGTCTAGCTAGGTCTTATTTTCGGGGAAACACGGTAGAAGTTGGAAAAGGCAAGAAAATGGGATTCTCTCCTAGAGCCTCCAGAAAGGAATGCAGCCCTAGCACCACCTTGATTAGCCCAGGGAGACCCATTTTGAACTTCTGACTTCCAGAACTCTAGGATAATAAGTCTGTGTTGCTTTAAGTCACTAAATTTGTGGTAATTGGTTCCAGTTGCAGTAGGAAACTAATACACATGCTTGTAACTTACATTTAAGATGTACTTATGAAGTGTTTACTATATGCTTAACATCGTGCATGGGGAGAAGATACAAAAACAGTGTCAATGTCACACCTTTTCTTAAGTGTTGATATTTCAGGAGATGAAATAGGGTTTTATATCGGTTGCACAGACCTTTAGCTATCATTATGATGCTCCTAGTTGCTTAGGTAACTATTGATTCATCTAATCATCCACAGCTCTTCATGCCTTCTCTGTGCCAGGCATTGTGCATACAAAGACAAGTGAGATACAAAGATGAACAAGATACAGATACTAGATATCGTCAAGCAGGATTCTTCATCTCCATTACATCCAATCTGCTTCTCCTGCAGTCTTTTCCCAAACTCCCAACTCCTCAAACTCCAAATCTACAAAATAGTTGGAGCAGAAGTTTTCAGCCAGTGATGTAAGTGAGAGTCATTTCTGTGGTTGGTGTGAAGGGGAAGGTGAAAGGATAATGCCTGGACCTGCCCATGGAGATTCTGACTCAGTAGTCTGAAGAAGACTTTGGCTAGAGGTTTTTTTTGGTAAAAGCTCCCTATGTAATTCTACACCTTGCTTAAGAGAGTACGATGAATATAGCAAAACAAACAAACAAAAACAACAACAACAAACAAACAAAAACAAACAAACAATAAAAACAAAAAACAGACCAAAGAAATTTCAACAAGTTAAACATTTTTTGATATCATATAGGTGGTACATGTTAGTTGATTATGATGTAAAGAAATTATAAACAACAGAAGAGAACCACTCAAAACCTGTACATTTGGAAATTAACAAAGCACATTCCTAAATAATTAATTATCTGGAGAAAGAGGGAGTCAGAGTAAAATTGCAAAATATTTAGAAAAAGAGAAACCATAAGGAAAGTAAACCACAAGGAAACCAAAATTACAGGAAGTAGCCAAAGTGGTATTCAGAGGGAAATTTATAGTCTTAAACCTTTATTAGAAAATAAGAAAGATTAAACATAAAGTACCCAGGTCAAGTAGATATAAAAAGAACAACAAAAATTAACCCTAAAGAGTAGAAATGTTTATGGCAGATTAAAGATAAAAACAAAATGAAGCAAAATCACCTTAGTGGAACTGATGAACAAAACCAAAAGTTTGTTCCTTGAAAAATGAACTTTGGTTATGATAAATACATAGTATTATTATTAGTTGTAGTATTAGTATTAGTAGTAGTGGTAGTAGTAGTATTACGAAAACATGTATGTAATTCTTTGTGTCAGAGGCATTCATTACCCACCAGCTATGCACGTGCTTTCCTGCATTTCCACGCTCTCTGGGCCATAAGTGGTATTTGCCACTGAACCGTAAGCAGAGTGACATGTGCCATTTATGAACCAAAGCATTTACGAGCCCGTGTGTGATTCTTCAGCTCTCCCTCTCTCTTTCTCTGCTGTTGTGAGCTTGGAGGTCATGTCCTTAGATAGTGAAGCCATATGTGGAAGTAGCCCAGGTTACTGAGTCCCCAAATGAAGGACAGAGACTGGACAGTTGCCCAACGGACACAGAAGTCTGTGTGCACAAGAAATTAAACTTTCTGGCATTAAGTCACTGGTGCATGTTTTAATGTAGCATAGCCTATCTTATCCTAACTAATTCATGTTTTATAAAATGTGTTCTTTCTAGAGTACCTCTCAGTTGTTAGATCAATACCTATAACTTAACCAATGTATTGTGAAAGTTAAAGTGCAGAAAGAGAGTGGAAAAGGGGAGATAAGCTGAGCTCTTCAAACTTGATTGTTTTTCCTATTTGTTGCCAGGCAAATTTACCTAAAGTACAAGTCAGTTACCAAGACCTAATAAATAGCCCAAGTTGTGTATGTCTACAAATATACATATACTGCAAAGCCTGTAGAGGGAAAGGGTTTCTAGCCACCTCCTATACTGTTTTCTGTTTACAGTATTTCTCTTAATTTGTTAATTCACTGTTGCTTTAGTAAGACTAAGAAACAACTTTTTAATTTCTATTTCTATAGACTATTAATGTGACTTATCACAATTGACTCATTACAGCATATTTCCATCAAAGTGAGAAAATGAAAATAACACACAAAACACAGGTCTCTGTATTAAATGACCTATAGCTGAATTTAACCTGATTTTGATGCTAATTCTCATGTTCATAGTACAGTAGAGCAAAGCCATTTATCAACAGGAATGTTTTCAAGCGTTAGAACTATTTCTGAAATGTACAGAATACTGAAGCTTGCGGTGATTTAATGCATGGAGTCAGCTTGTCTGAGTTTATATCCCAACTCCATAACCTACTACCCAGGTGACCTTTGGCATTATTGAGCCTCTCAGAGCCTCAGTTTCCCACTTTGTAAAATGGGAGTAGCTGTTGTTACCACCTCAAGGGATTGTGGTGGGGATTAAAAATGGTGCTCTGTAAATTGCTCTGTACGTGGTGGTGGTGGTGGTTGTGGTGATGATGGCACTTGTGATTGAGCAGGTTACCTAGTCACACAGAGCTGGCACTGATGAACAGCTCTGCCTCTTAATACCCATGTTTCTTTGAGCACCTTAACTTCTCTCATTTTCAGTTTTCTCATGAATGAATGAGGGTAATTACAGTTATCTGGTACACTTGTTGGGAAGATTAAATCAAATAGAGTATTACAAATAGTGTTTAGCACAGAGATGGGTACACAAGGCACTCAATAAATAATAGCTATTCTTATGAAAAGCAAAAGTTGGAAAACTGCTATTTAGTTTACCTAGATAAAAAAATATCATCCAACACAATATTCTCTGTTACCATGCTCTTCTACTTCTTGTGGCCTTAAACGTTCCTATTATTATTTTCTGAACTACAGGTCAAGTTCTGATACCAAGAATTCTAGTACATTATCTAATATTTTTTGTTTTGTATTTTTTAATATCTAGATTTCATGAGGTGAGAACTGGAAAATCTTTTGGTTGCTGTTATACAGATTTTACTTGCCCTTGTTGGATTTAACTTAGAGTCCACATTTTTGCCTTTCCTCTTTCATCTCTCCTTGCTTCCTTCTTCCCTCTTTCCTTGCTTCTGATCCTCATTCCTTTGTTTTCTTCCTCCCTTCCTTCTTTATAAGCAGGTACATTGAGTGAAACTCCCATGCATGATAGCCTCCATATGCCCATCTAAATGATTATCTCCTCTTCCACACAGAGACTGCCATTACTCCAACGATTGCTTTCACTCTCATTTTGGCCAAAACTTTACCTTCTCCCAATGCATTCAATATTAATTTCAGCTTGCAAACTTCTGATAATTTTTAACCCATGCTTTTTTCCCCAATGCTATTGTTAACTTATTAGCTCCACATTTTCCATTGCTTACTAATTTTAAATCCTTAAAGAAGATGCCAAACAATCAAAATCCAATCTGGTTTTACAAAGTACGTCAATGATATGAAAGGGTCAAGTTCTGGCCACCCACGGAAATTGTTCCAGACAAAGCTATCAACTTCTTCCTTGGATTCTAAAATGATATCGATTTGTTTGTTTGGCACCAAGTTGCAAGGGAAATTGAGTTAGTTAAATTGTCTCCAGTAAAGAGAATTTTCACTTTCTGAAAATGTTAAAGTCCATAGACTCTCTCAGGACTTCAGTATATCATTGATATTTTATACCCAGAGAAACAAGTAGCAATGATATTGATGGTACTGTTAATATGAACAGCTATTGTGTGGGGCCTATTATCTTTTCTCTGACGAGGGGAGGGTCATTGTAAGGTTTGGGGAGCTAGGGAGAGAATCCCTGCTTCAGGCATATTTGATGAGGCTCTTGGAAGAACAAGGGTGGGAGAAGGGAGTGCCATGAGTTTGTAGTGGGAGTAGATTTGTGGTCAGCATCCTTGGCTCTTCTGGAGAGTGGGGGCATCTTTGTGCACATCCATTTTCAGCGAGCAAGATGGTACCAGGGTTAAGAACCCAGGCTGTGGAGGCAGACATAGCTGGCTCACTTCAAGGGCCAGCTTTATCATTTGCTAGTTGCATGACCTTGTATAAATTACTCTACTTCACCAAGCCTTGGTTTCTTCATCTGTTAAATCAGGTCAGTAATGGTACCTTCCCTTTAGGGTTGAGTGAGTGACAGAATGTATGGAAAACGTTTAGCACAGTGTCAGGCACATGGTAAACGCAGTGACTGTTTAGGATTGTTATGGCTGTTTTACTATTACATTATTATTAAATTCTATAATTTAATCATTGAGTTTAGTTGAAGAAGAAGAGTTTTTTCACTTCTCCAATGAATCATGGGATCCTGCACTTCAACCCCTGGCTTTGAAGTGGGAAGCCATTATTTCTTATGTGTTTTCTGTTTGTTTGACTATCTGGAGGATAAATCAGCCTCTTCCTTTTTTTCTTACTCTTTTTCTTCTCCATGTAATTCCAATAAAAACCCCTTGCCTATGTAGATGTCACTGTAAGCCATATAGGTGTCAGAGGAAAGTGGTAGCGCACCTCTGCCATTTGAAATACAGATTTGGACACAGTGGAGCCCTGCGGGTGAGAGAGAGTTCTAGAACTCTCAGGGGCTTTACTGCTTGGGTTTGCAGAACTCAGTGCTCTCAGTCTCACTACGCACAGAGCCTGGGCAGTTTGATGGGGCTGTTTTTGGACTGGTGTCAGGGGACTCCCCAGACATCTGCAACCTTCCTGGAGGCCTCTCCCTCCCAGGTTAATCACATGCTGGGCTGTGAGAGGAGCCCCATTTCAGTCTCCCCTGGCCTCTGGCAGCTGCATGGGAGCCGGGAGAAGTTAAATGTCAGCCTCTGGTTGAAACTGAGAGGTGGTAAGGAAATGGAAGCCTGACAATAGACGTGGGCAAGGTCAGTACTGAAGTTGCAGGGATGACGTCAGAATGTGTACATTGGGGTCTTTTGGGCTGAAATTATCTGTGTTACCGTGTTTCCCCAAAAATAAGACCTAGCCGGACAAGCAACTCTAATGCGTCTTTTGGAGCAAAAATTAATATAAGACTCAGCCTTATTTTGCTATAATATAAGGCCAGGTCTATAATATAATATAATGTAATGTAATATAGTATAATATAAATAATATAATATATAATATAATTAATATAATATAATATAATACCGGGTCTTGTATTAATTTTTGCACCAAAAGACACATTAGAGCTGATTGTCCGACTAGGTCTTATATTTGGGGAAACACAGTACTTCATCACTTCAATCTATTTCTGTGGGGGAAAAAAAGAAATATATATGTATATATACATACATATATATGTGTATGTACATTGCTCACAGAGTGCTTTCACATCGAGTAGAAGAAAGCTGACTTTTCCTCTCTATGTCTGTCCTTTATTCTTACGTGACTATCACATTCATAACCTCTGACACTACTGGTCACCAGATGTGAGGGTTTCTCCCGTCCCAAGGTGGGTGTTCTGCAATTTAACTAATCAATTCCAACACCATCTACCTGAAAATAGTGTCAGATCCCACAGGTTAAGGGCTCAGTACCCTGAGACTGTCCCCCACTTCAGATGCCAGTCACAAGCAGTAGGTCCCCAGGTTACCCACAACTTCTGTCCAACTTGGTTATACATCGGAGGTTCCCATGCCTCTCCTCAGGTTCTATTGACTTGCTAGAGCAACACACAGAACTCAAGGAAACACTTACATTGACCAGTTTATTGAAAGACATGATAAAGGATACAGATGAAGAGATATAGAGCGCAAGGACTGGAGGGTTACAAGCACAGGCGCTCCTGTCCCTGTGCAGTTGGGGTGTGTCACACTCCTGGTACACACGGATATGTTCACCAACCTGAAGCTCTCTGAACCCCATACTATTGGGATTGTTACGGAGGCTTCATCATGTAGGCAGGATCAATTGTTAACTGCATTTCCAGTCCTTCTCCCCTTTCAAGAGAATGCGGGGTAGGGCTGAACATTCCAAGCTTCTAAGCATGGCTTTGTCTTCCTAGTGACTAGCCCCCATCTAGGGGCCCATTAAGAGTAGCCTCAGTAGAACAACAGACACTCCTATCACCCAGGAAATTACCAGGGTTTCAGGAGCTCTGTGCCAGTAACCAGGGGCAGAGACCAATATACTATATTTCCTCTTATCACACACTTATGCATCAGAGGGCATGGTCCTCACAATAGCCCTTTGAGGCAGGCAGGGGAGGTCTTGCCCCTATTTTTCAGAAAAGAAAACAGAAGCTGTCCCCAGTACGTCTTCTGCATAAGTGGCAGTGCCGTCCCTGGCTCCTGGTTCCATTGTTCAGGGTTTTTGCAGTGGGCAGGACTTATTCCTAGGTAAGGACCTAAGGTAAGGCTTGAGGCCCACTGGGACCATCTCCGGGCACAAAATTACTTCTACTTTTCTGTGTGATTTTCTGAAATTCCATCATTGTGAATCAATTACACATTTGATTTGGCCAGTACTTCTCCAAGTCCTCTCTTACAAAATACTAAGGATCCCTAGTAGGGGCAGGTAAATCATAAATGAGAAATCAGTTTGCCAAATTAATGTCTGTCTTGACAGCCAGCTCAGATAGGAATGTTGATGGCAGATGGAGAGAGGGAACCTCTGGAATTGGAAGCACTCTTGAAGAAGTGCAGGCCTGGGAGGGTGCATTGGTTTTCTGTTGCTGTAAAAGCAATTACTGCAACCTTGCTAGCTTAAAACAATGCATAGTTATTACCTCACCGTTTCTGTTGTTCAGGAGTCTGGGCCCAGCTTGGCTGGGTCCTCTGCTCAAGTTCTTAGAGGACTCGTGAAAATGCTGCTGGGCTGCAGGCCTCTCTGAACGTGGGATCTTCTTCCAAGCTCACAGTGTTGTTGGCAGGATTCAGTTCCTCATGGTTACAGGACGGAAGCCCTCAGCACCCAGAGTCCATGTGCAGTTTCCTGCCACGTGGCACTCGCTCTCCATAGGCAGTCCCCATCACAGCGATTGCTTCTCCAAGGCCAGCCACAGGTTTTCTCTCTCAAGTCCCTCAGATGGAGTGTTACATAGCATAATGTCATCACGGGAGTGACATTTTGAGATTTCACCTGAAAATCTAGATCTTTCAGTGAAGCTGGGTCCACATTCTCACTGGGAAACAGCTGGTGGGAGCTGAGTAACCTGGACGTGGAAGGACTCTAGTTTTCCAGAGTCCCCTCCTGCGGCGGATGTTGCATATGCCCTGCCACCCGGCCTGCTTCAATCATGTACTGCGATCTTCTGTCTATCGTGGGTATTTGAGTTTGTGACACAGGATACATTCTTGAAGAAACTGAAGAAGTGTATGACTCCAGGAAGTGGACTAGGAGGTTGTGATGGAAGAAAGGGGGTGGGGCTGAAGCAAATATGGCCCCATTTTCTAATTATAACGCAAAAGAAGGTGGGATCGAATGGAGCTGGGGTCTGCTCCTGGCTCTGCACTCACGTGTGTGGATTTGAGTTTATAATTTCATCTTTTCGGAGCCTCACTTTCCTCATCTGGAAAGCCTCCCTTCCCCCGGAGTCTCTGAGGGCCTAGGAATCTATAATTCTGACAAGTGCCCAAGGTGATTCTTAGTCAGGCAGGTTTGGATGACGTGTCCATTCACAACTGGGCATTAGCCAGCAGTTATGGGCTCAGGAGTAAGAGCCAGTTCTTGGGGAAAGGGGTTGGCAATTGGGCCTAATCCAAGCAGGCTAGAACTCCAGGAAATATTTCAGTTTCAGAAGGAATATTCTCAGTGAGAAAATATTGAGAAGTTAAGAAGAATCTGGGAAACTGAGTCAGAAACCAAAACATATAGACTGGGCCATCATGGTGGAGTAAATGGTAACTGGGTTCCTTCGCAGGCCCTAGCAGCTAGCTTCCTATAGTTTGTAAGCTGCTGATGGGGTAGGGGTGCCCAGCCCAGTAAAAAACAGGGGCTCAGTAAATGTTGGTTGAATAAGTGAGTCAATAGCAAGTAAACATTTGACAGGGTGTGGTGCATGATGCCATTTGGATGCACTCTCCCACTCTGAACCTCTGCGAACCTCTCTGAGAACATGGAGGGAAGGTTTCCTGTCTCTCAACACACTCTTTCTACTGAACTGAGTGCAATCTATAGAGATATTATAATTAAGGAGCGGCCCAATTTAGAGCAAATCTTTTATTTCTAGCTCAAAGCAAATTAAGTACCTCCAGTGTACTGGTTTAAAATGCAAAGCTATCATTTTCCATTAAAAAAAGAAATTCTTTTTGTTTCTGAATTTCAAATTCTGGAACACATTTTCCCAACCAAGGGGAATTTGTAGGTGAATTAGTAACTTGTAGGTGTGGAAAGCTTCAGTGTAGACAAACTTGGATTTTATCATTACACTATCATGTTGGAACACGTACGAGAATTTTAAGCAGTCTAGTACAAGCGCTGATTGTTATTAATGCTTTGTGGTGAAAGAACATGATATTTACCAAGTTGTGCACTTTAATTTGTGCCGTCTATTGTTTGTCCCTCATACCTCAATAAAGCCATAAAAACAAAGGGATGTGAAGTGGAAAAGGATACATATGCTTTAGGGTAAGACTTTGTTTCCCCTAAAATATAGTTTGGTCAGTTAATTCATATATTTTTGGTACTATCTCCTTTTAACACACAACATTGGTTTTGTTTAATAACCCAAAAGAGCCTCTAAATATTTCATAGCTGATATTCGCGGTGAGACGTTAACTTGCACCGCAGTTATTTTTTATTTATGGGCTTTTATTTATAGTGCTCCACGAAGCATGGGAAAGACAGGTTTATGCTCTGGGCCTTCTATGAGTGCTTAGCATTTAGATAGCAGTGACAGGTACAAGCATGAGTGGCTTTGTGAGTTATTTGGAATGATAGCCTCCTGGTCAGAATGACATGCTGTCCTGCTTGGGGGGGAAATGATTATACAGGGTATGGTCACCAGTCACTGCATTTGGAGTCATTTTTCTAGAAGTGGTGATGAGCATTTCAGGGACAGAAGTATTGTGGAAGGTAGATGGGGGAAAGAAAGGCATTTGAAATGAGGGAAACGGCATAAGCAAGGCACGAAGGTGCTGTATGTGGTATATTTATGGGACAATATGAGGGAATAGAATTAAACAAGGCTGAGTAGTGTGGTGGGCCTGGATTATGAAGGATCTAGGGAGTTAGGCCTCGGAATGCTAGCAAATGGAAAATAGGATGTTTTCTATTAAAGGTTTCTGAATGGAAGAATGCCATAATAGTAATTAATTTTCTATTGAAGGATTACCATACATAGGTAATGTTACAAGTGCTCTGACATACGCAATAGATGCCACAGCAATCCTGTGATGGAAACACTATTTTCAGTCTCTCATTTTTAAAAAAGATTTTTGTTAAAAATACAGCTAACATACAATATTATATTAGTTTCAGGGGTACACAATAATTATTCAACATTTATATACGTAAAGAAGTGATCACCACAAGTCCCGAAACCATGTGACATTCTACCAAGCTATGCCAATATTACTGACTATATTCCCTATGCTGTACATTACATCCTCGTGACTTATTTGTTTCATACTTAGAAATTTGGACCTCATATTCCCCTTCACCTTTTCTCCCTTTTAAATTTTTTAATTATAGGTGAAATTCAACATTTTTTTTATATTAATTTCAGGTGTACAGCATAGTGATTAGACATTTATATAATTTAAGAAGTGATCCCCCTGACTACTCTAGTATCCACTTGGCACTCTACATAGTTATTATCATATTATTGACTATATTCCCTGTGCTTTACTTTACATCCCCATGACTATTTTGTAACTACCAACTTGTATTCCTTAATCCCTTCACCTTTTTCACCCTAACCCCCAACCCCCTCCCATCTATCACCCCAACATATCTAGTACCCGTCTGACACCACACTTAGTTATTACAATACTATTGACTATATTCCTTATGCTCTACCCTACATCCCCATGACTACTTTGTAACAACCAATTCATACTTTGTAATCCCTTCCTCTTTTTTCACCAACACCCCTAACGCCCCTCCCATCTGGCAACAATCAAAATATTTTCTGTATCTAAGAGTTTATTTCTAGCTTTGTTGTCCATTTTGTTCTTTAGATTCCACATATCAGTGAAATCATGTTGCAACTGTCTTTCTCTGTCTGACATTCCACCCAGCATAGTACCTTCCAGGTCCATCCATGCTGCTGCATGAAACAGTAACCATTCCCTTCCATAGCCGAGCAATATTCCGTTGTATATATGTACCATCTCCTCTTTATCCATTCTTCCATTGACAGACACCCAGGCTGTCTCCACATCTTGGTCATTGTAAACAATGCTGCAATGAACATATGGATACACATGTCCCCTCGAAGTAGCATTTTGGATTTCTTCAGATAAATACCCAGAAGTGCGATTACTGGGTCCTTCTTTGTCTCTTGTTGTAGACTTTGTTTTAAAGTCTCTTTTGTCTGATATAAGTGTTGCTACCCCAGGTATTTTTTTTTTCCATTTTCATGAAATAACTTTTTCATCCCTCTACTTTCCATCAGTGTGTGTCTTTTAATCTGAAGTGAGTATCTGGTAGGCAGCATATGTAAGAGTTTTCTTTTCTTATCCATTCAGCCATCCTATGTCTTTTGATTGGAGCATTTAATTCATTTATATTGAAAGTAATTGTTGATAGATATGTAGCTATTGCCATTTTATTATTCATAATTTTGATCTTTTTTTTTCCATTTTAAAGAAGTCCCCCTAACATTCCTTGTAATAGTGGTTTGGTGGTGATGAACTCCTTTAGCTTTTTCTTGTCTGGGAAGCTCTTTATCTGTCCTTTGATTTTAAATAATAGCCTTGTTGGGTAGAGTTTCCTTGGTTGTGGGTCCTTGCTTTTCATCACATTGAATATTTTGTGCCAATCCCTTCTGGCCTCCAAAGTTTCTGTTGAGAAGTCAGCTGACAATCTTATAGGGGCTTCCTTATAAGTTACTAGTTGCCTTTCTCTTGCTGCTTTTAGGATTCTCTCTGTCTTTAACCTTTGCCATTTTAATTATAATGTGTCTAGGTGTGGTCCTGTTTGGGTTCATCCTGTTTGGGACTCTCTGTGCTTCCTGGACTTATATGTCCATTTCCTTCGCCAGGTTAGGGAAGTTTTCAGTCATTATTTCTTCAAATAGGTTCTCAATCCCTTTCTCTCTTCTCCTTCTGGTACCCCTATGATGCGAATATTGTTATGCTTGATGTTGTTCCAGAGGTCTCTTAAACTATCTTCATTTTTTTGGATTCTTTTATCTTTTTGCTGTTCTGATTGGGTGTTTTCTGCTACCTTGTCTTCCAAATCGCTGATTCAGTCCTCTGCTTCATCTAGTCTGCTGGTGATTCCTTCTAGTTATTGTATTCTTTCCTTCTGACTGGTCGTTTTTTATGGTTTCTATGTCCTTTTTAATGCTTGCTCTCTCTGTTGAAGTTCTCACTAAGTTCCTCGAGCATCCTTATAACCATTGTTTTGAACTCTGTCTCTGGTAGGTTGCTTACCTCCATTTCATTTAGTTCTTTTTCTGGAGTTTTCTCCCTTTCTTTCATTTGGGGTGTAGTTTTTTGTTTCCTCATTTTGACTGCCTCTCTGTGTTTGTTTCTATATATTAGGTAGATCTGCTATGTCCGTCAGTCTTGGTCAGGTGGCCTTATGTAGTAGGTGCCCTGTGGGGTCCTGGCACAGTCTCCCTGGTCACTTGCTCTGGGTCCTCCTGGAGTGTCGCTTGTGTGGGTTGTATGTACTCCCCTGTGATAGTTGAACCTGGATTGCTATTAGCACATCTGTGGGTGGCTTTGGTCCTCAGGCTGACTGGCTGTGGGGTTTGGCCACATTGAGAGCTTATGGGCTGCTATGCAGAAGGCTTATTCCACTGAGTAGGATCCACCCCAGTGGGCTCTGCTGTCTGTTGAGACCACCCTTTTTGTGTGCCACTTATGGGGCCAATTTAGCAGTGCTGTGCTGTGGTCTGAAGCTAACTTCCAAGTATGTTGGTTCTGGGGCCTCTTAGGAGGGACTCCAGTGCAGGCCCAGGTGACCCACTGCCTGTGGCTGGCTGGGGACTACCTGGTAGGAGCCACAAAGTGATCTGTGGTTGTTCGCTGCCTCTCCTAAAGTTGGAGGCATGTGGAAGAGGCCACACTGTGGACCAAGGACGGCTGCCACTAGTACAGGGTCTGTGGTAGCTCTGCAAAAAGACAGGACACCCCAAGGCCTGCTGCCACCTGCTGGCTTCCTTAAGGTTCAGCCACTGATGAAGCCTCATGTGGTACATGAGTTGGGTGAGGCAGTGTCTCAGGGAGTCACTAGAGTGGGAAGAGCTGTGGTCACCAGGTTAATGTAGACTCTGGTTTGGTGCCAGTGCTGAGCCTGGAGCGACTCAGCAAATGTCTCAGAGCACACCGAGGCCAGTCACCACCCACCTGGGGCCCATGTACTCCAACAGCTTTCTAAGAAAGAGTGCATTGTGGGCAGTGCTGGCTGCTCTCATGGAATTGCCTGTGGCATTGGGGTGGTTGGGAGAGGTGGACCAGCAGATCTGAACAGACCAATCAGATTCAGATTTTGCCATGATAGGGGGAGAGCTCAACACAGGAAAGATGGCATCTGCCTGCCGGCTGCCTGCCAGCTGCACAGGAGAAGGATCCCATACAGGGAAAGTGTCAACTGTCCTCCAGCCCTTGCCAAGAGCCACATACCTCAGTCTACCCGCCTTCAGCCTCCAATGCCTCCCGAGTCACCGTCCCTCCACAGGAGCCCAGGTGAGTGCCTGGGAGAGAGAGAGTCCATGCGCAGATCGTGTAAATGTATGTTTGAGTTTCCCACAGCCTTCCACCCTACCCAGATGGTTGGAATCTCCACTGTTTTTCACAGTCAGATGTTGTGAGGGCTCCTCTTCCGAGAACAAGTACTCCGGACTGGGGAGGGCGGTGTAGGGCTGGGGTCTCTCACTCCTCTGAGGGGAGCCTCCATGGCCGAGATATCCTTCCTGATTCTCAACTGTCACGTGGAGGTTTGAGGCCAGCCTGTTCCACGTCTCTGCCCCTCTTACCAGTCTTGATGTGACTTCTTTATATCCTGAATTATAAAACTTCTGTTCAGCTAGACTTTAGATGGTTCTCCAGGTTGGTTGCTCTATAATATAGTTGTAATTTTAATGTATTCACGGAAGGAACATGTACATGTTTATCTACTCTGCCATCTTGGATCTTCTCCCCCAGTCTCTAATTTTTTAGATGAGGAAATTGGGCACAGTAAAGTGGCTGAGGTAGGATTTGAACTCAGGCTGTTTGGCTATAGAGCCAATGCACTTAATCAGTCATCTGTCTGGTACTCCTCAATGTGGTAAGTGGTATTTTTATTTTACTTTGTTTTATTTTATTTTATTTTATGTATGTACATATGTATATGTGTGTGTTTAGTTTCAAGTGTACAAAACAACATAGTGATTAGCCATTTATATACTTCACAAAGCCCAATAAGTCTATTACCCATCTGATACTGTACATAGTTATTTGACTTTTATAGACTATACTTGGGTTCCCTATGTTGTACTCTATATTCCCATGACTATTTTTTTTATTTAAGGACGCTTACTTAGCCTGGTGGTGATCCTCAGGGTTGATTGGGAGGGAACAAAGCCTGGCGATGAGAAATCTAGTTAGGAGGCTATGGCCCAAATTCTTGGCATACCGGAAACATTTGCATCTTTGTTTCCTGCCCCTCCATCACTTGATTTTACCCATTCCCACTAGTCCCATGGTAATTCCAGGCCCCATTATTTTCTGCCTCCTACTTTGTTCCCCTGCAATCCATTCTCCGCTCTGCAGCCAGAGGATCTTTGTAAAGAGCAAATCTGCGCATGTAACTCCCTTGCTAAAGCCTTCTATGTAAAATCCAAACTCAGATTACAAAGTGCTTCATGAGCTGGGTCGCCTCGTCCTCTTTAGCCCCATTTCTAGGCACCTGAGTCCTTTCACACCAAAACATGTTAGTTGTCATTTTATGCAGTCACAACCCACTTATTAAACCATTGTATTTGCTGAATGAAGCAAGTCAGTGAGTAGGAATAGGGATTAAGAGACAGACATGACTAATAGGCAGATGTCTCATGTTAACACTTCCTCCCTACCTATTGGCCTGAGGCAAACAAATCCATTCCTGGGCCTTCGTAGTCTTTCTTTCTAGAACTTGTCTAGCAAATATTTTCCCCTCTCAGCTCTGCCCATTTGGGGGCAGGGGGAGGGTGTCAGTTTCCAGGCCTCTGTCCTGTGACTCTCCCTTGGCTCCTAGCTCTGCTGCTTGGAAGCCTGGGGCCTGACCACACTTATTGCAGTTCTAGCTCCAGGAAGCCAGCCTCTGAGCCCCTCGCTTCTCTGCTGCCTTGGGAAGAAAATTCAGATCATGTCCAGGAAAAAGGAGAGGGTGATACAAAGATGAGTAGATGGTTTCAAGATGGCTGACTGAGAGAATGACAAAGGGAAGAAAGCTGGAGCCGGTAAAGAGGGAGGAACGAACATGGTGGTGATGGTGATAAGCAGGGGAGCCTCTGGAGGCAGCAAGGCTGGACTCCAACCCCAGTGCCTGACCTCAGGCGTGCTGCCCAGCTGCCCCCGCCTCAGCTCACGGTCCCTCAAGTGGGGCCCATCAAAGCACCTGCTTTACAGGGTCAAAGGAAAAGTGACCCTCAGGCAGTAATGATGGCCCACCTTTATGAGGGAAGCACCTTTTAAAAGTTGGCTGTCATTAATTTAAGTGGGAAATGACAGCAAAAGAGTATGCCCTATATCAGCGACTTTCAAACTTTTTGGTTTCAACAGGGCCCCTTTCCACTCTTCAACATTACTGAGGACCCCAAAGAGCTTCTGTTTATATATTTATCTAGTGATTCTTACCACATTATAAATGAAAACTGAAATATTTATTAATTCATATCAGAACAATAAAAACCCATTATATGTTAACACATTTTTTTAGTTGTAGTATTCTATTATTTAAAACTATCATAATTTGTTTCTTAATTCTCCCGTGGAGTGGAATAGCTGGGTGGTAGAATGTGGACACTTTTAACTTGAAAGAGAAGTTTGATAATGTCTAATAAAGTGGTTGAACCACAGAATGAAAAATAAGCATTTTTTCCAAGACAAAAGTAATTGGGAGAGTGGCCTTGCTTTCCATTTTTTGCAGATCTCCTTAATGTCTGGCTTAATTGAAGACAGCTGGATGATCACACAGTCTGTTGCAGTATCACATGTCAGGTAGCCTCCGGAAAACTCCACTACACACTTGTGAGAAAATGAGAGTTAACAGTCGCGTAATGTCTTGGTGCTACTGTGACATAGTTGTGAGCTCAGCAGTGGTGGCTTGAAGGTGTCAAGCATTTTGGAAACAAAACAAAACAAAAACCCTCTTCAATCTGTAAATAAATATCGTGCCCAAAATGAGATTACATGTCACCTCCGTCACATGAGCAAAAATTAAAGAGTCTGACAATATCAAGTGTTTCTGAGGATGTGAAACCTCAGGAACTCGCAACCTCTGCGAGCAGGAGTTATAAATTGGTTCAACTGCTTTATTAGACATTACCAAAGTTCTCTTTAAAGTTAAAAATGTTCATGCTCTATCACCCAGCTATTCCACTCCTCAGGAGAATTAAGGAACAAATTATGAAAGCTTTATATAATAGAACACTACAATTAAATGCTATAGTGCATAGTAACAGTAATAAAATACTATAATAAGTATCCACTAGAGCCATGGTAATATGAATAAATTTCACAAACAGTGTTGAGCAAAAACTGAGTAGAAGAGACGAAAATCCCTTGTAGCATTTATGTCAAGTTTGAAAGTGTGCCAAATAAAACTCTACGTTGCTGATGGACACATACATATGTAGTGAAAATTTACAATCATGCACGGTATGAGAAACACCAAATTCAGGACAATCACCCCTGAAAGAATGAGGTCAGTTTATGAAATCATAGAGGAGTTTTGGGAGGCTTTAACTATATCTGCAATGTTTTATTTATCTATTTTTAAAAATCTGAATAAAAAAAAAATTAGTTAAATCCTGTTTAAGCATGTATTTATCTGGAAAAGAGCATATGGCAAGAAAACAGGGCCATGACAATAAACGATTTAAAAATTCTCTTCTAAAAGCTTCTGGCAATGACCCCCATCTCCTTCACTCATACTGACTGTATGGACAGGGTCAGTTAGGAGCAGCTGGGTTTCAAATGCCCATTTATAATTGATTCTTTGGCACTGACCATGGACTTCTTGAAGGAGACATTTAAGCACGTGGTCTAAAGGCCAAGCCGAGGTTTGTCTGATCTCTTCACACAAACCTGTTAATTTACAACCTATTTGATCAACAGAAAGACATCAGCAAGATCAAGAAGTAGTTCCCTGGGAAAGTTGGTTCTGAGTTAGAGAGTCAGGAACAGATCCTCGCCCTGGCTGCCTTGCCCTGACCTGCCCCCAACCTCCCTTTCCAGCCAGGTTTTGGGGTCAGGGATTCTCACATTTCTGAGTCTGTCAGGGTTGGCAGGGGTAGGATCCAAATCTGGCAGGACAGTCTGGGATATGTGTTTCTGTGGGTGGATGGTCTGGGAATTTGGGGCCAGGAGATGTGGGGTGGGAGGCAAACCTGCCAGCGCAAATCCCTGAATTGGAACAACTCTTGATTCTTGGTCAGCTTCAGGGTCGTCACCCAAAAGGGAGGTCTCTGTCCTTTGTTCCACTATAGAAAAAGGCCACAGATACTTTTCTGTCTGCCACACAGGAGACACTCAGCCACTGGACTCCAGAATTTCCTTATAGGCAGGGTTTAGGGATGCTGATTTGGTTGGAAGGAAGGATTTGAAGATGTGTTTATATGTCATTTTCACAAAATGGAGGCAGCATTGTTTGTCGCTGATGGAGAGATGGAGGTTGAGGTTAAGATACCCACCCCTCCCCTCTCTCCCCTGTAGTCCCCCACTCACCCCCAGTCTCCCTGTGAACTCAACAAGAGTTAATTCTTCTCCTTTGCTCTTCTCAGTGTCTGAAGTGAGTACTCAGCTTGGGGATTTGGGGAGAAAAGGCAGAGACTAAAAATAAAAGGCAAAAAGGAAAGTTAAGAATTTTAAGAATTCTCGAACAGTCTCCAATATGTGTTGGTACTGATATTCATTGAAACATAAGTCCAATTCATTAAAAGTACATTTTAAATTATATTACAGGTTTTTAACAACAATAATAACAACATATTTAAAAAAGACATTACTTATCCTTCCAACCCAAGTGGTCTCATTTCTGGTCATTCCTTTTCAGTCCTTGTTATGCTGACATGTTCCAACGGCTGTAGACTATTGGGCATATGGCTATTATGTTACTATTCTCACTATACATTTTTCTATGCTCCTACCTAGTCCGCACACGTAGTATTGTTTTTTACTTTTGGAAGCAGCTCTATTTTTTCCAGTTTTATTGAGATATAATTGACATGTAACATTGTATAAGTTTCAGGTGTACAACATAATGATTTGATACATGTATATATTGCAAAAAAACGATCTCCACAATAAGTTTAGTTAATATCCATCACCTCACATAGTTACAATTTTTTTCCTTGTAATGAGAGCTTTTAATAGTTGTTGCCTTAGCAACTTTCAAACATACAACATGGTATTGTTAACTATCGTTACCATGTTGTATTAGGTTGGTGCAAAAGTAATCGCGGTTTTCGCAATTATTTTTAAGCTTTTAAACCGCAATTACTTTTGCACCAGCCTAATACATTAGCTTCCCAGAACTTATTTATCTTATAACTGGAAGTTTGCACTTTCTGACCATCCATTTCCCCCACCCCCTACCGCCTCCTCTAGGAACCACAGTGTATACTCTGTCTCTTTGAGTTCAGTTTTTTAGATTCCACATGTACACACTTATTATTTTTTTTCATGCCTGGTAGAAATCTGTTGCGTGTGTATGAATGGATTAGAGAAAGTTTCTTTGTTCTAATTCAGGAATTACATGAAGACCTTATAGAGTTGATTCAAGAATTAAAAGTTACCATAGACGTAGCATGTTATCTAGACAGAATAAAAGCTGACTAACTGTTGACTGTTATTATCTATAGCCATACTTTTACCTTTGTTCATTTACAAAGCCCCACCCATGTCATGAAAGTCTGGGCCTCTGCTGTGATACCCTGCCACTTCTTCTTATCCATTTAGAGACAAAGGTGCACATAGCTGGTAACTCTGGATCTCAGCAGCTTAATTAACTTCATCTTCCTTCTTTACTATGGAAGAGTAACTTTCGATGGGGGGAGAGTGGAGCAAGAACTAGAGTCGGGCTCTGGGATGAGGCAATTGCAAAAGTCCTGGGCCATTCATTCCCATTCATTCGTGCTACAACAAATATTTTTTAGGCACCACCTGTTTTTTTGAGCCAATCACTGAGCAAGGCTCCTAGGCCCTGAAAATACAGATGAAAAAATTTTCTGCTTTCAAGTTGCTCACTATGTAGAGAGAAAGATGTTATATGCAAAAAGGTACGTGGGAAGAATGCACAGCCTAGGAGCTCGGGGAGCAGCCTACTCCACACTGGCTGATGCTCAAACTGAGCTGGGGAGGGTCTTTCTGGGAATAGTCAACTGTTTAGACAATGGCAGAAAAGAGCCAGAACATGAAGGAGCTTGTGTGCTGTGATAGGACGGTCCCCCACCTCCCACCAGTGATGTCAGAAATTGTAATGGACAGAAGAAATGGGTGATGAAGGCTTACTCTTTCCTCCCTCATATTCTCCTTTGTTTTCTCCTCTACTGGCCCTACAGATCTGTCCTGCGATCACTTACAAAGGTTATCGTTGGGGAGGAGGAGGAGAGAGGAGAGAGAGAAGGAGAAAGAAATCAAATAATGACGGTGGAAAGGAGAGGAGAGTTTTTGGAGTCACCTGGCTGGCACCATCATTTGTATTTAAGAGATGTATGGAATTTAGGCATCTGAAAGCCAGAGACTGTCCTAGAAAATAAATTTCCCATGCTACACAGTAATTCATCAGCCTTAAGCTTCATATCCTAGTTATTTATGAGCTTATATAACTTGAATAAATGCCAGGCAATTTTTTTTCTGAGTTTGGTTCTTCATTTAGTAAGTTTATTTTGGAACCTTTTTTTCCCCCATGACTAAGTTAAAAGTTAGGTCCACACATTAAAAGGTGAAGAGTATTGATGTTTGGGGCAAAGAAAGCCATCATTCCGGTAACTCCTAATCCCAAACCAACTTTTTTTGGGTGTCAATAATGAAGCAGTTAAACAAAGTGAGCTGGTGTTTTCACTTGAGATATGTGAATAACTGTGAAGAACCAATGATACATTGACATTTCAACTTTGTAAGTTCTTTTAAAAAATAACTTCTTTAACCTTGTGATGCTTTTAACTTCCATGAAGTTCAAATATATGTAACGTCTTTAAAAAATGTTGAGCTTGATTTCAATATTTTTGCTTCTGCTATATGACTAAGTGATGCTTAGGATACGGCTTGAACACCTGAGAGAATATGTTAGTTCCTTTAGCAACACCTTTTAAGCAGTTACTTCAATGCACTCCTTAGTAGGTACATGAAAACTTTTTTAGCGGAACAGCTATGATTTAGGAGAGATAAAGCTGTCAACTCTAAGAATAAACTACATAAACTTTCAAATCCATTGTGGTCCAGAAGATCCTACATGTCATGGTAGAGTTTCATTTTGGAGCGAGAAATAATAATTGAAGTTGACCGGAAAAGTCTAGTGGGAGATGATTCAAAAGCCTCATGTTAAAGAAACTGTAAGAGGAAAGCAACACGAACAGTGAGCTCATCAACATGGGGTGTAAAAACAAACAGATGGGGGGACATTGCAGGAAACAAATGTTATAACAAATCTACTCTTTTCATTCCAAATAACTTCCCCAAATAATCAAACCTGTAAAAGTTACATAATGTGTGATTATCAATGTTTTATTGTTTCTCTTTTAGTTTTTCTTTCCTTTTTTTCTCACATCTTGGCCTGTGGCCATGTAATAGGCAGAATTAGCAGGTGTGTGTTCCTCAAAACTAGTGAGGGGAGAAAAGGGACAGACCCAGTGAGCACTCACCATCAGTCAGGATTATGTTCAGCTCCAGGGCCGAGAGACCTGGCTTCTTTGGCCTAGAGAAAGAAGGGGGATGTTTTCCTTATGTGACCAGGGATCTGGGCACGGCCTTCCAGAGCGTGTGCTGGTGCCTGAGGAAGGCACTGAGGACCTGAGCTCTTTCCCACTGCATCGTAGGCTTGGCCCACTGCCAGGCATTCGTGGTTATGCTCCCAGCGTGAAAAAGGGGGAGGAAGTGGTGAACCGGTGAAAGGCAGAGGCTGTGGATTGGTTTCCGGGAATCTCCACCTTGCGATTTTTTGCTTCCATCTGTACTGAGACAGCGCTGATTTCCAAGGCCATCTTGAACCATAAGGAAATCTAGGAGAGGGGAAGGTTTTTAACTGGGTATTTTGCCACCCCAGATAGCATCGAGTTCCCCTGATAAGGGGAGAATGCTTTTATTCTTGATTTTAAAAGTATTTCATTTATTCTGTTTGCCATTAAACACAAGTTAGGATTAATTATTTTTCTTATGACCTGTCATCTCCAGATGCACTTAATGGTAGACACTCAACAAAGTGGATGATTGATTGACTCATGTTACCAGTAATTTTTAAGCATACTTCAATTTACTGGGATATTTACAAACGAAATATATACTCTTGCCTTTGAGGAGCTTATAGTTGCAATTTTAGGCATTCATGTCTATAAAATAATTAGACAAAGATCTGACTGACATAAAGAGTATATTATCTTCTTCATGTATGTTTTGTTTTCTATTTATTCATAATGTTAATGTACATAATGTTAATTTGGTTCCAGGAGTGTTTTCATTAAATTATTTGCTTTAAATGTGACCAGTGGTGCAGAAGAACATAATGGGGGCATTAGACACTTGGATTCTCATTGCATCATCATTTGTTGGATGGTCACACATCCTTTCTGCTTCTCAGTTTCTTTATAGCATACGGGATATAACAGTAACCCTGCGGTGTAGGTTTTGGGTAGGTGCGAGGCTACATAAGACAGTAAGGAGCATGAATGGGTTTGGAAATCAGACCACCTGGATTTCTCTTCCAGGTCTGTCTTTTACGAGCTGTGTACCAGTTTCCTGTGTGCCTCAGTTTCCCTATCTGTAAAGTGGGGTGATAGTGGTACAAACTACAGAAGACTGGTGTGGAGATTGAGTTAATATAAGCAAAGTGTTTAGAAAGAACTTTAAATACTCAGTAAAAGTGGGCTACTATTATATAGTATTTCTAATTGTTTATTTAGAAGTAAAATAGAATCAGTCTAGAAGTACAGGCTTGTTTTTCTCCGGTGTATGTTTTCGTGAGTGTTTCCATTGTCATTCCCTCCACTGCCCTCCCATTCCCCTCCTCTACCTTCTCTCCTTTCCCCTGCTCCTCACATATTTTGCTTGTGTGTGTGTTCACATCTTTCACTGGGCCAGAGGAGACAAAAGGAGCTGCTAAGGTGGCTTCAGAGGCTGAGAGAAACAGCTCTGCAGGCTGAATGCCGTGAACCAGTGTGACGGGCTCCTGAGCTGAGTGTCAAGCAAAGTGACGGAATGGAACCCGCTAGCAGAGATGTTGATTTCAACTCTCACACATGTTCCTTTTGGGATTCACCCCAGGACTCTTGACCCTACCCTGCAGTAGTTTGAAATGAATTTTATTAGGCTTTCACTAATCCCGCATCTAGTTTTCCCTCTTGGTAGCTGGTATCTAAGCTACATGAGAGCTAGAACCACACACTTGGCCAATATTCTGCCCAGGCCTCTCCAGACTGTCCAGCTCCCTCTCTCTGTTGCACCAAATCCAAAGAGTGAGGTCAGGAGTTCCAGGCCCAACACAGGTTGTTAATCAACAGAGAAAAGAGGCTATTTTGTGTTCTTTCCCTTTTTCAATTTCCTCCCGAACCAGAGTTATAAGTAGGATGCTCTGTGACCTATGGGTCAAAAAGGGAATAATCAGGCAAATGAGTTTTGATTATAATGACTATTATGAATATAACATATTAATAATAAATATGAAAGATTCAGCTCAAAGACAATAAAGACATAGATTCCATGAGTTATCGCTCTCTCTTTTTCCAGCTCTTAGTTCATAACTTATCTCTAGATAGAGTGGTGATAGGATTTTTAAAAGCGAGTAAAAAAATTTTACCCCAAAAAAATAACTTGCTAATTTTTATCCTGAATAATTCCTTGACTGATGAAGCCCCATTTTGTCTTATACGCGTATTGTTTGCAAACCGAAAAAGGAACAATAATCCACACTAATAAACAAATCCGAGAATGCATTTAAAACCCTTTTATTTTCCTATTTAGAGAAATTTCTGGAGAGTGATTTCCCAAGGAAAATAGTTACAGCGCTTGTGTGTAAATATATCTTCTTGCTTTTGTTTTACTTTAAACTGAGTGCTTTTAAAATTCTTGTGTGGAATTGATCTTCCTTTGTTAAGAATACTGCTTTTCAGAATACGTTTTCTAAGATTCCTTTTTAATTTATGCAGCCCTGAGCTTTCACATTTCTGGTTGAGAGTATTTTTCTTTCTGAATTTGAAAGGAGTGATGTCTCATCAGCATACTTGATGTTGTAGGTGTGGGTTTTGCTTTATTCCAGCAAAGCAGTTGGTTCATTCTTTCGCTCATCCTCCTGGCTAGAGAGATATGTAAACGGTGACACACTGAGCTCTTCACAACTCTTTGCCTGGTTTTTCTTTGTAGTGTCACCCTCCACGGAGTTTAAATACATGCAATGTTAAGAAGAAATAATCTCATTTGATAGTAAGCAATGGCTAGAATGAGAAGGACTAGCAAGTATTTTGTGAAATAGCAAATTATCAGACAGTGTTCACATTATCAGATGATGTCCACGTCCCCCATTTTGATTATTAGGCCCGAATAGATAACCTTCTCCCCTGTGATTCCAGAAAGATCCTAACGATACTATATATGAACTTAGAGCATTTTTCATTTAAGCAAGACTTCTCAACCCCTTATTACTCATTCTTTGTTGCAGGGACCTTCCTTTGTATGACTGGATATTTAGTGGCAACCTGGTCTCTTCCCACTAGATGCCAGTAGCATGCTCCTCCAGTGTGACAACAAAAATGTGTCCAATCATGGCCAGATGTCCCCTGGGGAGCAGTTTCACCCTCAGTTTTAGGAACCACTGGTTTACAGTGATCTTCAATCCCAGAGTATAGTGACAGTTTCTCTGCAAAGGGCAAAAATTACTAGAGGATGTTAGGAACGCGAACCCCACGTGGCTGATGTGGAAACGCAGGCACAGCAGTTTGCACACGCCTCGTCTGTAATAAAAGGCGAACCAGAGAGTTAAACTTCCTGCAGGGCTTGGATCAGTCTGCCTAATTGACTCTGATCAGATGAATACCAGGAAGGGGGAGGCACAAAACAGCTAATTAAATTTCACTTTGACTAGTCCAGTTTGTCTGCTAGCTCGCAATATATTAGAGCATGTTTCCCAGGAGTTTTCTATTTTTCAGGTTTCTAACATAAAACATATACTAACTATAAAAAGGAATTTTAGAAATGGTTGCAGTAGAAATCAGTGATTATTCAAGTCCATTAAAATTGAAAATGTAGGAGTTTTATTTTCTTCCTCCCAATCGCTGCCTTTGAAATTATTATTTGTTATATTTTTTATTACACAGCTAAAATATGTTCATTATAGGGAAAGAAAAACAAACAAACAGGTATAAACCAAAGGGGGGAAATCATCCCAAATCCCATTACCTAGATATAACTATTATTAATATTTTGATGTATACTTTCCAAAGATATGATTACATAGCAACAACTCCCTTTTTCATAAAGTCCACTTTGAATAACATTTAATATTTACTTTAAATCCAGTGCTACATCATGGTAGTGTTATCTTGGTCTTCATAGGATACATTTCTTCTGTAGACTCAGATGTCTGATTTACGGTTATTGTTACAATATCCTAGTGAGGTAGAAGGAACAAGTATTATTATCTCTTATTTATGGAGTATTAAAAGGTAAAGAGGGTTTAAGTGGGTTATTTAATGCCATAGAGTTTATCAGGGGAAAAGGTTTGAATAAGATTCCAGGTTTTCTGCTTCCTAATTCAATGTGCTTTCCATTAGTCTATTTTAATTATTTTAAATATAGACTTATATAAAAACTTTCTTTACCAAAACTTTATGTACTTTAGAGATGACTTTTAACTTAGATAACCCCTAACACCCTTATGGGAAGGTGTTAAAAATGAAGGGAGACAATGGAGGAAAAGCATAAACAAAATGAAAGCGATAAATCAGAATCAGTGCTTGCAAACTTTGCCCTCCTTTCCTTAAATTGAAGTGCTATTTAAATTTGCTGAGCTCTGTGGCTGCTAGAGAATTAATGTGTGCATCACACTTCTTTGAGCTAGAGCAAAGAGGTGTATAACTTAAAGACCTAAAGATGGCAGACAAGTATTGTAAATCAATGAAATGGAGAGTGTGTGTGTGTGTGTGTGTGTGTGTGTGTGTGTGTGTGTTAGGGAGTGGTGAAGACTGGAGTACACCATAGTGGGCATGCTCCATCTAAAGGGAGCAGCCACTCCTCAGCTCCAGTGGGAAAATGGGCCCACTGGTGTCTTCTGATTTTTTTACCGAAAAACCCGTAATTGGATTTTTATGTAAAATATTTGGATTAAAAAAAAACACACCAGTGGAGGCCACATATACCGGGGGAGCCAAAAAAATGTATACAAGTGGACACTTTGGTTAACGTTGCTCAAGCAGTAGTTCGCCATAATCAGAAGTGTCTGGACGCTGATGGTAACCACTTTGAGCACCGCTTGTAATTGCAGAAGCCAAACGTGACTTGTGTTCATCTTTTGTTATCAGTATATATTGAGTATTACGATTTTGATACAGTTTTCCTTGCTTACAATGTGTATTCATTTTTTTGGCACCCTCTGTGTATTAGCAAGTAAAGTGTGCCTTGCAGGCCTCAATCTACTCTTTGCATATTTGATTTTTGGCTTCCAAATATTTTTATATTTAGAGTTCCACTGAAAATAACAATTGATGTGTTGGGTGAAAATTTTTCTTTCACTTGCCAATACTCCTCAAGAAGGACCTCCTCAATGGTGGCTGATTCCTTCCTCTTCCAAAAACACTCCCCAACTTTGTTTCCGTACAAGGCGTCTCCTCTCCTGAGGGTGGCTGTCTACCCACTCTCCACATGGTGGGTTTCATGTAGGTGCGTCCTCTCCCAGGACAAGGGCTCATGGCATTGGCTGGGGGGCAAGCAGCAGGTGTCTAGTCAGTCGCTCTGACAGTTGTCATTCAGGTCTGAGAAAATCGCCTCACCGTGCCTACTCTTGGTGTGGTAGTTCTTCCCTGACAATCTCCCTGGTCCGTAACCTCTCTAATTATAGATGATGTGTCCTTGCAGGAATCAGAAGGTGATTTTCTATTCACAACCATGAGCAGTTGTTTTTCCTTAAAAACATATTTATGAACTGATCTATTGTTTCCTTCAAATCTATTGTTTCTTTCAAAAAAAGGGGGTAGTCATTTCTGTCAGATCGTGTTCAGATTAAAGGCATTCCAACATTTTCTGTTCTGGACCACTTTTAAATTTTCTGTCATGAGAAAAACATTTATGTCATGAGGAACGGAATTCTGCAAGTTCAGGAGGCCAGTCGCACCGTGATTTATTTTCCATTCGTTTCCTCCCATGCTCTCTAAAGCACATGTTAAAATGGTACAAACCCAACCCCAGGTTAGACATAAAAATGTGAGAGGGCATTGTGCTACGTAAATAATAAACACACAGATGTGATGCTAAATGGGCGCAAAATTCTTCAAAGTACTTTGGGAAAAACAGGAACATAAAGTTCTGATTTTCAACACAGAATTACGTTATTAAGAAGTTGGCCACGGGAGGGCAGCATTGCCTACATAAATCACAGAATGGAGACTAAATTTGAACCTCACAGATGAGGTTCTTCCACCGTTTGGTTTCAAACACAGGGAATAATAGACGCAGCATTATTTATGCTTGAACATTCTCATTTTTTTTTTCAATGAAACATCTTCATCTGTTGGTCTAGGAAGCCATCAGGACGAGGCTGTTATCGTCTAACAACGGCACATACGTATCTTTTTTCCTTGTAGTTCTTTCTTTCTTCCTTTCTCTTTTCTTTCCTAGCATGTCTCCTTCCCATTCTACTCTCAGTTTCTGTAGTTTGACGATTTATTTTTAAAAAGTCACCCTGCGCTTTTATAATCCTGGTCACATTAGTTAACCCCGGGGAGCCTCAGTGTCTTTATCTATAAAACTCCTAGGCAGGTTAGTGCAGTGGATGAAACGTGGCCTCAGCCATGGACACGTGTTGTTTCTGCCACTTAGAGACTCGCTTTTCCCCCATTGGTGAACTGAAGGTAATAACAGTGTGGATTTATAAAATAGAAAATGCCCAATAAACATTGAAGGAGATGTGGAGTTCTTTTTTTTTTTTTTCAATCGGGTGAGTGGCTAACGTTTAAAAATCTGGAGCTATCCCATCAAATTTCTCATTGATCCAATTTCACTCATGCGTGTTACTTGCCTGGTTTCTGTGGGCGCTGGGGTTGATGTCCCTCCCTGAATCCTTCCATCTCCCACCATCTACTCATTATCTTCAGATGACGATTAAAAACTGCACCACGGCCAGCAAGAACAGCAGAAGGAAGGACAACTTTGTATTTCCCCCCCCCAGGTTGCAGAAGATAATTTGCTTAGTCTTAACAACTCTGCAGATTCTTTTATCTGAGCAATCCAAAGCCCTTAACGCTGCAATTTAATCTAATTTGTTCCTTTTGTCAGTTTTCATTTGAGGCTAAAGCCTTTGAGAGAGGAGGAAAGGGCATTTCCTGTGGGAAATTTGGTTTCATTCATTCTTAGGCAGCAGTTTGGGGGGTCAGGTTGTCAAACTGGGGAGGACATCTGAGGCCTGATACTAGAACAAAAAAGTCACTAGGGGACAACAGACTTAGGGCAGTTATGCTGTGACACCCTTTCTCCTTTTTCCCTCTTCACTTTTCTTAGCCCTCCCACCTCTACATGTTAGGGCTTTCTTATTTTTAGTGTTAATCTTGGGGGAAAAAGAATTTGTGATTTATAAAATAAGATTGATAAGATTATTTCCTCAAAGCAGAAAGCCCCCAGGAGCCCAGAGCCTCTCACTGGCTTCTAGAACTGGGCTAAGTTACCAAAGGAAATCACCGCTCATTTATCTGACCCTTTGCAGTTAAATATTCAGAGACGAATGTGCTTGTTGGAACTGCTCTCGGGGTGGCAGCAGACACTCAGGATGGTGTTTCAATTTAACATATTGCATGTCAGCTCATTGAAAAACATAGCACACCGACGGGCTGCTTTGAGAACACTTTTCAGACTATAAATCGGGGCGGGAGGAGATGCTTAATTCAATCAGGCCTGAGGTTACATGAAGGAAAAGCAAGCCTTTCCCTCCCAGAGTTGACCCCGTTCAAATAATGTGGCAGCTAGAGAACTTGGAACCGTGTTAGTAGGACTAATGCAAATAAACCAGAATCAGGTAACTTCGCTGCCAGCCTAGCAATCGAGAGATCCAATGTGGAGACAGACAAGGGCTCTGATCTTCCGACTTCATTCTGTGTGTGAGGAACACACATACAAAGATGGCCCAAGAAGCTGCATTGCTGTTTCAGATTATAGTGCAAAGGACAGACTCTCTTAAAAGAACTTACTCCTACAGAATCCTGTTGTTTGCCAGCAGGGACTCGGGAAGCCTTGAGTCGGTCCTCTATTGGGACTCCGTGTTTCAAAGGATAAATCATTAACTAAAACCCACCAGTTCATGAGTGGGGACACCTTGTCAGTATTTGGGATCCTAGGCCATGGAGTACGCAACAAAGAAAGCATGTGTATGCAGAAGGGGAAGTGAGCAGCCATTAGGAAGTCTGGGGTACTGAGTAGGTCACCAACCCAGCATGCCACACACCGGAAGGCCCCCACAACTCAGCCGGTCCCTCCTTTCTCACTGAACTCTCTCTGAGTTTCACGGACTGACGTGATCATGGTTCATGCATCACCTGTCTGCCTCCTCTCTCCACACCTCCTCAAATTGAAAGCTAGGATCCCATGACTGAAAGAAAACAACCAGGACGTGAACATGAAATCACACCATTTGGTTTTAGCCAGAAGACAAGAAGGCTGAAGAAATAACTTTAATTCAGTCAAGCCAATCGACGTGGGGTGCTGGAGCCCTGGTCATCATGGAGTGGCCCCGTCTAGAGCACATGGTTTCTGGTGAGGAATGTCATGCAGGGGAGGAAAACGTTTTTCTGGACCCTCTTAGGGTCGTTAGCTGGGTCTGAAATTTAAACAGACAAGGACTGATTCACAGGAGGAAAGCACACACGTTTACTTAATATAAGTTTTAGGTGACATGGGAGCCTTCATAAGGAAATGAAGACCCGAAGAAATGGTTAACGCTGAGTATTTTTATGCTAGGTTTGATGAAGAGTGGAGAGTCATGGGAAAATGATAGGACACGGGGATCTGAGCTTGGTAGTAAGCTGGGGGAAAGTTAGCAAGGCCTGTTGGTTCAGATTCTTTTTGAAGTCCCTCCATCTTGGGAGACAAGATGTTCGTTTCCTGCAGGTGAAACGAACGCTCTTATGACCTGCTCCAGGACAAGAGTGGAAGGAAGGCAGGCAGTTCAGAGAGACCTCCCTGCACCTGCTGTTTCTCAAACTCCTTCAGCGTAAAATAGTCAGTACAGCCGGGTGCCACGTTTTGGGTTAGCATGTCCCGAACCCCATCAGTCATGCTGTGAAGCAAAGGAGTCAGTGCCTTGGAATCATTATCCGCGCTCTCACATCTACAGTCATATATTGATTACACTCGTTTTTCATTCATAATTTTCCATGACTCATATTTTCCCATGATACATCCTATCAACCCCATTAGCCCCTTTGGATCTATTTGTTAGCTGGATCAATTCTTGTTAGGACTTTAGGTTAAGTTAATAGTTGGGGGAGGAGGGAAGGAGAGTTTTGGGGGGAGGCATTTATTCACCTCTCCTGCATCTGAGTAGAGCGACACAAACCAGTCTCCTCCCCCCACTCCACCGCCTTTTAAATCTTATCCCTTCTTCTCTCAAACTTTCTTATCCTCCTCTGGGTCTTCTTTCCCTTACAAATTACAAAGAGGGTCTGAATGACATTGTCAGGGTTTATGACAGAGGTCGTGTGTGCCTCCCTCTAAGCAGCTGCCCTTTGCCCCCACGCCCTCTCTAATGAACAGCAAAGAAATGAATAGATGAGGGATCTGAAGTGGAGAAATAAGAACAGCAAAGTAAAAAAGTGTGTGGAAGGCCTGCAGAGCAGAGGAGCTGAGGCAGGAAGTCAAGATCCAGTGCTGAGATGACAAGATGTGTGGCTTGGGCTGTCACTCACCTATCAGGGCCTCCGCTCAGAAATCAGGGAGGCCAGACTGGACGAGCTCTAAGGCTGGCTCTGGGGTTCCATGAGGTCATGAGCTAAGAAGCAGCAGCTTGGAATGTGAAAACCCTGCGGCACACTTTAAAAGTTAGTTTATTCAAAAGGAAACCATTCTGTGATCTGTATATTTATACCCCATTACCACTGCAGTTACATATGAATGACATATTAGCACCTATCAAAAAAGGAAAGAAAATCACAAAAGGCAGAATGATGAAGTAGGCGATGACACTCCCAGGCTCATTCTGATAAATAAGCAATTTGTTTATTCCCTCTGTACTTGGGGTTGCCACTACATCTGGACTGGAGAAACCAGTAAATATGTTTAATGGGACAAGAAAATCAAAGCATTCTATGCATTGCACACTAGTGTTACTACAGGTTTCCTTTCCTTTTTTTATTATTAGCCATAACCTTTTGGGCCTGATCTCATATAAGAGCCCTGTGCAATCCCCAGACGGGTGAGAGGCCAGCTGGAGCCATCACCATGTGCAAGGCCATCTGCTAGTAATTCTCATGACAATGGTCAGGGCCCTTCTGATACGGTGTACGGAGCTGACTTGTGACACGATTCAAGAATATTGGTTTTTATTCTGGTGTTACCATATATATATGTATGTTCAGCTAATAATCCAGAGGGGTGCAAAACCTGTTTAGGCCCACAGTCATTTTCCACCCAGCTAATGCCATTTGCCTTGTTTATCTTGATCCACACATTAACAAGTTTATTCTTTTCTTTCCAGTGCATTAAGTAAAGGAAACACACACATGCATGTACACACACACACACACACACACACACACACACACACACAGCCATCTTACTATCCTTATGAAAACCTAATGAAAATAATAGCAAAGAGAGGCAGGGTTCATTCAATTTGGTTTAGACCTGAGCAACGTTAATCACCCTGTCTCAAGACAGCCCATATCTTGGGGCGGGGGTGGGGGGTGTGTCTATGAAACCCCTGTTCAGCAAAGGCAGAAGTCAAGCTGACAAGGTTCACTCAGGGACTCCTTCTACCTGGCACTGAGAGAGTTAACCTTAAAAAAAAATTGAGAAGCAATCCTGGCTCGTGTTACCCATTAGCTGGGTGTATTGACCAAACTCATAGTCAGATAATGCAAACAATAACAAAGTTATTGATTGAGGAGATGTCAGGCAAATAGGTACTTATCATGATGCTGATGATAAGCTCGGGGTCTCCCTCATGTGGCAGCGACAGAGGCCTATTGATTCTGCAGTTGGTCATCTGCGGCTTCTAGCCGACATGGGATCTGCAGGCTGATTCCATATGCGGGAGCTGGACCTTCCTAGCAGAGCAGGGGAATACGGCAGTCACCTAAAGGGATGCCACCAAACTCTGGCTGTGGGCAAAGGAAAGGTTGACTCCACGTTAGAAATAGGAGGCTGTGAGCAATGCCTGGCAGTGCCTGGCAGGGTCACAGAGCACTTTGGGGCTGTCTTTCCCCAGGACTGGAGGATACACACCAGAGCAGGTCCTTAAGCAGCTGGCATTAGTGCTGATCTCTGAGCTGACCAGTAGGGGTGCGGAAGACAGATGAGACCCACAGACCCTCCCCACTGAAAACCAAATGTATCACCTCCACAGCACATCTGCTCCCCAACCTGGGCCTTCCAGTTGGCAGGGAAATCTGGCCAGACATATTATTATTGCTTCTCCCAGCATGTGATCAGCCTGAGGCATTCATGGTTGATTGTCTAAATTTTAGATGTGAACCAGCAAAACGCCATCTCTCCTAGCACTTTTAGTATTAGCCGATTACATGGTCTTGGAGGAGATGTAATAATACTCATTATTTTCTGGATGGCTTTGCCAGAAAAGGATGTTTGATGTCTGCCAAGCAGAGCTGGTGATTGTTTTGACACTTGACTGTGTGAGGGAGCGAGGGAAGCTAGCATGGGGGAGCGGTGTAGAGGACGAGAGGAGTAGGGGATTATGTATTTTCCTACTTACCCATAGATAGCTCTGTAGATGATTTGCTGGCCTCCTATGTGAGGGAACAAAACACTTTGTGCTCATTGTTTTCAGTTCTTCATACAGAACAACACTGAAGGGTATGGGACATTTACACAATGGTTATGCTCTAGGAAGGAAGAGGAATCCCGTTCATTCATTCATTCATTCCATCGTTCATTCAACAGGTAACTACTGAGGGTCTACTGTGTACAGAGGCGGGTAGAGCAGCTGGCCAAGGAAGCCGGTTCCTGTTCCCACGTTGGTGTCCATGTGATGAAGGGTAGGGTGGGGTGGAGACAGGGAGTACGCAAACACGTTTACTTACTCGTTGCCCTATTTTTGGAGATGTTAGTTGTTTCCGATTTCCCTGCTCCTTTAAACAAACAGTGGGCCTCTTTCGGAGGCCTGGCATTATTCTGTGGGAAAACCGTTGTTGGTTTTAAAGGCACCACTTTCTGAATCGGGATGTCCGACATTACAGATGTTGTTTTGGAGACTTCTCTCTTAGAGTTATTATTCAAAGCTTATTTTTAATATCCTCAGCCCTTTGAGGGTGAATCTCATTTGACTTTTAGAAATAGTCAAACGTCATCTGGCCTTACATCTGGTGAACATGACGAGGATGAATCATCACCATCTTTTGTTGTTGTTGAAAATGTGTGACTATACAGTAATGTGACTGATTTTGGGGAGGGGGGAGGCTCCTTACAGCACTCTAACAGCAACACAAAGAAGGGCTTCTAAAGCGTTGGGAACAATGGTCGTATCTTTGTCATAGGGAAGCAGGACAGGGGAGGGAGCGAGGGCGACGGCGTCAGAGTTCTCCGTCTCCCCTCCACGCTGGCACATCCTCCCTGTATAATGTGAAGCCAGGTCCTTGGCCCCCTCTAAGCCTCAAGTTGATCATTTACAAAACGAAGCTAATTTTCCACCACACAGAATTATTATGAGGATTAAATAACATAAAATAACTAACAGTAAAGCATCTGGTACAGTGGCTGACATATGGCAGAAGTTATTATCAATAACACAGGAAGCACTTCCCACAAGGAATAAATTGAAGGGAATGACTAACTTCCCACCTGTTTATTAGAGATGTCAATTCCACGCTTAGGATACTTGGATACTGCCCTGGGTATTATCTATTTGCTGCCCCAGATCCACTCTCCATCCTTCTCCAATCTGCTCTGTGTCCTGTGTGGACTGCATTGGGCAGACCCTGGTTTCCTGGCTTCTGGATGGATTCAGACAAGGGTGGCACTGACAGGTGATCAAAAGGTGGGAGAAGCCAGTGGCTGGGGTATTTGTTCTCTCATCTTGCTTTCCTAGAGGATGCAGCCCTCTCCTGGAGGCCACAGCTCTTCTCCAACAGCTTCCATTCCCCTGCTTTATCCCCCTGTCACCTAGTGCTGGTGACAGCTCTGCTGTTGCTAACCTCAGGGCTCTTCAGCATCCTTGTTGGTTTCTTTTAGCCCTACCCATACCCGCAAATAAACTCTTCATTAAAGTCTCCTCTATTACCCTGGCTGGATCCAGTTATCATAGTCTTCTAGTGTTGATCTATTGCCCTAAGGTTGAGATAACAATGATTTGATTGTGTTGATTGCATCTGGAAGGAGGATAGGATCTTATAAATTTTGAGCTATGCACAAAGCAGAATTTGACACACTGAGAGCAGCTTCAGAAATGCGTGTGCTTCGCTCTCAGAGTTTGCTTCTGAGGCAAACTGTCGCGTTTTGCTTGTTCCTTCATCCTCCTGTAACGTTACACATGCCTTCATGTTAAGTGCTTGCATTGTCAGAGGAGCACTCGGAATAAGTAATGCTGCTCAGTGAGTCACAAATGGAATCCATGTCATCCAGTGTCATGAAATGGATCTATAACTGGCTTTTTGTCCCTCAATTTGAGATGATCTAATTCAATTTCTATGATTTATGGCTTCAGAGAAGACACTTTCTGCCCCCCTCCTGAACTTTCATTCCGTTTGTCTCTTACTCCCAAATTTCCTGGGATCTGAAGGAAATTCATTTCTGCAGGCGAGCTTGAGCTTATGGCCTCCATCTAGAGCTAATTACGATCACTTTGTTTTACTGTTGCTGCTAACACAAGGGATATGAAGTATCACCAAAACCAATCTGCATCTTTGGTATTAAGAAGATATTTCTTGTGTAGGAAAACCAAGGGATATTTTTAGACGTTGGCTGTGCAAATCAAGAGGATGGTGTGAAAGGAATGGGCTGGTCTGATTGCCAACATGAACTGCTAGTTCAAAGATGGGTGTAGTGCTCAAGTAGCTACTCTAGTGGACATTGCCCAGCCTAGGTCCCTCCACCAGAGGCTGGCACCACCCCAGCTTCTGGGAGTGTTGGCTGCTAATATCACCTAGCTTCCCTTTCTCCAAAGAATTGTCCTGGGCCAACAGGAAGTTACTGTCCTCTCCACCCAGCCTGAATCAGTGATTGACATGACAGCTATAAAAGGCAAAGTTCCTTGCCTAAAGGGGTACAGCTCTGCAGGGCCTCCCTTCGTCCACTCTTGGTCCCCACTCTCTTCCCTAGCCTGCTGCCCTTACCTCCTAATAGCCTCTTTCTTTCCAGTGCGTCCCTAGTAAACCATGTCTCAGTCTCAGGATTCCTGTCTCAGGCTTTGCATCAGGGGCCCTGACCCTTCTCCTGATCTTATTGTTGAAGAAATGTGAACTGGGAGAGGTGGAGAGAGAAAGGTACTCTTCCTCTTACATGCATGCAGTTGATTTGGCAGTGGCTGCTTCTCAGGACGTTCTCAGAACAATAGATGCTGTTTTGATTACTCCATTTGAAGCATCTGTGGACATAAACAGTTGTTTAAGTTTTGACTTTCACCGGTTGTGAGAAGACTACATATTCTGATCCTAAACCGCCTCGGGATAGCTTGTATCACCAAAATTCTCGAGTCGTAGAGACCATTCGCTGTTTGTTCTGCTAGAGTGTTTGCCAGATCGTTCCTCCTTGAGGCTTCCATTGTCACTGTAGGTCTGTGGTATATTTCATGACTTGGGAACATGGTCTTATACTATCTGGGAACCTCTTGTCATTGCTTTGTGGGGAATGTCCTCTCTCTTCCTCTTTGCCAAATCAAATCACTCATCACACAGAAACCACACTCCTAAAACATTCTCCGAGGGACCCTGTCCCTCTCTGGCCCTCTCCAGTTACTCTGCATCCTTCTGACAACCAGTCATTATAGTTCCTCAGAGCTATGCTCAATCAAACTAAGTATGTGGTATAACATACATAAAGGGCATACACTTCAAGTGTGCAGTTTGAGGAATTTTTACGTATGTGTTTTCCCAGGAAACCACCACCTGGGCCAAGATCTAGCACATTCCAGCATCCCATGGTCCTCAATCCACTACCATCCGCCCACCAGTAAGAGGTAATTGCTGTTCTGACTTCTAATAACAGACTTGTTGTGTCCGTTCTTGAACTTCATATAAATAGAATCATACAATATGTGTTCTTTTGTATCTGACCTTTTTTACTCATTGTTACATCTGTGAGTTTCATCTACATTGTTCTTTTGTTGATAGCACTTCTTGTTATATCTTTTTATGTCTTATTATTTTGTGTGTTTTTGCCCTGTCTTCCCTTTTTCCTTGCATACCTCTTAAAGTACAGTCTATCTTTTATATATGACACATATTAGCATATTGTGGACATTTAAAACTATTACATGAGTGCATGCTGACTAGATTCCAGTTCATATTGCTACTTAGTGAAAGCAAGCTTTGTCCTCTCTCCCTGGTTGTGTTGCATGTGTAGTTGAAATAATTGTGTCTGGGGCTGAAGCATGCTTTACTGTAATAATAATAATAACAACAGTAATAAATATTTATAGGACCTTTATCCAAGGGATTCAGAGTGACTTGCAGTTTCCAGTGCACTTTTTCATTTTCTTTTAGAGCTTGGCAGGAAAGTCAGTAAGGTCCTTTTGCCGATGGGTGAGCTCCGGTGCTCTAAGGTTAAGCCACTGACCCCAAGTCCTAGAGAACATTAGTGGTAAAACCAAAGGTATAATCTAGTTTTACCTCACTCTTGGATTTAATCCCAAGATTCTCTCATCCCTGGAAGTCCTTTACGACTATTCCCATGGAAGGTGAGGCATTAGTTCAACCACATATATAAGGAGAGACTTGAAGTTTTGGAATAGTATTGTTGTATGAGTTCTTCTTATGCTGTTGTTTCAGTCTATGTGTGTGAGGCTTGAGGGCCTAGCTTTACATTTATTTTGTCCTTTAACTTTTGTGATACATTTTATAGATGTTACTTTTAAATAAATCAGATGTAGGAAGTTATACATTTACAGTTATGATAAGGGAAGGTGTTGATCGGTGCCTTCCTCAATAAAAGTACATGATCTCATTTTCTGGGGAGTTCAATACACTGGGGACCACAATTCAAAAGAGACCACAGTGATGACCACCTTCTTATCATATCTTTTTTTTTTTTTTTACTTTTTTGGCCATAACTTTCTTTTTCTGTTTCCTGTGGGATCACATTTCCTTTTTACAGTAGAGATGAATGGGAAACAGGACTCATAAACTGAGGGAAACTTAGCAAGTCCTGTTCATTGAGATTTCTATCGACACCCTTTTATCTTCAGAGATAAGGGCGCTCCTTTCCTCTGGATATAAGGAGTGCACCTCTCAATCAAAGGTCTTATGACCTGCTTTAGGGGAGAAGGTGGAAAGAGAGTCCTTCCTGCACCTGCTGTTGCCCAAAACTCCATAAATTGAAAATACAGGCATACCTCATTTTACTGCACTTCATAGGTGTGTTTTTTTTAGAAATTTTACCAGCAGAAGAATTACAACTTGCTGTACTGTGATACTCACTTTATGGCAGTGATCTGGAACCGAATCCACAATATTTCTGAGGTCTGCCTGTGTTCAATATACCAAAGTGCCGTATTTTATTTGGGGTAGTGTGTTCTGATCCTCGTCATTTGGTTTGTTGAAATCTCTTGATATCATCAGCATTTCACTTCTTTATAAATGGGCTAAAATGGGCACTTCTCCTGGTTTTTAGCTTCTTGCCATTTTTCTTGCTGAACCCAAGTTCATGACTAGGATAATTGTCATTTTCTTAATTTCTAGGGTGATTTAACAAGAAGCTCTATGAACAACAGCATAGATAGATCGATAGATAGATAGAGAGAGAGAGAGAGAAGAGAGAGAGAGAGAGATAGATATGTATCAATGGCAGCTGATCCCTTAATTTTGAGATCTGTTTAAGTGTTGTTGACCACAGACAAAAAGTCAGCCATGTATTCTTTCAGCAAAAAGGATTTATTTGTGAAAAAAGAAAGGATTACAATCTAGTACGGGCAGCCATGTTGAGCCACATACAAAACCCCCTGCAAACAAAGAAAAGGACATTTTTTTTATGGAGGGTAAGAGGAAGTCAGGGGAGGTGAGTGGGGCTGTTATAACCGCAGAGTTCTTCCTGTAGGGCTTTTGTGACTGACAGAGAGTATAAGAGCTCCTTCAGCAGGCCCCTCTGATTCCTGTCTTTGTTAGAGTCTGTCATTAAATTTGACAGTGTTTTTGATTTCTCAAGCTTAAATCAAGAAGCTACTGAACTAATGAGTAAATAACTATTCTTGAAAAGCACACCAGTACTAAATATTAACAAACGATCTGATGATGGCACGTATTAAAATTTAGATAATCACATTATTTTGCTGTTTTGAAAAAAAGCTCAAAATGTCACGCAGTCTCTCAGTCCAGGAAGGAAAGGGCTTTACAATCTACTTTGTTCATGAGATGCTATAACAATAAACAGAACTGCAATTCTGGAAACATCTGTTAAACCAATTACAGGGCTAATTTTCATGTTCTAGAATGGGTGGATTTGTAATTGGTGAAAAATATGATAACCAAGAGTAAACAGGATCTAAAGAAGAGAGCAGATGATGGACAGAAAGTGTCAGTAGGATCTCGATGGTGTCCGTGTTTTATTACAACCTGGAAATTGGACACTTTTACATGCGATGTATTTTCTTTTCACATAACAGTTCGCAAATAAACAGTAACAGTGGTTTTAGGTGATTAAAGCAATACAGAAGATTAGTTTTGTTATGGGTAATCACCTTTGCTTCTCCTTTATTGATGAAAAGAGCTTTTCTCAGCGGGTTGTGTTATCTATTTTAGATGTTGCCTGATCTTGTTTTTTAAATGTAAATCAGCTTTTTAATCTTTTTTATGTAAATTTGATAGCCCGGACCAGCAATTATTCTGCTTTGTTGCAGCTCCCTCTTTAGAACTGTCTCTGTTTTATGTTTAATTGTCCTAATTGTCCAAATTTGAATAAACCTGGAGAACAGCAATGGAGATCATTACTTGTTTTTAAATTTACAAAAAGGTTTAAGTACTCCTTCCTGAACTTCCCTTTAATTCTTTAGACTGTTAATTATGATCTGGGAGATTGGAAAACCTTGTTATTGTCCTCAGAGCGACTGCTCCAAATTATAGGTTTGTTTATTCTTGTTTTACTACTTTATATCAGACTTCTCCTTCTTATGAACATGATACAAAGCTCATCAGAGACAATTTACATTCACTTTTTAATCAGTGCAGTATTTTACCAAAGGGGTATCTACACGAAGGGGTATATTATGTGCTCTTAGAGGCTGGAGCCAGTAACTCTAGTCCAGGAAGGGATTTCACCCATTTAATCTATCCATCTATCATCCATCCATTATCCATCTATCCATCCATCTGGCCATCAATTTTTGGAAAGCTTGAACTGGATGACATATCAATTCAATGAGATTATGTTCTTATTTAATAATTTTTAGAAAATGAGTAGATTAGATTCTAGGTCAAAATTGTCTGATTAGATTCTAGGTCAAATCTGACTGAATTTTAAAGTTGATTTAGTGCATAATTTAGTTTGAGAAAACAAACAACAGAAGTAAACCAATGGGGGTCTTATCTCTCTATTGAGGTTCTTTGCAGCTTGGGGTTTTATGCTTTGGTTCAGATCTAGGCCTTGGTCAGGAGACAGGGCACTTGACTTAGTAGTTGAGCCTGAGGTTCATCTCTGTTGATATATCTATGTTCCATACAATGTCTCTAGCCAGGATACTTCTTTTTTGTCACCATGCTAAAGAGAAGCCGTCCTCACGGGTCACTCAGCATCTAGAGACACTTGGAATGAACAACAAGGTATATTAATTTATGGTCAATCTGACATGCTGGTTGGATGGGCTCAGATATCAGTGAGAGAAATCCTTCAAATAGTACAGGCAGTCGTATAGAGATACATAGATAACTACTTTGATTGGTGTTTGTGCTAAGTTCTGTTCAGGATTGCCTAAAGAGACAGAGCCGTAGGTTGACTTGGACAGTCACTGAAACCCTCTAAGGTTAATTTTCTCCTCTATGAGGCCAGGGTAGAACTAATTCTCAGAGGTGCAATATAAGGAGAACAGACAAGCGTCAGTGTTTTAAAGAAGCCCCATTATCATACACAAGGTCAGATCAAATGAAAATGAAATGTTCTCTTGTAGCATCTCCGAGTTTCAGCAAGTGAATTCTAGTCGTGCTTTGTATTCACAGACAGGAAATATCTATTCAGAAGGAATGAATAATAGATAACTACTTTCTTTGCTTTACACCTAGTTATAATTCTACAACTAACATAATATTAAATGAGTTCCCTTCCTCCCAGTGATGTTTCATATTCGTTACATACTATAACCTCAAAACTCAACAGCATGAAAAATCAAACAGTTGGGAAAATGTATCTTTAATTTTCCCACCAATTTACCACCCCCTGCCCTCTTGCTCCAGATTATCTGCCCAGTTATTAGGCAAATGGTATATTCTAAGTCCCTCTACTCTCATAAAGATGATGGACCCCAGCCAATCTTAGCTCCAGCTTTTTAGATCCAATTTTTATTTGCTTAGTTTTAAAACCAAGGCTCACTTTCACAGTGGTATGTTAAATACCTCATTTGCTGAATCATACCTCAAATAAATTTAACAAAATGGTTTTCGAAACTTCACAGTGTTCATTTTTAGTGTTACATAATTCATGAATAGTAATTTATGTTTAGTAAGAAATAGTAATACAAATTTAGCCTGATTTATAAAAATTGTAGACTGTATTGTTATAGACAGTATATTAATAACAAAAAGAAAGGGAATCATGATCAAAGAATGATATTACTTTGGGAAGAAATCATAGACATAATTTTACTGACTGTTCATTGAAGAACTGAGAGCACAACGGTTCTGAGAGACGAAGTGACTTGTTCAAGGTCACACAGCTGGTTAGCTCCAGATTTGGCCCTAAACCTCACAGTTTTTGGCGTCGGGTCCAGCACACTTTCCTTCACAACATGCAGCCTCTTAGTTTGTTGGTTTTGGGTCAGAAATATAATTAACACAGGGCACAAAGCCTAGATTATGAAAAACTTGGAGGGGAATCTAATGAAAATCAAGCTTTTATGAAAGTCCTAGGCAGTTGACCTGTCCTGTGATATATTCATACTGTCCAACTGCAGTTGGAGTTTTGGAGCGTGGCACTTCTTTCTTTCCTCGTTGACTGCCTGGGTTTCTTTCTAAACTGGTGATTTAAGAATCTACAGAGAGTGCACAGATTGTAGCAGACTGATAAAAGTAATGTGGCAATGAATGGATAAATAAGTAAGTAAATAACCATTTTAAAAAAGTACAGAAAAAGTTAAAAATAAAAAGTACAAAAGAAAGTAATACGGTAATAAAACAAGTACAATTCTAAGAATTTTGATGTGAGGTGTTGAAGCAGTGGATGGAGAGCTCCCATTCCAAAAGTTTAGCCATGATAAATAAGAAAAAGTCGCATTTGGTGTTAAAGGGAAACAGACTAAGCCACCCCCAAATATGCTACTTTGGCACATGCATTATTTTGAGCTGAAGGCAATGAAGACCAGCAGACTCAGGAAAAACTTTTACCCCTCCCTGAACTGTCCAAAAGAATTTAGACAGGGGGACATGCCCAGAATGAGATCCGTTGCCAGAGATGACTTTTTTTATCTGAAAGACTTACCTGTTTGTCAGGGCAAACATCTGATTACCAAGCATCTGCTCTTGTTACCTTCCTGTGAATTGCCCTGCCCTCCTTTGGAGCTCCAGGCCCCTATTCCATTCCTTAGCTCAGGATGGCATAGAATTGCCTGACTGCCTTGGAATCTCATATCTTTGGTGCGCCCATTCATACAAAATTAAATTTTTTCCCCCTGCTAATCTGTCTATGACAATTTAATTATTAGACCAGCCAAAGAACCTAGAAGGAAAGAGGGAACATTTTTCTGCCTCTACAGTGTCAAATGATTATATAAAAGTATGGTTGCTTGAAAAACAAGATGGTATGGATACAAAAGGGTTTAAGTCTCTGATGCAGACCCATTAGCCACATAGATGGCATAGGATGAAACAGAGCTCTAAGGGGTTATAAATGAACACCAAGCCCATACAGAATCCTATTTAAATATATGCACATATGTATCACATGAGTATGCTTGTGTATGCAGAACACATATGTCCATAGGTTTGGGTCCCATTCCACAGTGTGGGATTCTTTAGTTATATTTATAAATCCATTGATAAGTAATATCCCCAGGAATTGTTTGAGATGCCAACTGGATCTCACTAACAATTACAGTCAATATGCTGAGACAGGCAGGCTAGGTAAGTAGCACCTCTTACAGAATGGCTCATTCCTCCCTGGTTGGGATATCTACCACTCCTCTCTTTATTCCTACTTACTAGAAATCAGTGTCTTCTCACAAGGTCTTGGGCTTCTGATTCTTCTGTCTTGGCAGACACTCTTGGAACAGCCTTATGCTTATGTTATATCAGTTAGCATCTATATAAAAGTTATTTTCCAATCTCTCTTCAATATCACCATATTGTAGGGAGAGGGAATGTGGTGAGACTGCTGTGTGGCTCTGGTAACCCAATCTCTCAGGGTATCACTTCATTTGAGCCACCATATTAGAGTGAGGACATTGGATGTTTCAAGTACTCCTTGATATAATCATTCTTTTGGTTATTGACTCATAGTACCAATTCCAGTTGACATCAGAATGCCATCATTTTAATTTATATTTGATTTATCCTAATATATATTATAATTTACATTTATATATTAGTTTATACTTACATTTTATATATATATATATATATATATATATATATATATATATATATATGTATATATATAAATTTCTATTGACTTAATTATTTGCATTCTCTATCCTGAGAAGTCCTTTCTTGAAATCAAGTTACCTGGGAAGTGAATTTTAATCAGAATGCTGATTGGTGAGCATGGAGTAAAAATTGCCTTGGGAGGATATTTTATGTAAGCTCTAGAAAAGCCTGATCAAATTTCCTTACTTCATAACTGAATACACTGCTTGATGACCAGATAATGGAATCTCCAAATTTAGTAACCTTTTACTATTGAAAGTATGAATTTCTTTTGGAATGGAAAAAGTGATGAGCAACAAAATTGATAAGCTATACGTGATTGGCAGAATGGCCCCCACAATGTCCAAGCCCTGGTCCCTGGAACCTGTGAATATGTTTCCTTACATGGCAAAAAGACTTTGCAGCTGGGAGTCAGGTTACAGACACAGATTATCCAGTGGGCCCAATCTAATCACGTGAACCTATAGAAGCAATGAATTGTATTTTTTGTCTCTATTTGTTTATATTTTCTACACCTCAACATTGAACATTTTTTCTTATATAATTAGGAAAAAATGTGAATTTAGATGAAAATAGAAAAAAGGGAAATAGAAAATAACTCTCCAAACTATAGGACCTGAAAATAGAAGAGCCTGGTTGGACGTAGGCAGGGAGGAGATGGCAGAAACTTTATCAGCTCTATTTAGCCTGCAAGTGACAGAAACTGGCGTGGGTCATGGGTCATGTGCCAATCCTGGGCCAATTATAGTTTCCAGAAGAGTGGTGCACCAACTCTGAGTGGAAGAGCCCCCAAATCCACGTGGAGTGTGGCTGAGGCAGATACGGAAAGAAGGGGAGAGGCTGTTAGCAGAAGGAGGAGTAGGAAATGCTTGCTAGTCACAGGGCTTCTTTACTGAGTCTCCAGCCCTAATAGAAAGACATGGAGAGATAAAGAATGGTAGGCGACTAAAGATTATGATGAGCTCGGTTAGCTCAGTTTGAAACACATTCAAGTCTTGATGTCAGAAGTTTTGTCCTGTTTAGAGGCTGTAAAGGCAATTGCAAATGGGTTAATAGAGAGGTAATGAGATTTGCAAGTCAACTGCATTGGCATAGTAACTTAAACCATTTTGTGAAGACTCTTTTTTTCTATGTCAAGGGACAAAAATGGACCTAAATTACTTCGAACCAAGCAACTGAAAAAGTCCCGGGTAGAATCCAGAAGCTCACGTGTTAGATGCTCCAACAATGGTGCCAGGTATCTGTATTGTTCCATCTTCTCAGTTCTGCTCTCCGTGCTGACTTTGTTCCCAGATTTGCCCTTCCCACAAGATGGCCAGAGGACTGTCAGAGATCTCAGCATTAACCCTGCCAGTTAACCAACACCACCAGCAAGAGAACACCACCTTCGCAACAGTCCCAGCAAAAGTCCTGGTGCCCTTTGGACTGTTTTTGGGGCACATCTTGAATCCTTCTCTATGGCAAATGAGAAAAAAACACATGGATGAGCCAGCTCTGGATCGTATGCCCAGCCCTGGAGGCAAGAGGAGGGGCCAGCAAAAATGTGTCAACGAAAGGTGAGTGATGAGCATAAAAGGTGGGCCCAGAGAAAAGTCCTTCTTTCCTTCCTTTTCCTTTTGACTTCACCACAGTTTCCACCTAGCGTGTCGACTGAGGCGGCCTGTACCTGCTGCTGGGCCCTCTCGGAACGCTCACTTAGTCACCCAAATTAGATTTATGCACTCACCTCCTTGTCATGATAACACAGAAAGTGGTTCAGTGTCCTGGTTTGACATCTGTGCAATTCTTCCCTGATGACAATCCTAATGCATTTGGTTTTTCTCCAAATGTATGCGAACCATATTATGCTCCTTTGATCAAGATTATGCAAAGAACCAGATGTTTACTTTCATTGCATCTTAGAGATAACAGTTGGTATTTTTGAATGACCTACCTGGGGCTTCAATGTCCTTTTCCTTTGAATTCTATGTTGGGGTGTGTTCACATGCACAACCATTTTTTTTTTCTTCTCAGATAATTTTCTTAACATCATTTTTTCTGCTCTAACCTGACTCTCCCAACCTTTATAATCTAACTCACCCCCCCCTCCAACCTGAGTTTGTACCCTCTCACTGTTTATGTGATTATGAATGTAAGCTTTCTAATAAAATAATAATAATAGCTACTCCTCATTTAGTGTTTACTGCAGGCCTCCTTGGCATGGAACTAAGTCTTTTGCATTTATTATCTCATCTAGCCATAGAGTTCTGTATTTTCTCTTCAGTTTTCGGCCTGCGTATTCAGTGTGGTCTGACTCTCCGTGCAGGCTTCACGTTTTCTGAGCCCATGGGGTGTGTCTTCCTCGTGCGTTTGTCCTCTCCCGGCACCATACACATGCTGTTTGGTGTAGTGCCAGGGCTCGGTGCCAGTTGCCAAATGACTGACAAAATATTAATAAAGCTGAAAGTATAAAGTATTACACTTCTTTCAGTTACTGATTTTTTTGTAGCTAGCTGCATCCTAGGAAGACTTTGCTGGCCTGAGGACTTTAAAAACTGGTCTGCACCATAACTAGAAGTAATTGTTCTTGTGATTGAAACTAACAACTATATAATGCCTGCAAGGCATAATGCCAAGACATGATTTGATTTCAGGTTAAATTTGCAGCTAAGTTGATTTTGCAAAATGTGCCCACATGTGCTCAGGCAGTATGAATGCTCTGCCTACCTCCATTCACCCTAAAAATGCACTTGTTCACAGAGTTGGATAGCCTTCACTTGTTGGAATATTGGACTGTGAATTTAAGGCTGAGGCTTCCAGGACTAATTAGAAAAAAACTGTTGTTGAGCAGCATGTGCCAAATGTAAAATACCACATCAGATGACTTTAGGACGTCCCTAAAAACAGCTGGAAATGGGACCATGATATGTATCAAGTCAAGAGAGAGTCATAGCTAATAACAGTGAGTTGTTTTGTGCTGTTAAGTAATGAGCAGATCTGTCAGGAGAATGTTCAACACGAGCTAATATCAAACTTGCTGGAATAACTTAGTCACTACAGGGTTCCCATCTGTGAAGTCGCTGGGGACGTACATAGCTGCCTCCATGAAGTCTTCAGATTTTTCCATCAAATTAGACAGCCAAGGGCAAAACCAACAGACAGGGGCATTATGGGACACTCCTGGAGGATTCAGAATCCATACTCTCATGAATAGGTCCCATTCCTAATTTTGTGCATGAGCTAGGGCTCATGTCAGTTTTGTAAGAAAGCGAGGAATAAGAAAGAAAGCCAGGCGCTCAGCCCTCTCCAGACTGTCAGCGGCAATACACCTAAATGCATGTTTAGTATGATTGAAGAGAAGGGGATAGCTTTGTTTTTTTTTTTCCAGTAGGAAAGCCCCAGAATATTATCTTGAGAGAAGAATTCACAGGTTTTGAGGAATTGGATGTCGTGACTGTGCCAAGGCAGGCTGCTGTCAGGGAAGTTATATTTATGGGGTACGGTTCGAAATTTTACTAATGTTCCCCATGACACATTGATCTGAGGGTAACAATAGGATACATTTACAAAAAACACAGCAAGTTTCTGTTTTGATCTCCTTCAGCAACTATAAGGAAAGCAACCATTTCATGTATTCTAGTTTACTTCACTCCTTCTTTTTTGTTGCCCTCCCACACCCTCACCATTCTCCACTAGAGGGCCCTCAGATGATCATGGGTGTGGAGTAAGGATATCCTGACTAAGAGAATATAGAAAAGTATATGAACACACTACTCAACACTGTCCCAACCCACTTCCTCTCCTCCCACCAATAGTGATCTAAAGTCCTTGTACCAAACTGGTAGGTCTCAATTCACTCTTCTTTTAAGGTAAGTTATTTCCCAGGAATTTCCTTGAACCTTAATGAAAACAAGCTCCTGATGGATTTACTCCATTTGTCCTCAGATCTGACCAGATATGTCTGGATTGTAGGGTGAACACAGTCAACTGAGAAAGCTCTGCCCCCACCACAGCAGGGCAGCTGTCTCAGTGACCTCATGATTTAAATGTCAGGTGGTGAAAGCTGAAGATTAACCAGACCACAGTAACGATTTTACTTTAGGTTCCTCAGCAGCAGACCCTCAGACAAGGAGTCAAGTGGAAGTGATATACGGGGGAGGTGACCCCAGGAAACACTTGCAGTGGAGTGAAGAAGTGAGACAGGGAAGGGAGAGGCCGATAGAGGGTGTGTTATCAAGCCAGTCATGACTTTAGGCAACTGGAGCTTATTCTGCCCAGGAACTCAGGGAGAGAATGTAGAACATACCTCAGAGTTGTCCCAACTAAGAAGTGAGGAGGCTGGGATATTTATCCACCAAATCTCCTCTGTCATTGGTTAATTCCAGGGGTATCAACACCCCAGCCCCAGCGTTTATGGCTTGCCCTGTAGGAGTGCTGACCCACCTCTTGAAGCCAGAAACATAGGAAGAGAATTGCAGGGATTCACAGTTAGCATCCTTTGATGTGTAGAGGTGAGTAGATGAGGGTGGGTACTGACTGAGCCCGTTATAGCAAGAGTGAGAAAAGAAGCAGGAGACTGAGTCATTCATGGTCAGGATCAACAGAAAAGCCATGTTTTGGTCATTTCCTATTAGTGCATTAACAAAGTTAATCTCAGACAAAGAAACCAGGAGACCGGGAAGTGAAACTTTAAAATACTTACAGTTTATGTAATTCCCGCGAGGTAACTAACACTCACTTGCAGTTGGGTAGGTGTGCATGAAGTTTTAGCAAGAGAAGAGAAATTTGATCCACAGATAAGCTCAAAGAAATCTGATTGTAGAATATACTTTGAAATTATCCATTCTAGACTTAATCTCACCTCACAAACCCAAGAGTCCTTTAGCTAATTCCTTTCCAAATGAAGGAGCCAATCAATGTTCTTTCAACGGAGAAAATTACTGGAGAGGCTAGTATGTGTTTTGATGCCCTAATGAGGAACTATGAATTATCCAACCCAAACCAATTAAGTCTTAGCCCAGATAGAGGACTACTGAGGAGATGAGGACACAGCATGCATTTAGGGCAGAATTAACTGCTTCCATAGCCTGGAAACATGCTTGGGGGGAAGCCAAGCCTCGTAGGCGCTCTGCTCTCCTTAAAACTGGCAGTCAAAATGTGCTCCAGCCCAATGAGAGCTTTTGACGCTTTTGCTTCTTTGGCCTTCAATTTTAAAAATGTCTGTAAAGCATAAAATATGTTTTGAACATTACATAAGGCTATTAAGAGAGGGTGAATCATGAAAACATAGTGTGTCAGAGACAATAAAGTAAGTGAAATGAACTGCTGCTGACGAGGTGCTTGACCTTGGGCCAGTTGCTCAGTCCTTTCTTGTCAATCAAATAGGAAATTATAGCCCAATAATGTGGTTTTGGATTGCAGCTCAATAAGCAAACTCTAATCTCTTGGTTACGCCTTACTGTTCCATGGGAAACCAAGCACTTATTTTCATTTTAATGTGATCTGTTCCAGTGGACTGTGACTTCCTAAAGCACCCAGCACAATGCCTGGCTTGGCTTAAGAACTGGGAGCTATGTGTTGAATAAATGTGAAATGAGTAGTGGAAGCAGTTAATTTCCAGTATTATGATGTACCTAGAAATACGTGAATAAACATACCATCAACACAAATAGCTTTTGAAGAGAACGGTGGATATTGAATTTTTGTACAGCTCAGGTACCTTAGTGGTATAGGGGACGCCTAGCACAGGATTGCTGTCGTGAGGTGTGTTGTGTGGTGCCTAAGACACAGCCTTTTGTGTCAGGTGGCCCTGGGCTGGAATCTTGGCTCTGCTTCTTGCTAGCTGCGTGTTCTTGTGCAAGTTATCCAACTTTTCTGGGCTTTAGTTTCTTCTGAACCTTGTAGGTTGCAATATGGATCTTGTAACCCTGAAGCATCTAGAAGGGCTTGAGCGACAGGCTGTTACTGAAAAGTGCTCAGGCTCAGATGACCAGGAATATGCACAGAGTTCAAAGTGAACTGCAAAACCTCCTCCATGGGGTTGCCTTTCAGGCCTTCTGAGTCAGTCTTTGGTGGCTATCAAAGAATACCTTCCCCCCCCCCCTTGATCTCTCTTTCTTTTGTTCTGCCTCTTCCACTCCCCACCCCACTCCTCCCAATGTCCTATCTCCATTTTCCTGGCATTAGGATTGGCCAAGGTTAATGAAACTCTTGCTCCCGTCTCCATCTTTAAAGGATAATGATGATGGATCATTGGAAAAGATGGTGTGTTTTCAAGGTCCTCCGTGTATGGAGATGGAGGTGTTCCCCATGCCATGATTCTGCAGAGTAGAACATCCTTCTGCACATATTACCACTTCTGGTGACATCACTTTGAGTAACTATGCTGATGTCACTTCCTGGGGTGAAGGTGGGAAGGGACAAGGGCATGGAGAGAACAGAAAACCATTTTTGGCCATACTGTGCTAAGGCAATACCTACATCTTTCTAGTACTTGCCACAGAGTGGATGCTCCAGACATGTGGCTATGTTCAATCTTCATGGTGTTAGATAGTGATCAGGGGACACTTCTTCCCTCGACTTGCTTCACCTCTTCAAACTTGTGTTTTGAGCAAACAAATCCAGAGTTGTAAACAAGTCTCCAAATTTCACTAGGACAGCAAAGAGGATGGTTGAAAATCACACTATTTGGGTCAGGACTAACCCTTGGGCAAAGATCTCTGATCAATGGATTGGATTTGACCTCCATCATTCTCCAAGTACAATTTATTATCATGTCTGCCTTTCTGACATGGAGGCCCAGTACAGGGTTGTTGGTGTGTGAGCACCTTCCTCTGGGGAAGTCCCTCTTTTTCTCCCACCATGACCAAGGAAATGATCAACAACCCCTTGTCCTAGAAATCCTGGGAACCTTTCTGCTCTTAGGGCACTTTAAATAAAGACTACCCATGGGAAAGCTTTTCAAAAATGTCTAATTTATCTTTTATTATGAAATCATTTACTGCTCATTTGCTTTTTGTTTATATAGTTCCAGAATTTAAGCAGCACAAGGATCTCGAAGCAGATCTAGTCCAACTCCTCTTCACTTTAAAGAAGAGAAAGTGTAAACTCTGGTTTGCTGCAAATCCTCTATATCTCTTCCCCCCCCGCCCCCCCTTCCTCTCTTTCTATAATAGCTGCCAAGAGCTTTGTCTGGAAAAAAAAATCTGAAAATTATATTCCTGTAGACTATTTTTGTACAGACTGATGTTTTAAAAAATTCCTTAAGATAAAAGAACATTCACAGTTGAAGTTATGTAGCTGCTTGGTGAGGTGGTGACATGGCACAATGCTTAATATAGCTTATATTTATTTATTTTTTCTACACCCATGTAATAGCAAAAAGACACAACGACATGGAGAGCCATAAAGTCAAACAACTCTCCCATTTCCTTTTACAGCACCAGGCGAGGAAAGGCACGATTGGGTATCCTGACCATTTTTATAGGGATTCGGAGGCAGGTTAGACATGTCTGAAATATGTCCTTCAATTCTTAGAACTCTTTCAGGCCTTCCTGGTGAAGGATGTCCCTTGGAGAAATACTCCTATAAATACAGGATGTTTTCATTACTGTATGTGGCTGATTCAGCCTGTTGGCTACATGACAGTGAGAAGAAGTGCCTGAGAAATGACTTCATATAGACGGCGTTCAAACAGTCCCTAGAGCTCCCCGGATTAGAATGACTCTAGTGGGAGCACTTGGAAATGAATGTTCATATATCACCGGGGTCTTTAAAAAAAGGTTTAAGGTTCTGTAGGCTGTCTCCCCTAGTGCAGTGAAATGATGGAATGATAGCATGTATTGAGATGAATTTCTGCCTATGAAAATTTTCACTTCTCCTTATTGAGGAAAGATACAAAATCAATAACTCAGCCAAACAGCAAAACAAAAAAAATCCCCCAAACCACAAAAAACCCCATACAAGGAGATGGTAGGAGGATTTGTTTGGGGCCAATCATAAATATGGGGGGCATATGTTGGGGGTTCATTTTGGGTTTTCTTCAGCCAAGGGAGTGGAAGCTGGGCCTTTAAAAAGTGATGTGTTATTTTAAATAACAACAACAACAACAACATCCCATGTTTCTATAGCTCTTTACAATTATCAAATATTCTTTCTTCTTTTATTTGAGCCCTGAAATCACCTTAGAAGAGAGGCGATATTTTTATAGAAGATGGACCTGAAGTGCAGAAAGATAAAGCGATTTGTCCAAGGTTGCACAGCTAGTAGGTCTCTAGGGCCTCCAATTCTCAATCTGATGCTTTTCTACCATCCCTCACTGACAAATAAAATATTGCTTCTCTGTTTTTGTAATATTGCCAGTGCTGTAAACATATTACAACCCCCACTTCGCTGATCAAAAATTAACTACTCTTTATTGAATAGAGATTTTATGGTGTGAAAGACTGAGGAATATAGCACCCTTGATGCAGGGTGGGAAGGAATTGACTTAGGGATGCATCATTTCTAGAGAGATGTTGAAGTGTTAATGAAACATGCAATTTTGTAGTAGCTTATTACAAAAATATAGAAAATAATGGGCTGGTTGGAGAAAAGCAGAATAGTGAATTGAGAAAATTACGTACTATGATTAGATTGGTTTGTGGGCAGGATAAAATTTATGAAGAAGGGTAACCTTTGCCTGGCGAGACAAGGATAATATAGTCTCATGTAGGGAACATGACTAATCGGAAGGACTTTTTTTTCTCTCTCTCTTTGCTTGCTGTTGCCCTTGGTATTATAAACATTTCTATCCATCTATCTTTTTTTTTTTTTTTTCTTGCAATACCTTGAACAACTTAGAAACCATTGTCGGTGAAATTTAAGAAGACACAAATACAAATAAGGCTATGGAAGAATTGGATTCTGGCTTGATATAGAAAGCTCATCACTTATGAGCACGTCTGTCCTTTTAAAGAGGATGTATTTAAGACGGAATTGAAGGGTGATTTCTGGGTATTTAACAGATATAAAAGCCAACCAACTATAACAAAACAAAAAACACCCACCTGGAAATGAACACTACCACCAGCTCTACGACACGTAGTTAAAAGATGAGCTCAGCGGTGGCCTTTGTAGCTCCAGACTCTCATCCACCGCTTTCACCAACTTCCTTTCTATTTGTTTTACTTGTCCTTGCCTTTCCCATCATTCCGTCAGGTCCAGAACAACTCTCACTCAAGGCAGCTTCCTAATGTTTCTTCCTCCTTTAGTAAGTTTGAAAAATGTAAACAATGTGCAGGAAATATGAGCTATTTTAACAAACACCTGTGTAACCTCCACCACCAATAAGTGCTAACATTACTTCTAAAGCAAATATAACCAATAGTTTATTTACATTTATTTCCAACTCATAAACTTTCTTGGATCATGATGGACAATTCAGTGGTGAATTTATGGGGGATGAAAAGTCTGATCTAAGAATATGCATATTTAAAACACAAATACTGATTTGGCACAGTGAAACTTCACTAGTTCAAATTAATTTTGGGGAAGGATTGAATTAGTGAAAAATCTAAATTATACCACATTTTGTAAATAAGTGAGGATGTGAAGTTTAATAACTTACACAAACATGTAACTAGAAGAAAGTTAGCAAAAAGTTTCTGTATAAAGCTGTTTTTAAGAAGTGAATCAAACAGAATAATTTTTGATGTGCATAATACTTGTTTTTAGGTAACTGGATTTAAAAGTATTCAGAGTATGATACTTTGAAACAGTGTCTTTGGTAAATGTTTGTTGAATGAATGCATACTGTTTGCCAGGCACTGCACTAGGTACTGGAAATATAAAAATAAGGAAACTCTGAGCTGTTTATGACAGGATTTTTGTTTAGGAAAAGACACTCATAGACAGACAGTTACTATGCAAACTGGTAAGCAAAGCTATAGAAGTAGATAAGAGTTTCATTTTTAAAAAGTAAAATGAGCTTTCTTAAACATTTTTCATAACATGTTATGTTTACACTATTCATTTACATGATAAATCTTTTGTATCAGATAATGTCCTGCTAAATTTATTATAAGTTTCAAATTAATAGAATGTGACTTGAAGGTGGTTTACTGTAGAACAATAAAAATGTGGTTGTCCATTTTCCCATATTTAAAGTGTATAATTCAATGATTTTTAGTGTTCTAGCACATTTTTGTCTTTTGTGTGGTTAGGCATTTCAGGAGTCTGAACGTACAATACCTTTATTGTCTCAAAATGATTTTAAAAATTAAAAAATATTTCAATTATAGCTGACATTCAATATTGCATTAGTTTCAGATGTACAGCATAGTGGTTAGACATTTATATACCTTATGAAGTGATATGAAGTGATCCCCCTGATAAATCAAGTACCCACCTTACACTATACATAGTTATTACAATATTACTGACTGTATTCCCTATGCTGTACTTTACATGACTATTTTGTAACTGCCAATTTGTAACTTCTTAATCCCTTCACCTTTTTCACCCAGCCCCTCAACCCCTCTCCTACGTGGCACCATTAGTTTGTTATTGTTTTGTTTGTTTGTTTGTTTATTTTGTTTTTCAGGTTCCACATATAAGTGAAATCATAGGGTATTTGTCTTTCTCTATCTGACTTATTTCACTTAGTATAATGCCCTCTAGGTCACAGATGGTAAGATTTCATTCTATTTTATGGCCAACTAATATTCCACTATATATATGTGTGTGTATACACACACACACACACACACACACACACACACATCGGAAGTGCCAAAAAAATCTATACACATTTTAAGAGATGTTATCTACGCTCAAGCAGTATTTTGCCATAATCAGAAGTGTCTGGACGCTGATCGTAACTACTTTGAGCACCTCTTGTAATTGCAGAAGTCAAATGTGACTTGTATTCATCTTTTGTTATCGCTATATCTTGAATATTACAATTAATACAGTTTTTCCTTTCTTAAAATGTCTATGCATTTTTGGGGCACTATATGTATGTATATGTATATATCTCACATCTTTATCCAATGTTCTATCAATGGACACTTAGGTCTTGTTTTCTTATTCATTCAGCAACTCTATGTCTTTTGATTATAGTATTTAATCCATTTTCATATAAAGTAATTATTGATAGGTATGTAGTTATTGCCATTTTATTATTCATATTTTTAATCTTTTTTTTTCTTCTTAAAGAAGTATTTTTAACATTTCTTATAATACTGTGGTTTGGTGGTGATGAACTCCTTAGCTTTTTCTTGTCTAGGAAGCTCTTTACCTCTTCTTCGCTTCTAAATGATAGCTTTGCTGGGTAGAGTAATTTTGGTTGTAGGTCCTTGCTTTTCATCTCTTTGAATTAGTTGTGTAAATCCTCTCTGGCCTGTAAAGTTTTTGTTCAGAAATCAACTGAAAGTCTTATGGGAGCTCCCCTGTATGTAACTAACTGTCATTCTCTTGCTGCTTTTAAGATTCTCTCTGTCTTTCACCTTTGGCATTTTTAATTCTTTTTTTTTTTTTTTTAGGAGAGCACAGCTCACAGTGGCCCATGCGGGGATCGAACTGGCAACCTTGGTGTTATCAGCACCACGCTCTAACCAACTGAGCTAACTGGCTGCCCTGGCATTTTAATTGTGATGTGTCTAGGTGTGGGCATGTTTGGGTTCATCTTGTTTGGGATTCTCTGTGCTCCCTGGACTTGAATATCTATTTCCTTTGCCAGGATCAGGAAGTTTTCATTCATTAGTTCTTTAAACAGATTTTCAATCCCTTGTTCTCTCTCTTCTTCTGGTATACTTCTGATGCAAATGTTGTTATGCTTGATGTTGTCCCAGAGGCCCCTTAAACTATCCTTATTTTTAAATTTTTAAATTTTTTATTTGTTTGTTGTTCAGATTGGGGTTATACGCTACCTTGTTTTCCGAATTGCTGATTTGATCCTCTGCTTTATCTAATCTACTGTTGATTCCCTCTAAGGTAATCTTTATTTTAGTTATTTTCTTCATTGCTGACTGGTTCTTTTTTTATGGTTTTTATGTTTACTATCTTGTTGTTGAAGTTCTCACTGAGATCCTTGAGCATTCTTATAACCAGTGTTTTGGACTCTGTATCTGGTAGATTGCTCGTCTCCATTTTTTTTTTTCCTGGAGTTCTGTCCTGTTCTTTCATTTTGGACATGTTTTTTTTTGTTTTTTTGTCTTCTCATTCTGGCTGCCTCCCTGTGTTTGTTTCTATGTATTGGGTAGAGCGGCTATGTCTCCCAGTATCGGCAGAGTGGCCTGAATGTAGAAGGTGTCTAGGGGTGCAGTCTCCCTGGTCACCTGAGCCAGGTGCTCCAGGAGTGTCTCTTGTGTAGGTTGTGTGTGCCCTCCTGTTGTAATTGAGTCTTGATTGTTGTTGGCATATCAGTGGGCGGGACTAACCCTTAGGCTGACTGACTGTGGGTACTGACTATGACTACAACACATGAGCTATTGTGTGGGGGCTGACCCCATGGAGCAGGATTCACTTTAGCAGGTCTCTGCTGCCTGTTGAGTCCACCCTTTGGGTGCATTGTATGTGGAGGTAAATGGGTGGTGCTCTAGTGGTGATCTAAATCAGTCACTGGCTGTGTTGGTTTTGGGGCCTCTTAGGAGGGGCTCCAGTGCAGACTGAGGTCAGCCTCTGCCTGTGCCTGGCCTAGGCCACTTGGTAGGAGCTACAAAGTGATTTTTGGTTGGTAGCTGCCTGTACTGGGCTTGGGGGTGCCTGGGAGAGGCTATGCTGTGAACATAGGCTGGCTGCTACTAGTGCCAGGCTAAGAGCCACTTAGCAAAAAGGTAGAAGGCATGCTGAGGTCAACCCTACCACCATTATTTTAAAAAAGACTATTTCCCCCCCTTGAATGGTATTAGCACCCTTGTTGAAAATCAACTGACCAAGGTATGTGGGTTTATTTATGTACTCTAAAATTATTCCATTGATCTACTGCCCATTGATCTATCCTTATGCTAATATCACACTGTCTTATTTTCTATAGCTTTGTAGTAAGTTTTGAAATCAGGACATGTGAGTCCCCCTATTCTGTTTTCTTTATCAAGATTGTTTTAGCTATTCTGGGTCTCTTGAATGTCCATATGAATTTTAGGATCAGCTTGTCAACTTCTGCAAAGAAGCCAGTTGGAATTTTGAGAAACCAAGTTTTAAAAATTTAATTTAAAATTTCATTATTTTAAAGCATAAAAAAAATTCTAAGTACTAAAGGAAACATTTATAAATACACTGGTTTTATAGCACTAAAAAACCCCATTCATTCATTAATGAACTTTGGTAACATGGATGCAAGGTTGAGCACTTGTTGAAGCACTTCCCTCTAATTAGATACACATCCTGGAAAAGTCATTGGGCTTCTCTGAACCTCTTTATTAATCTATTAAAAAGTGAGAAAAATTGGACTGCATTAAAGTAAGAACTAGACACCATTAAAGAGTGGGAAGCCAAGCCACAGAGTGAGAGAAGAATCTGCAATATGTCTATCTGACAAAGGATTTGTATTCAGAATAATAAAGAAGTCAATAAGAAAAAGGCAGACTACCAAATAAAAAAGTGGACAAAAGAGCAGGAACTTCACAAAAGAGGATGTACAAATTAAAACGTGCTCACCCGTGGCTGAAAAAAATGGGCCTTCAAAGATATATCTACTCCCTAATCTGTAGAATGTGTGAATATTAACTTATATGGCAAAAGAAATCTGATGAGCCTTATATGCAATTACATGTGTCCTTATGAGAGAGACACAGGAGGTTTTGGCATAAATACACACATAAATAAGGGGACATATAGGCAGAGGAACAGGTTTGAGTGATGCAGCCATAAGCCAAGGAATGCCAATAGCCACCAGAATCTGGAAGAATCAGGAATGGATTTTCCCCTAGAGCTTCCAGAGCGAATGTAGCCCTGCTGACACCTCAATTACAGACTTCTGACCTCTAGAACTGAGAGTGAATGAATTTGTGTTGTTTTAAGCCACCAAGTGTGTGGTAATTTGTTACAGCAGCCATAGCAAATTATTAATAATAAACTGCCTTTATTAATTGTCAGGGACAAGCAAATTGAAAGCACAATGTTATACCTCTACCCATCCCTAGAAAGCTAAAATGAAAAACACATAATTTAAGTGTTGGTGAGGATGTGAAACTACTTGAGCACCCATATGTTGCTAGTGGAGTGTATATTACAACCACTTGGCTGAATTGTTTGCGAGTATAGTTCAGAGCTGAGTAGATGCTTACGTATGAGTCAGCCATTCCACTTATAGATGAAATACCCAAGAGAAATGCATACTTTCACCAAAAATCATGAACATAAATATTCATCATAACACTGTTCATAATAGGTCCAACTTGGACACAACTTAAATGTCTATCATCAGTAGGATGAATAAATACACGATGGGGGGTATTCAGACTATGGAATATTATACAACACTGAGATTGAATAACCATCTCAGCTTCACACAGCAACATGAATTCATCTCACACACATAATGGTGATGAAAGAAGCCAGACACAAAAGAGTGTATACTGTATGATTCCATTTATATAAAACTTCAGAAACAGATGAAACTAATAGTGTGAGAAGTCAAGATAGTCATGACACTTTACGAAGGGTAATGACTGGAAGGGAGCATAAGGGGTTAGACTTTAATAAAAGTTTATATTAATACAAAGAGATGAAGTTAATAAAATTTGTCTTCATTCATAGGGTGAATTCATTCATTGATTCATTTTTTTAACAAACATTTATATTTATTGAGTTTCCATTATCTGCCAGAAACTGTTCTAATGCGAGGGGTATAGAAGTAAGCAAAGCAACGTTTCCTCCCTCATAGGGTTGACGTTCCAGTAGTTTTCTCTCTCGATACTGTAGTACGTAGTTGGCTGACGATTCACACCATGTAACATTCACATCCTTGGGTAGGCCTCACCCACATTGATTCTGGATATGGCCATGTGACTTGCTTTACGCAAGCGGAAGCTTTGAAAAGTTCTTGCACATTGGGCTTTTGCTCTTGCAATGTTCCTTTCTGGAAGCCAGCTGCTGTGCTGTAAAGAAGACTGGACTTGATGGCTGAATGTTGAAAGGCCGCGCAGAGGAAGTGCCTGGAGGATGACTCAGGCCCAACCCAGCTCCCATCTCAACAAAACCACATAAGTGACCCCAACTACATCATGTCGGGCAGAAAAACCATCCAACTGAGCCCAGTCAACCACACATTGTGAGAAATAATAAATTGTTTTTTTTATTTAAACCACAAATTTTTCGGGTGGTGCGTTACACAGCACTTGACAACTGAAACAAAAATAAACGGGTGTGTAAATAAATGAGGAATATAATTTCAGTGTGTGATTTGGGCTACAAAAAATTAAAGGGGATAATGGAATAAACAATGGCTGAGGGGAAATTCAGAGAGAATGGTGTGAACACATTTTGAAGACTTTAAAGTTACATATACTTCTAAGGTATTACTAGGGCATGCTATCCAGAAATTGAGGAATTGACTGTTTCTTGTTTAGAATGTCAGGTATTGGGGGTGGGGGTGGGGGGTGGAATCAACCAAAGAGGAAAAACAGCTGGATTAGAAGAACTGGATTGAAGACTCTGCTGTTGACTTTGGGCAAAGCACGGTGAGCCTCAGTTTCCTCATCTCTAACACGGGGATAATAACTCTCATCTAGCCTACTCTCCAGGATTGCTGGGGAAGTTATATTCGGTAATGTTTGCAAAAGTACCTACGTTTTAAAATGTTATTTAAGTAAAAGCATTTCTATGAAAACCAATATTTTGATCACCCCATTTGCTTTCTAAAGCTCCTTCTCTGTCCCCAAAATGATACATGCAAAGCCAGTGAAATAAATTTTCTTGTCGTAACTATAGTCTATCTGTACATTCTGCCGACATGGTCCATGTCACACATTAGCCTTTTTCATGTATTTAGCATCCACTGGGTCCATGATAGGGCAATTTTGAATAATCCATGCAGTTGTCACTGAAAGCTTATACTCTGTGTGTTGATAATGAAGAAAAACACCAATGAACAACCTTATTAGTGTAAAAAGTCACACAATCCAAAGCCTCTATCCCATTAGGAAAAAACTCAACATATGTCATGTCACATTAATAAATATTGCATGTACAAAGTGTACCTTTTATTAGCAGTAAGTTCTCCCATGGAAAATTGATTTGCTTTTAAATTTTAATCTACTTCTTTTTTTCTTCTATAGATCATGGTTGGGTTTTCTTTTTCTTCCCCCTTCTTTTTTCTTCTACAAACAATGTAAATTTGTATGAGAAATGTATCATTCTCCAAACCAAAGAGCAGAAAGAGAAACAAAATGCAGAGAAAAGAGGTAAGGAGAAATAAAAGGGAAAAAAATAACACATTGGTTCATTAAAAGGAAAAAGATGCACAAGATAAGAGAAAGGGAGGCAAGACAAGCATCTTACTATATTGGGCTTTGGTGCAGATGTAAGTATAAAATGCTCCACAAGTTCTGTAATTGAGAAAATCTATCAAATGCCCTGACAGCTGCTTGGGCATTTCCAGAAGCGATAAAACTTGAATTTATTTTACTCCTAGAAAAGGGGCAGTATCACCTTCTGGCGGCTTTAATGAAATGCCATAAAATTTGAGGAAAAACTGTGTTGTGAAGTCATAAAAAGGTAGTCGGAAGTGGATTGTTGGAAATGCTGTGGGAGGGGTTGCTGTGTCTGAAGAGTGGCCAGAGGGGATTGGAAGCCTCTTGATGTGGTCACGAGTGAGCCGTTCAGGTTTCATGCCGTTCCTGAGCCTGCAGCCAGGGTCACGGGCAGTGGAGATGACATGAGAAGAGTGTGATGACACGAGGAGCACAGTCTGTGTGTGGATTGCCTCTCCGCTTACCCACTCTCAGAACTTGGCCAACGGCTTCATTACTCTCGGGCTTTGCATTTGTGAAACCCAGACTAACAAACCATTTTCGAGGCTCACCCCCTCCATCTATATTTTGTAGAGGTGACCAGGAGGAGAATGGTGACCTGCATTTCTTCAGATAGATATCATAGTAAATTGTGATGGATGGTCCCCAACCCTAAAGTCACCTGTCCTATCTGCAGACCTGGACAGGAGGCTCTAAGAGCTACTAGTTCTTGGGGCAGGATTTAAAGCAAAGACAACTGGACGCTCATATACTGCTATCAAATCTGATTACGCAGGGCTTGGCTCACACTTAACCTTCTCCCAATTCCCTCTGGCCTTGGTTCTATTATCTGATATTATGTCTATGGGTCTGCTTTTTGTCCAGACGATAAACGACTAGGAGAGCAAGGATTGTCTCGAAGTTCCTTCTTTACCCCTTTGGCACCTGGTCTCACACTTTGTACATAGTAGGAGCTCATTAGCTGTTTCCAAGGGGAATACAATTTTGGAGGAGCCTCAGGTTGTCACGTAATGTCTTCTATTATCGAGCCCCTTCTGTGGTAGAATAACTACCCTTGGTATTATCCACAGAAGCACACACTAAATTCATTTATGTGAAATTATTGCACAGGGAGCAGTTAGATGGTATTTTACTTTATATTTTGAAAGTTTGATATTTTAATAAAGTCACATGGATCTATATAAAGAATTCTATTTCCAAGGTAAACAGAGGCTCTAAGTCTTACAATAAATTTCTTTGGTTCATCAAGCTTTATGAAAAGATCATGAAGTTAGATTGTAAACACTGAGAACATGGGGCCTAAAATGAGGGGTTTATAGTTAAAGAAGGTAAAGATATGTCTGAGATAATATTATTCACAGAAGAGATGGTGAAGACAAAGGTATTCTAATTGGCAGCAGCTCTAAGAAAAATTTTAGCAGAGATCTCTTGAGGCTGTCCTAATAAAAAAAATTTTTTTAAAAAAACAAGTTACTCACTACACACATAAAATTTAAAAAATAATGATCTCAGGACAGTGCAAGGAATTGAGAGGATCAATAATGTTAATGAAGATGAAAAAAAATGGATTGCAAAGTTGGAAAGTGAGAATGGATATTTTTTCCTTGGTGAACTGATGACCTTCAGCACATGGCATAAGGGAACATCTCTGCAGTACAGGCTTGACCCAAACCGTAGGTTAAAGAAATATCAGTAAGAACGTCAATCTTTGGAAAATCTTCTGACCACTGTTATTGAGTTATGATGGTCACTTGAGCAGTGTCTTCAGTGGAATAGGATATAAATTTCCCCAAGGCAAGGGCAAGTGCTTCGAAGCCAGTAACGTTTAGTGATCATCTTTTCATTTTTCTATGCTCAAGTCCTTTGTCAGCTTCAGAACTGGGAAGTCAGCTATTAAATTAGAGATGAAATAATGCCAGACTCCAGATGTGACTGCCTCATACTCCTGACTTTAGCCAGATGTGCCCAAACCATCGAATTCATCATGATTAGAGTAAAAGTGGTGGGAAAGTGTCATATGACACACCCACAAGCATCCTGATTCCCAGCTCATTCACATAGGAGACTTCCCTCCTAAGTGGAGAGTCACTGTTAACGAGGCAGGGAATCATGTCGAAGGCTCTTCAAAAGCCCTGTAACAGGAAGTATAAGTTTCATTGGTATAGATAATTGATCTCAACGGCTTTAAGTTTCAGTGATCTCCATTAGGTCATTTAAAAACCTCTTTGCACAGCCATATTTAAGCAGCCCCTTGGACCTGCAGCTATCCTGCCTCCTGGGTCTGGATTTATCCTTGCTTAGTTGCTTTCAGTTTTGGAGTAAAGCATTCCACTTTCCTCTCATCTCCCTTCACCCACTTTTGATTGGTGGAAAGCTTGAATCAGCACCAAATGGTGTGGGACCTATGCTGAGGACAACATAGAAAGACCTCCTTTCTCAGCGAGTTTTTAGAGGACATTGAGGGGTTAACTGAAGTTCATGGTGGTGGTGGTGGTGGGATTGGGGGAGGGGGCGTGTCGGCAGACTAAAATCCTAACAGAGGCTTAGGGGCAGTTAGGCACAGTTAGCCTAATCGAGGCATGAGCTGGTCTCCAGGGTGACACTAAGAGATCACAGATTATCACTTTCCCTCAGATTAAAATCTATAAATCATCCATCTTTTACAAACGGAGATGAGACTGAGGATAACTGAAGGGTGTGAACACCGAGCCTGGAAGCGGCTGTTTAGGCCTGTGTGAAAGCAAGTGTGTTTTCAGCCATTTCCCTCGCAGCCTGCAGTCCACATAATGGTTCTGTCAGGTGTGGGTCGAGCCATTGTCTGAACATGACTGGGAAGGAGTGAGCTGTGTCCTGTATGTAGTTTAAGGGTCATATTTATCAGGAGTGATTTTTACTTAGAGTCGTAAACTATTATCCGAGAATTCTTTTCTCAAAAGTGACTTCTTTGAATGAAATGACAACTACCTGAATTGAATGGTCCCTTTTCACATTAACTAAAACAAAATGGACAGTGGCAACAAAAAAGGTCACGTGAAGGTTCTAGGTGTTTTATGCTGACCAAGTATGATAGGTCACCTCTAAAAATCCCCAGGCAGCATGTTATGTTTTTTTCATTATGGCAAGGATATTAGGATTATTTGAAAAGAATCTTTAGAATATTCTAGCATTGCTAATTGGCATTCCAGTGATAAAAACCACACATTATTCTCTGAAATGTTTTCTTATAATATTCTTCACCATGACAGTGTTGAACATTTTCAGTCTCCTCTTACTCTTTCTAAAAGGCAGAAAGGGAGGAAGAGCCGAACGGAGGGGGAGGGGGTGCAGGGCAATGAGAATCGTGAACAATTTTCGTTCATTCGGAAGTTGAGGAGACTTATTTTTCAAATGTATTCTTTCAAATCCAGATTCCTATAACAGATGCTCTCAACTCCCAAGCTCCTTCCATCTGTAATTCAATTTCTTTTTAAACGTGATGCTGACATCTGTTGCAATGCAGACACTACTCGAGTACCTGCAGTTTCTCTGTCAAGCTCTGTGTCACGTTAAAAGAACTGTGAATTTTGCAGGGTTGGGGAGCAGACACTGGAATCCACAGGGCTGCAGGAAGCAAGAAATTTAATGTCTCTTTCATGGTGCTGATATCTCAGCATCTTTTCCTCTCTGACACTGAAGTTCTTGTTAAATATTTTCAAGGGAACATAAAGTGTTTCCTTATTATAATAGTGCAATTAATTGTTTTAGCATCACTTCTGGAGCCACTTCGAATTAGCACAAACTAAGACTTAGTGGGGAGGTAGAATTGCCTCCTCAGATTTTTCCTGACAGGGTGTATTCGATAAATTACCACACAATTCTTTTAAGTATTTTAAAAACAAAGACAAAGCACTGCGTGTTGCATTTAAAGATGCTGATCTTTGTCATCTTCCTTTTTTATCCCCTTGCTCCAGCATTACTATAAAGCAAGACCATTTGAGGCATGGATTGACTTCAATCATTCCATCATTAATCAATTCAGTAAATAAATATTTATCCAGTGTATTCTGTGACTGGTATTGTGCCAGGAGCTGGGGGTAGAAATGTAGCGATGTCTCAAGATCCATCTTCAGGGAATTTCAGTCGTGTTTCATTTTATTTTTATTATTATTTTTTTATGACTAATTTATTCAACATCTTTCCTACACATAGATAAAATTAATTCAAAGGTCTATACTGGAAGCACATGTAATAACTCTTTATTGTTGACTTAATGAATGTGTATCTTGTCTTGTTCCAAAAGGGATTTTAATGTGATTTATAAAATAGATGATAATCAAGATGAGCTGAAAGTGTTACAAAAGAAGAAACATAAAAAGTGTAGAGCAACAGATATTGGACTCCCTAGCCAAATCTTGGACTATAGCAGTCAGCAGATACGTGCTGTATAGACACCTGCAGACGCTGTCTTACAGTTTAAATCAGTTTTCGGGGTACCTGTAATACTTTGTGGAGCTGAAATTTTATTTCTAGTGAATTTATAAACTTGTTTATAAAGAACAACTTATCTTTTTAATTAACAACTAAAGTATCTATCGCAATGGAGGAGTAAATTATGACTGGAAAAAAGGATAATTTTCAATTTCACTGAATAATTGCAAAATTCCTTTCCTACAATATTGCTCTTTTTTTCCTTAATTTCTCCCTAATTTTTTAGTATAACATATCAGTATTTCCTCTCTTCTCTTTTTCTTGTTGTAAGGTAAATCTGCAGTTAAATACACTTGTCTTAGAATTCATTTTGTTAGAAAATAAAAAGTTCATTTTGTGATCTGGTTCTACAGATGTTGGCTTATTACCCTAATGAAATTTCTATGTTCTCGAATTTTCCCCCCTATCTAGTCGCGCTACTTTTTAGAAAATGTACTGAGCCTTACCTAGCTCCAAGTGGTGCATGAAGACAGGGCTTTATATTAAGGGAAAGTTGATAAATTCTGGTAAGAACAAAAACCTATTATTGAGCTAAATATTCCTTCTCTAGCAGGGACATATTTTTTGAGGCATCTTTGGTATATACCAAGTAATTCACAGCTGTTGGAGATGGGGGAGAATGGAATATTCCTTCTGACCTTTTCTACGTCTGGCATCGCAGACAATCAGCTGACGTCTGAAGCGTGACACTTGATTATCCATGTCATTCTTTAGGTGGCTTTGCTGGAGGCTATGTTAGAATCATGAAATCATCCAGGCCTTTACAAAGATTTGTCACAACATTTAACCTGGACACCTTCTCTACCAATTACTATCATTTCAATTTCGTACAATACCATCAAAAGGCTCAGTGGGCTGTGTGAATGAGTCATTTCAAGTGTTGTTCAGTACCGACTCGGGGATGAGCGTTGCTCTGATAGCCAGTCCATTGCTCTGACTTGCCACAGGAAGAGAGAGAGGATAGGACTGCCGGCCATGATAACAAAGCTACTTGAAGGTGAGTCTGGTGTAAAGGATAGATAAGGAGAGTCTGAACCACTCGTAATAATTTCTCAGGAATTTCCTTTAACTAAGACATTGGAAACTGTTGGTCCTGAGCTGGACCTGGCCCACAGGTACATGATACTGGGCCTGCACTGTATTACAATTTTAATTCTTTTAATTGGTTGACAGCATGTAAAAGTTGGGAGATTTCACATTAAAAATCTACCTTCTCTCTAAAAATTGGAATGTCTAGCAACACAGCGCCGACATTGCTACATGGCAAGAGTGAGCTGGAGCTGAGTTCCAGCTATCCTCTTCGATGGGACATGCATTTTTCATAAAACCTCAGTCCCCACTGCTCTGTAGTATCTCACGCCCAGCAGTTATCTACTTGGTCCCCTGTTCTACATGAATTAGTTAAACAAAAAAGTATTTTTAGGCAATGAAAAAGTTTGTATTGGGTCACTGCTCTGCTTTTATGAGCTGGTTAGGTACTATGGGAGAAGCACACGATATTCCGGTCCAAATGAGGAAGAGAATAACACGTTCCACAATTAGAGACGTTGTCTGGAAGAGACTCCATAAGTCAACAGAAGAATTTAGAGAAAGGAATGTCATTGATAGTCATTAGGCTTCTGTATTTTATTACTATTATTTTCCAGGAAAAGAGAAAAGAATAATTTTTCTTTCCTAAAAAGGAAGGAAGTTCTTAGGAAGTTTAGAATGTAGCTACATAACACAGCTAAGTGCATAAGTCATTTGTATTCTAATCACATTTTCAAGAAAACCTTTTTGTTATGCAGAATAAGAGCCCAATCCCAGGCAACAAGTATTATTTACACCTGAGAGAATATAAAAAAGAAATGACACCGAATAGACTGCAGAGATTTGGAAGAAGGATTAACAATACTAGTTCTCTTCTGCAACTCTTTGGGAGCCCATACAGAAAGTCTGATGCTTCAAAAGCATCGTAATTATTGAGAAAGACCTGGGCAATGTTTTAAAATTCTAGGTTTAATTTAATATCGACTCTCTGGCTAGACTCGTGGTCTGGGTTTGCTTTATGAGAGGAAGGCTGACACAGAAAGCAGGAAAGGTCAAGGTCTTATTGGCATTAAATAGGGAACAGTTGGCTACTTTCCCTAGGAACAAACTCATAGTCTGTTACGCCACCGCTTTGGGTTTTTTTTTTGAAAACCAGAACTCATCAGCACAGCTGGACAATTTGAAGACACTGCCGATGGCTGAGAGTCTAGTTTCTCACACAATTTAGTGCATACATGTATATGCATGAGATACCAGGCTTCCAGTGAATGCTGATTAGTGAGGACACTGAGCAACTAGAAATATCAGTGAAGTCTTTGTTTGAGGCTTAATACAAGTTCACATTTATTGACCACTTATTATGTCTCAGACACCATGCTAAGTGCTTTATATGTTTCATTTAATCCTTACAACAACCTTATGAAGTAAGCTCAAGTAATACTCCCTTTTACAGATAAAAACCAGAGGCTTAGAGAGGTTAAGTAACTTATCCAAGGTCACTAGTGAGCAAGAGGTACCACAGGGAGCAGAACCCAAACTTGATGTCAGTGTCTTTACTATTAACTTGCAGGCTACACTTTAGGTTCAGTGTGCCTTGGTCTCTCGCTCTGTGGATTACCAGCACCCATGCTTTTCCTTTTTAGAAGAAACTGGATAATTTTAACACTTTGGGGCATTCATGGATTTGCAAGCAATCCCCAGCTCAGAGGAAAAGACCCCAGTCATTCTCTTTAATTGTACTCCCGTGCTTCCAGCCATTGCTGGAGAAAAGCACAAAATCAGGGCAAATGGTTTCACTATAAAGACAACATCAGCTCCTAAAGGGCCCCCAGAGCTCAGATCATTGCTTACACCCGCTTGTAGGGGAGTCCAGCACAACAGCTATTTTACACGTGCCAGGTCTTAAACTGGAGCTCCCAGTCAACCCCTATAGCATTAGACACTCTAGCAGATGACCTTTGCTCTAATTCGTTGAGGAAATGAGATAGCCTCGCCTTCCTTGCTAGAATGCCCTTGTGTGCTCACTTCATTTTACTCTTTCTCTCTAAACTCAGAAAAACTCCAATCACACTAACCCTGTCCATGTGCACATTACCCCCTCCCTGCTGCTTCTAAGCCCTGCTTTCCCAGTTACCTCTGGTGTTTCTTGCATCTGAAGTCTTTCTCCTCTCTGCTGATTCTTCGAGGGAGGCATGAAGGCAGTGGCCTAAGTGACTAGGAGCTCAGCCTCTGGATCAGGCTGCTGTACTATGTGTCTGTTTATTAGTCACTGCCACTTCACCTGCTGCTCGACCTTGGATAATATTCTTAATTTCGGTAAGATTAAACTCCTTCATCTTTAAAATGGGGATGATTGTGAAGCCTTAATATGGTTGTGAAGATGAAGATAATTCATGTTGAGGGACACCCATGACCTTGAGCTCTCTACTTCAGTGCCAATTTCTTCACTTCCTCCCTCAACCAGCTTATATTCATGACCATGACTTCAACCACTCTAGTCAAAGATATCGCTTCCTGCCCGGTGGTCTTTGGTTTTAGCCACTGTTTTTCCCACACCTCGAAGTGGGCTGCTGGATCCACTAGTAAAAACTCGTGTCCACCTCCCGCTGAATCATCTTCATTGTCCCCTGTTTCATCCCACGTTTCCAGGAAGAGCCAGTGGCTTTTGCTCCTACTTTAGAGATTATCATCTTCCATGGTCATTTTTTATTTTTTATTTTTTTATCATTTCCATAAGCTCTCGTTATGCTTCCAATTTTCTTTTTTTAAAAGGTTTTTATTAAAATATAGCTAAGATACAACATTATGTTGGTTTCAGATGTACACCATAGTTATTCAACATTTATATAACCAAAGAAGTGATCACCATGCAGCCATCTGACACCGTACCACACTATCACAATATTATTGACTATATTCCCCATGCTGTATGTTAGCATCCCCGTAACTTCTTTGTTTTATACTTAGAAATTTGAACCTCTTATTCCCCTTCACCTTTCGCCCCTTTTTAATTTTTCAATTATGGTTGACATTCAATATTATTTTATATTAATTTCAGGTGTACAGCATAGTGGTTAGACACTTGTATAATTTAAGGAATGATCTCCCTGACTAATCTAGTAATCACCTTGCACTATACATAGTTATTACCATATTACTGACTATATTCCCTATGCTGTACTTTACAGCCCCATGACAATTTTGTAACTGCCAATTTGTACTTCTTAATCCCTTCCTCTTTTACACCATGCCCCCAACCACCTCCATCTTTCACCGCAACAAATCTAGTACCCATCTGACATCACACAGAGATATTACAATATTATTGCCTATATTCCTTATGCTATATTTCCTACATCCTCATAACTACTTTACAACAACCAATTTGTACTTCTTAATCCTTTCCCCTTGTTTCACCCATACCTCTCCCATCTGGCATCCATCAAAATGTTTTCTGTTTCTATGAGTTTATTTCCGTTTTGTTTCTTTTGTTCTTTAGATTCCATATAGAAGTGAAATCACATTGCATCTGTCTTTCTTAGTCTGACATGCCACTCAACATAGTACCTTCCAGGTCCATCCATGCTGCCACAGATAGCAAGAACCCATTCCCTTCCATAGCTGAGCAATATTCCATTGTATATAGGTACCACCTCTTTATCCATTCACCCATAGGTGGACACCCAGGCTGCCTTCACATCTTGGCCATTGTAAACGATTCTGCAACAAACATATGGATGCACATATACCCTCCAAGTAGCGTTTTGAGTTTCTTTGGATAAATACCCAGAAGTGGGATTACTGGGTCCTTCTTTGTCTCTTGTTATAGCCTTTGTTTTAAAGTCTATTTTGTCTGATACAAGTATTAGTACCCCAGCTTTTTTTGTTTGTTTGTTTGTTTTCATTTCCATTTTCTAGTGCATTCTTCATTTCAGTTATTGTATTCTTCACTTCTGACTGGTTCTTTTTTATGGTTTCTATGTCCTTTTTAATGTTTGCTCTCTCTGTTGAAGTTCTCACTAAGTTCCTTCAGCATCCTTATAACCATTGTTTTGAACTCTATATCTGGTAGGTTGCTTGCCTTCATTTTGTTTCTGTAGTTTTCTCCTGTTCTTTCATTTGGGATGTATTTCTTTGTTTCCTCATTTTAGCTGTCTCTCAGTTTGTTTCTCTGTGTTAGGTAGATCTGCTACGTCTTCCAGTCATGGCCAGGTGGTCTTATGTACTAGGTGCCCTGTGGGGCCCAGTCTCCCTGGTCACCTGCACCAGGTGCTCCAGGAGTGTCCCTTATGTGGATTGTGTGTGCCCTCCTGTTATAGTTGAGCCTTGGTTGCTATTGGCATGTCAGTAGGTGGAATTTACCCTCAGGCTATTTGGCTGTGGGGTTTTGCCATGTCCACAGATTTATAGGCTGCTTTGCAGGGGGCATACCCTTCTGAGTGGGATTCATCTCAGTGGGCTCTGGTGCCTGTTGAGATCACCCTTTGTGTGTGGGCTAATTGGGTGGTGTTCTTCTGTAGTCTGAAGCCAACCTACAAATACGTTAGTTCTGGGGCCTCTTGCGAGAGGCTCTGGTGCAGGCACAGGTCACCCACTGCCTGTGACTGGCCAGGGACTACCTGATAGGAGCTACAAAGTGATCCATGGTTGTCACTGTCTGTGCTAAACCTAGAGGCATGTGGGAGAGGCTACGCTGAAAACTGAGGACATCTGCCACCAGTAACGGGCCTGAGGTAGCTCTGCAAAAAGCCAGGACACCCCAAGGCCTGCTGCCACCTGTGGGCTCCCTTAAAGTTCAGCCTTTGATCGAGCCTCATGCAGCATGCAAGTTGGGTGAGGCAGGGTCTCAGGGAATCATGAGAGTGGGAAGAGTTGTGTTCACCAGGTTAATGTAGACTCTGGTTTGGTGCCATTTCTGAGCCTAGAGCTACTCAGCAAAAGTCTCAGAGCACAGTAAGGCTAGTTGCTGCCTGCCTGGGGTCTGTGAGACTCTGATAGTTTTCCAAGAAAGAGTGAATTGCAGGCAGGGCTGGCTGCTCTGGAGAAAGTGCCTCTGGCGTTGGGGGAGTAGGGTGGGGTGAGGCCCTAGTGAGTCAGCAGGGTGGAGCTTTGGAGCTCACCAGCCAATCAGATCAGATTTTGCCATAAGCGTAGTGGGAGGGCTCAACACAGAAAAGATGGCGCCAGCCTGCTGGGTGCAGAGGAGGAGGACCTTTCACAGGGAAAATGCTGACTGTCCTCCAGGACTTGTTTTGAAGCCACACAACTTAGTCTGTGCCTGCATGGCTCTAACACCCCCTGAGTTTCTGTCCCTCCATTGGAGCTCAAGGTGAGTGCCTGGCAGTGAGAGTGTTTGTGCGTGGGCCCTTTAAGAGGATGTCTGGGTTTCTCCGCAGCCTACCTTCCCACCTGGATGGTCAGAATCCCCACTGTTTTTCACAGCCAGATGTTGTGGGGGCTCCTCTTCCTAGCACCACTACTCTGGGCTAGAGAGGCCGGTGTGGGGTTGGGGTCTCTCTCCTCTGGGGGGAACCTCTACAGCTGAGATATCCCTTCTGATTCTCAACTGCCACATGCAGGTGTGTGGCTCGTTTTGCATCTCCGCCCCTCCTACCGGTTTCGACGTGGCTTCTTTATAGTTTTAGGTAGGGGACTTCTGTCCGGCTAGACTTCAGATGTTTCTCGAGGTTGGTTGTTCTATAATTTAGTTGTAATATTAATTTGTTTATGGAAGGAAGCACGCGCAGTGTTTACCTACTCCGCCATCTTGGGTCTCCCTTCATTCCCAATTTTCTTTAAGAGGCAGAAACCTTGATAATCCCAAAGAATATAGGTAGAACTGCAGAGTGGTGACCACGAGATCTGGGATCAGACAACCTGAGTTCAAATTCCAGCTTTGCCTCTTGTTCTCTGTGTGACCTTGGGCAAATTAGTTAATCAATCTGTGTCTCAATTTTTATCTCCCTGTAGGGTTGTTGAAAAGTTTAACACACGTTATTATGAGTAAAGTGCTTAGAAGGGTGCCTGTTATGATTAAGCACTCATGTAAATGTTACTTTCTATTACAAAAATGTCACTTGGCAACATCTCTCTTGTCCTGTATTAGTAGATAAAGCAAAAACACAGAATTACATGGATCTTAACATCACATTCAGAGGAAAAGGAAGCTGAAGTTGTCCCTAGGAGTCTCTGTTTAATAGATGAGAGAATATGGGACTATAGTGGTGTTAAATTCAGAAAAAAATAAAGGGATGGACCATAGCTTCATTCCCAGCAGTTATGGCGCAGGAATCTTGATAAAGTCTAGAATTCTTCCCAGTTTGGTTCAAAGTCCTCCTGCCATACTAACTTGATTGCTTCTGATATAACTCTGATTAGGGCAATCTGCTTCTTAAAGGAAGTTGGGAGCACAGTGCAGGGTATATTAAAGCTGATTCCCTAGTCTAACGTCCAGTTTCCAGAGGCAAGGAGGGTATGCTGTGATGCTTGTGGGCTGGCCTCCTCATTCAGAAAACAGCGAGATTCTAGACCCAGGGAGTCCCTCTTCCAGATAGTGTGAAGTGGAGGTTCAGAGAGACTTGTGTTGCCTGTTGACTCATTTTGTGCATTTCCTGTGGGGTTCTTGCATCTTCCATCTAAGTTACTGACTCAGCTTAACTCTGCTTAGCTTGTAGGACCTTTCAGGGAACTCAGAGCACGAGATGCAGTCACTGCAAGTTGTCACACATGATTAAGGAGCAGGAGGGGTGATTTATGTGGAAAGATTAAAATCCCTAAGCAGGGATAGCCACTGCTGCCTTGATTGAGTGGGGCTTCAGGTAATTTGCAACCTGCCCTGTGGGAAGGCTGCGGACTTCAATGGGGGTAGGACTACTTTAAAGGAGTTGAAGGGCGAGGCAGGTGGCAGAAATGTAATGATATAAAACAGGGTACTACTTCCTAATGAAGGTGAAAAGACCAAACTCAGACTGGTAATTCTGTGGCTTTTATTTTGTCAGGCTACTGGCCACCCGGAATTGTCTGCATGGAAAACTTGAAGCTTTGTGCCATCCGATAGACATTTCTCAGTAGTTCTTACTCTTCCTTTGCAATGTCCCCAATCCTGGGGTTCGCCTTTATCTCCTTCCATGGTCCCTCCACTATGGCCCTCCTCCCAGTGTCTCTTCTGCTACCCTGTTGCTCCTCACCTGCACAGTGCCTCTTTGTCACCAGAGTGCCACTTTCTTGGTGTCCTGATTTTAAGTTAGGACTGTGAAGCTGGAGTTAAGTGGATAAACAATAAGCTAGATAATTAACCGCATCTCCCAGATAACACTGACCAAGCCCTTAGCCAATATTGAGACTTTTCAACACTTCCTCTGTGTGTGTGTGTGTGTGTGTGTGTGTGTGTGTGTGTGTGTATGAAGAGTGGCAGAAAGGTAAAGGTGCTTTTCAGCAGCCTGCCCATGACCTTGTGCAGGCCACAACCTACTCCCAACATGGCTCAGTATGGATGTGGGTCATTGACTAATCAGAGTGGTCAAGGAGGATTTCTTAAGGAAGTGATGCTGAACCAAAGACTAAGGATGAGTTTGAATTAGCAGGTAAGCGTGTGGGAGAGAAGAGGGATTTTTCTGAATTTCTAAGGAGACTCTTGTTTTCCAATAGTCTGCCCCATGTCATGATTTGGACAACATGGTCAACATGGCCTACCACTAACTGTCATAGACTAAATATAAAAATGGTATCTTAGCCTCACAGATTCTCTTTTTCTAAAGAGCAAGTCCAAGGTAATCTATCTGTCCTTCTTCCCTGCTCCAGTGACCTTACTATGGCACACCAAGGATTCTGTCGTCTTCTCCTGACTTTTCTCTAATGGGCCTTGGGCTCTAGCCTTGCAGCTCCCAGAACACACCATTTACTTTTGGACCTCTGCATCCTTGAACTGTTTTTTCTTCTATTCCTGGATTATCCCCCAATGTGTTTGAATTGTCTACCAAGGTCTTGACTTGTCAGCCAAGAGCCACCTTAACAATCACCTCATCTAGGAAGTCCTCCATGATTGAGTTAAGGGCATATTCCTCTATAGCGTTATAATGCCTTGCATTTGTCTTTAGTTGGCACATATGTCAATATCATACTAATTTGAATGTAAGTTGCCCCTTCTGGCCTGTGAGCATGTTCTATTCTTTTCTAGGGTCCTCACTGCCTAGCATAGTGTTGGGCATAGTAACTATTGAATAAATGATGGCATACCTATGCACATTTCACAACTGTAGTGTGTATATATAAACACTCATGAATTAACAATAAACCAAAGCTCAGAAATGGAACATTTTGGGCCTTCTGTTTTGTTGAGTAATTTTAAAAAGTGTGTACATTTAATAATTCAGCCTCAAGTAGTATAATTTGATTTTTTATGGGTAAATTACAGGTGTCTTTCTTTAAAAATAATTTCCTTAAATGTGACAAGCTTTATTTTTTGGTTCGTCTATGTTATGCTATTAGGGTGTTTTAAAATATCTAGCTTAGATCACTTGAAATTCTTAAGTCATACTTTAAGCACATATTAGCATAATGATATTATCTATTAATAGAGATTCCTACTGGAGTAAAGGTACCTGCAATTTACATGAAATCAGAAAACTTGGTGTGATTAGTAGCATAACAACAAACCCAGCATGACTATTGTAATGGCTACATTTCCCATCACTGTAATTATCTCCTAAAACTTTTATTGGGAACATTGATTGCCATTTGCTCACTCATTCACTTTGAGAAAGTGGAATGATGAACAAGTGCCAGGAATGAAAGAATGGCTGGGCAGGTCCTGTGGAAAATACATGCTGGATGATTACAAAATGAACCATTTGTATTGGCCAGGAGAACTTTGTGACATTTCTGGGCTCAAAATAAATGATAGATTTCATATTTCTTTCAATTACCAAGAATTTCAATGAAGAAGATGAATGAGAGATGGTGATTTTCTAAAAGAAAATATGAAATGATAATTTGTGCTTGAAGAACATCAGGCAAAAGCACCTCGCGTCCCCCTCGCCTTTGCAGGGCGTCATCCCTAGTCACTTGTTTGAAGGAAGGCAGGGATTCAGATTTCTCATTTTTCCTTGAATCTGTCCACTTCTCTCCATCTTCACTGCCGAGTTGAAGCCAGGCTGCCCTCAGCTCTTCCCTGGACTACTTCCACTGCCTCCTACTTGCTCTCCCTGCTTCTCTCCAATGCATTCTTTCTACTGCAGGCAGAGTGCTCTTTCAAAACAGCGTATCTGATCCTGGGACCTCCCCTGCTGAAAGTACTTTTCTGACTCCCCAAATCTTTAGTGTGGCTTAGAAGGCATTGTTAGCGGATCCATACTTCGCCCTGCAGCTTTATCCCTCACCATGCCCCTGGGGAAACCTTCAGACACCCCAGCCACAAGGGACCCCCAGGGGCTCCTGTTGGGCTCTCCTTCCTGACCATGGCCTCCACTCTCCTGGCCCTCCTCAGGCTAACTCCTAACCCCTTCCCAGGGTTAGACATATCCCTCTGCACTCCAATGGCATTCTTTACTCTTCTTTTCTCACGTATCACACTGCCATGAAATTGCCTCTTGACTTGTCTTTTTCTTCCACTGCTCCGTAAATTCAATGAGAGAAGAGGCTGGGTCTGTCTGGTTGGTCTTGTATTATTAGCACTAAACATGGAGAGATGATAGCCAGACATGGCTAACAGAGGGAGCCATTCTTTCTCCCGATTCTGCTTGGTGCTGCCTTTAATTCAGGTCAAAGACACAGTGTTCATTCAGCCCTACTATCTATTTCTAGACGTTGCTCTGCACTTTCCCTATGAAAGCAGATTTTCTTTATGGAAGACAGCTCAAAGAACAGAATGCAAAGTGAGACTGTGGTTCTAATAGGGTTGTTCTAAGTACAGAAAATGTAAATGTGGGTGAACATGTTTAATCTGTTTCTCTGAGACCCAGGCAGGAAGGACTAGAGGCTGATAGAGCAGAATGTGTGTGTGTGTGTGTGTGTGGGGGGGGGGTATGTGTACACCTGTGTGGGTATCTGGGTATATAGTGTTGCCAAACGCATGGATGAGTTAGCTTTGTTAGAAATTAATGCCTGTGAATTCTGGTAAAGCAGTTGCTAAGCTCTGCTTTCTTTGCCTGAGAATGACCTATGTGTGTCAAAATGGTATGTTTCAGAAAGAGACAATTTGCAAATCCTAGAAGGTAACCCTGAGATGTCTGATATCTACTGTAGCCCAAATTTTATGACTAGAAAATATTTTTTTAGTCTTTTTGAATATGGCTGTGTATGTGTGTATATGTGATTGGCATTAAACCAGACAAATTTTGAAGAATGTAGCTTATGTCAAGAAAATTAAATTGCAAAATATGAAAAAGTTAACCCAGGATAGGTTGTAGAGATCTGATTTGATGGTTTTTGCATTTATTAAAATTATTTTGCACGGTACATCTGTTTTTTTCTCAAAGCTTTTCTCCCCCCAAAGTCTCCCCCAGATCCCACTGAGGCTTCTTTAGAGGCACGCTGTACATGCTTTGCTAGCTCCCTTCTTTCTGTCACAGACTGACAGATAATTGTGGACATGTTCTCCTGCCATTGTTTAACTCTGTGCTCGGCCACAGGCACCTTGATCTGCATAGCTAGCTCCTTTTATCTAACAAATGGTACAAATTGGGTCATGTGTTTGAACAAGTCTGGCAGATTCCTGCCAGGATGCTGACAGAGTAAGAAGCGAAGGAAGTCTAAACGTCCTCCCTGCCCTTCCCAATGCTGGGTCGCATAGTCTATGCCGAGGCTTCGCAAGCTCCAGCAAGCTGGCTGACTGATGAAAATCATCAAGCAAAGAGATGTGCCGTTTGCGTTTCGTCTTGAAAAACAATCAGGTGGTAGGAGTCTGCCTTGGGTTGCTGGCAAGAACTTCAGTGATTATTAAGCTACCCAGACAATTTTTGTTCTTTTCCCCAGTTTTGCATTTGGAGTTGTTGAGTTGTATCCTGTTCCTTTAAACAAAACAGCTGACTCGACTCCTCTCGACTTGTGGGAATAATTGAATTCTTCTGGTGGGGGCTAAGTAACCGGAGAGCCGCAAATGAAAATTTCCCTCTGACACACACCCACACTCACCCACATGCAGACATGTGGGCTCGTCCAGAATGCCCCCTGTGGTTGGAGAGAGAGATTTGGGGAATATTCATGTATGATTTGCCTTTTTAATTTTCCAACCAATCTTAAGGGTCAAAGCTATAAATCTCAATGGGGAGTGTGGGAAAGTGAACCTTTGTATAGTCCAGGGGTATTGGATTTTTAAAAGTTGAGAAAGAATATGATGAGAGAAGTGGGGTCAACTAGTGATCTCTTTAGCCTGTGCTTTGATGCAAAAACTTATGTGTTGATTGAGAAGGCAATCAGAAAGGCCAAGAAATTAAATTACTCGAATGTTCGATTCATGTCAGTGCACTTTGACTGAATTAGCATATTTAATTCTCACAACAAAGCTGCTATTCCACCTATTTTATAGATGAGGAAGATGAGGATTAGAGAGATTTAGTAATTTGCTCAAGTACACCCATCTGGTAAGAGACAGAGTTAGGACTCGAACCCAGATTTCTCTGGTGCCAAACACAGCTTCAACTGTATCACTTTAAATCACTAGGAGAAAAAAAGCCCTACAACCTATACCATTGTGGCCTTGTCGTTGCTACTGCCCCCTGTCATGGCAGTGTCTTTTCTCCCTGGCCCACCTGTCCCCCTGCTTTCGAAAGCTTTACCCTTGCTGGGTAAAATTCCCTGAGTACCGCATGCCTGCCTTCCCTTTGGAGTTGTGCACTGCACAGCATATATGTCTTTACACAGAATTATGAAGGAGCACCTAAAAAAGAAAAAAGATTTTATTTTTTTAGAGCAGTTTTAGGTTCATAGCAAAATTGAAAGGAAGTTATTGAGAGTTCCCTTATACCCTCTGTACATGTGTGTATATGTACATGTACACACATATACAGCCTTCCCGTTATCAGCATCCCTCACCAGACAGGTACAGTGGTTATAGTTGATGAACTGACATTGACACATCCTTGTCACCCAGAGTCCAGAGTTTACATTAGGGTTCACTCGTGGTGGTGTACATTTTACTGATTTGGACAAATGTATGACATGCAGCCATCATTATAGTATCATGCAGAGTATTTTTACTGACCTAATTGTAATTCCTCCTTTGTCCCCCTCCCTTACCCCCGGAAACCACTAATCTTTTTACTTCCTCCATAGTTTAGAGCACTGTGTTTTTTCTTTTTGGTTTGTTTTTTAATTAAAGTTTATTGGGGTGACAATTGTTAGTAAAGTTACATAAATTTCAGGTGTACAATTCTGTAGTACATCATCTATAAATCCCATTGTGTGTTCACCACCCAGTAGAGCACTGTTTTTTACGGTTGGAAAGGTAAGGAAGTGGAATGATTTCTTTTGCTCAGTATTACTTTTTACACCCATTCAGCATTAGCTCACGTATTGACATTGAGTCATCAATCAGCACGCATTTAGGAAGCCCTCTCCAGGAGGAAACCATCGGAGTTATCTACCTGGGTGATGCGGGAAGACTAGCTGTAGTTAGGATTCACGAGCCGCTTACCAATCTAGTTAGGGGGCTAGACAAGATATGTGTCTATCTCTGCATCTCTTTACATCTCTGTCGTTATGTGTATATATGTCATTGCCTATAGAGTTAGAGCACTGAGACATTTTTCAGGTCTTCAAACATCTGCTAATTGAGAAAGTGAGTAAATATAACCAGGTTTTGAGAAGATTTGCAACGGAACATGTTCTTTTTAGAAGCTCGTAATGCCTGCTTAGTAGTCTTTCATGAGGACAGGGAAGGGTTATTCTTTGAAAAAGCTCCTCTTTTGTACAGCAGCAGCCTGAATAGTCAGCAGCTGGCAAGGCCTTTTCTGATGTTTATTGGAGAAGCTGTGGAAATAATTTTGTACCTTAGATTCTGTGATTTATCTCCATTATGAATAAATTTGGGATTTCTTTTAAGGCTTTGAAAAACTGGGAGTGCAGTGGTCTCAGAATTCTTTTTTTATTAAATATTGTCTCCCTGGCTGCATTTCTGCACAGTGCTGAATTCTGTAGAGGTGCTGGCTGAATTCTGCACAGTGGACTGTGTTAGCATCAGAAATGCCATTGAATAATAATAATTATAGTAATTATATATACTACATATGTATAATTATTATATATAATGGAATAATTATATATAATGGAGTGTGTGTGTGTGTGTAATGGAATTGGATTCCAATTCTATTCGGCTGAACTTAGTATATGAGCTGCCGAAGCGGGTACTCTATTAGGCTGAATTTGATACTTAACGTTAGTGATTCAGTTTTGGCATTTTAAAAATGAAGATAATTGATAAGTACCCTGTTAGACTGGGCACAATCATGCTTGGAAAGAGACTTGAACCCTTGGATAAGAGTGCTTTGAATGCAAGTTATATTTTTATTTCCATCAATGTGTTTCATAGGTTAACATCTTAGACAGGAAGGAAATCTTCCCTATACTGTCAGTTCAAGACTGATTTCCAAAGGAGAGCTAAGTAAACATGGTGGACAGAGAGGCTGGGAAGGCCTGACCCTTTCCAGAAGCAGCACTGTCACCTTGCTGTACTTACGAACTAGAATTGCCGCCTTTCTCTCAGAGAATCTTAATCCTGAAAGTTGCACTTTTTGCTCCCAATACATAGACACATATTCCAATGTCTTTCTTGCTCCCTTCTCACTCTCTCCTTCCCTCAAGCTCATCACTTCCCTATTTCAATGGGTGCTGCCAAGAGAAATGGAGTGAATCATTCAGCAAAGAGAAAACATCAACCATCAAGAATCTTCAACATTGATTTAGAACCCACTTTAATTTGGTTTAAATCATGACTAAACAATAAGCAAGAGACGAAAGACTGAGGGAAAGAGAAAAGTGGCTAATCTAGTGAGGCCCACGGAAACAAACTGGAAACTACGGAGTGCACACTGAGCTCTGAGCCATGTCCTGAGGAAAATAGAAAAAAATAAAAAATAAAATTAGTTTTTGGCCTCCAGGAGCACAGAGTCTAGTAGAGGAGAAAAGCATGCTTACAGTTTATGAGACGTGAAGAAACAGTTTATGGCTGTCACCAAGACCAGTACTTCCCTTTCATTTCCAGAATATGGAACCCTCTTTCTTCCCTCCCAAAGGGATGTGGAAATCCATCTGCAATCTCTCTTACTGTCTGGGGGAGTATTCTGGTAGCAGAAGGACACCTTGCTTGGGTGAGGAAAGCCAGAATCAGGGTCATAGCCTATGGATGCTACTACCTCTGGCAGCATGACCCATTGTAGCAGACTCTCTCCCTGATCAATTCACAGACACTTCCAGTACCACAAACGGCTCCACCAATGCATGGATATGAGGGGTTCAGATTCTTGGTCTCAGAGTTCTGACCTGTTTTCCTTCTCTGCTCACCCAACGGTTTCCTCCCTAGACTCAGAAAATATCTTCTCATAGTCTTTAAAACACACAATTCGTGACATCTTCATTCCTGGAAAAATGGAGCCATCTTCCTATTCTCCTAAGGGTGGCTACTTTGACAATCATTACTATTGTAAGGACCACCAAGGTGACCTTCCATCACATCCTTTGTTAAAGAGGCAAAAAAAGCAAAGAAAAAAAAAATACAAGAATGGTCAATTATCAAGTAAGCAAAGAAATGTACGCTGAGCAGCAACAAAATGACATTTTCGTATTCTTTATTTAATCTTCATGATGAAGCCCATGGCGTTGTTATTGTTCCCATTTTGTTGAACAGAAAGCTGAGGATCTATACATTTACTAGAGCCAAAATTGCATAGTTTCTGTTGCCCAGGCTAGTGTTCCTACCCCAGCTGCTCCTAGATCAAAAGAGGAAGCACTTCCTGTGGGTTGGAATGTTCTAGGGGCAGGTTTCTGAAGAGGACGTATTTGAACAGGCTCTTGACTGAATTATAGGCTTTGGCTAGACAGTGGAAGCAGGCAAGGCTATTCCTGGCCAGGGAGGATTAGCGCGACGAAAACCACAGGTTGGGAAAGTGGAAGGTGTATTTGGAAGATTGTGTGTAGACTGTTTTGGCTGGAGAGGAAGGTTCATTCATATAATAAAATGGCCCCCAGCCAAAGAAAGGAGAACAATGAAGATTCCTTCTGCCATTGTTGTGATTTGGGAGTTTCAGGAACCTCTGTTAAATGAGGATAAACAGGGCTGACCTTCTCTCACAGTCTGGGATTCTGAATCATCGGTGACCGGGTCATGGCGTGCTCCATTATCTGAGCCATGATATTATATTCACCAGCTCTTTTGTGCAGTTGAATTTTAGCTCCATTGAAGCGGTCCTCTCAGTGTGAGCTCAATAGCAATGGGCACGATGGTGGATTTTCTATGTTGCCAGAAACCAGGTCTGAATTTCTTCCAGCACCTCCTGCTCTAAAGCACCTCTTATGATTAATTAACCTTTTGTGGAGTAACTAGGACATCTGTGTGGGATGAGATGTACTTTGGTCAGACTTCAGTTTTCAGTTGTTCAGCAAGAGGATAATTAATTATAAGAGCTGAATCTGAACAGAAGATTGTTGGAGGAAATCCAAATGAAGCAAAACATCTAATTATCAATGAGCGGGAAAGTTCTTTTTTTTTTCCAATTGTTGTTGTTGTGGGAGTGAGTAAAATAATGCTGTATAAATAAGAGGTAATAACAACTTAAGATGCCTGCTTGGAGTGTACACATAATGCTAAAAAGATGAGATATTTGTGTTTTTGGCAACAAAAGTACAATGAACTAACCATAACTAGACATATAGAAAACAGAGGCCAAGTTAGTGTCTAAAATAAATATGTATTTCCCTTTGAGATAATTGTTGTGTTTAACTTTAACAAGGACACATCTTGAATCATCTGGCTATTATTACCACAGACAGATAACAATAAGGACCTCTTGTCTAGAGGAGCAGGTTGGAGTAAGATGCAAAGTAAGAGATAAAATGCAGGAAGCTAAAACCAGGGTGAAATCAGTGTCTTTAATATAAACAGCTACTGTGATAGAGGTGGTTCCCCAATGCTTCACTTTCTGATGTGAATCACCGCCAGTATTTAGTTCACATCTACATGATACAATCTCCCACAAAACCCTGAAGCCTGACACAGCCAGCGATTCTAGCTTGACTTACTTCACTATGATGAGGGGTACCGTAGTGAAAATGTGAGAAATTTCCACTTTCAAACAAAATGATCCGCAAGGTGGGTCGTTGTCCACATCCACTGATAACTTCTAAACAAATGCTATGTGATTCGACTTCCATGAGGGAATGTGATTCTAGTTCATGTTTATAAATATCACCAGGCTTCCGATGGCATGATGATGCTATGTTCTTTTGTACCTATTTCTCCTGCTGCTATGAAATAGTTTTGATTCCTACATAGTTTCTTTCTCTCTACTTCTGTTGCCTCGTGTTAGCACTTGCTACCTACTTTTTGTGTGTCCCTTGGTTTCTACAAGTTTCTATGGTATGTTGTTGGGAGATGATTTTTCATGGGTCTCTTGCATTTCTGTACACCTTGTGAGCAGAGGCATTAGCCGCTTTGTTCTGGGCTGTCTTTTCATGGTTGTTTGTAGAGTGAGCAGACTTGGAAAATGGTGCTAGTATCTCCCTTCAGAGCAGAGGGCAGCTTTATTTGCTGTTCTGTATGATAATGTCTCTTTAGGGCAAAGGGAGGGCAGGTTTGCTAGTAATTCATTAGGAAAGATTTAGGCTTCTTAAGTTGGAGGTTCCTCAGGTATGTACACCTGCATACAGCTGCTCTGGGTCACCCCTTTGAGACTTAGAGGGGTGAGGGACAAGGGGGACCAAGGCAAATATGAAGTCATGCAGCTTGCTGTGCTGTGAATAATAAGTCCTTTTTTCTGACCCACGTGTCTTGTGGCTTCTGCCGGCATCCACAAAGAGTGGCAGGCTAAATTGGTAGCTTGCACGGAAGGTCAGATTTCTCCATACTTTTTGACATGTGTGTCTTACATGCTAACCCTCGAGAGGATCTGACTGTGTCAGTTAGTCACCATCCAGTATAGAGGACCCCTGTAGCGCTTAGCTCTTGGGCTAGACCAACTTACAGACCAGTCAAGAGATTGCTGCCTTTGGATCCAGTACTCCTGCTTGGACCGGCCATCTGTGGCCAATGTTTCCAGGTCACTGTTTAAATATTAGGACCTGTGATGGAGAGGAACTCATTGAAAGGGGGCTGTGAACTTGGCAAACCCTTTGAAGTTCTATAACTTACCAGTCCTCTGCCTAAAGAGGACACATTTGGTAAATCTTGTGTTCTTCATACTGGATATTGGAAACTTCAGAGGTTCTGTCTTCATATCTATTTCACCATTGGAAGAGCAGCTACGCAGTTGGCTGGGATTACCTCGACTGGCATTGACCTGGATTGGCCTAAATCAATCAGTCTTTTATCCACTGTGATTGATGCACAGGAGGCCTGTGACTTTCGGGCATTGCTTGGGGAGCTCTCTATTTTTCTGGATGACCTAGTACGGAAATGTGAACTCTAAACTAAAGCTTCCATTTTGTCACTGTATTAGAGTTCTCCAGAGAACCATAACCAATATTACTATATAACAATGTTACTGTAAAACATATACTGTATGTCCATAATAATATACTATACATATATATATATATATATATATATATATATATATATATATATATATATAATTTCCATATGTATGTGGAGATTTATTATGCGAAACTGGCTCATGAGATTTTCAAGACTGAGGAAGTCCCACGATCTGCTGTCTGCAAGCTGGAGACCCAGGAAAGCTGGGGGTGTAATTCATTCTGAGTCTGAAGATGTAAATCCCAATTTGAGGGGAGGGGAAGATGAGATGAAATATCCAGCTTAAGCAGCAAAGCAGAAAAAAAGGAAAAGTTCTTCTTCCTCTTCCTTTTGTTCTCGTGTTTAAACCCTCGATGGATAGGGTGATGTCCACCCACATTGGGGCGGGCAGTCTAATTTACAGAGTCCACCAATTGAAATGCTAGTCTTATCCAGGAACACCACCACAGACAGGGCCGGGAATGCTGTTTAATCGTGGCACCCTGTGGCCAGTTAGGTTGACACATAAAATTAACCATGACAGTCACCAAGAGGGAAGTCAGCTTGAAAATAAAGCTGACACTTAGAGGAAGAAAAAGCCAAGAGAATAACTGAAATTGGAGTCAGAGGCTTCATCAGATTATCCCTAATTTCTGGGCTTTTCAGTGATAGGAGCCAATAAATTCACTTTATTGTTAATGCCTGTTTGAATTGGGTTTTCTATTACTCACCAACAAGAGCTTCCTTAGTGATTCATTTACTAGTTTTCATCACGTCTGAGGTCACTCAAGGGTTAATGTTCCAAGATTATACAGGAAATACAGACATCTTTCTAAAGCTGGGACCATGCACTTTAGTCCTGGAGACATCCGATACAACAGTGTCACAATGTAATTCACTGCTTTTCCCCCCTGGCACTTGGCACATGCTACACGCTCATAAACATTTGTGGAATGAATCCATGAATACTGCCTATGCCTTCCCAGGACGACCTGCTATTTCATGACTCTGGTCATACGTCCTTAATTGCCTTGACTGGGTTGTTGCTGTAGAATTTGGAGGATGAGGTTAGTTACTAAGGAGTTAAGTGAAAAGACAAAAAAATAAAATAAAATCATGCTGTTTCCACACACAATGGCGACTCATGTCATGTTGGGCTCCACATTCTTCAGGGATGGGTTTCCATACTGGTGATTAGCAGACCAGGCCATCCTACTTAATCAGAAGTTATAATTTTGGTTTGAATTGTTCAGTGGTCCATTATAATCTACAGCTTACATCTTGTGGTAAAAGGACAGACTAACTAGTTTTGCTGAAGTACGATGTTATTTTCTTCAGAAAATAATCAGACCTCATGTTGTGTTTTAGATCTCAGCACTGCTCCTTTAACATGCAAAAGAGTAATGTTTTTCTAACTGAAACTGCCAAATTAAAAAATCAAGACAGAGATGGCCTCACCTGTGTATAGTTATCACTTCTGTCTGCTATAAGTGGGAGTAGCAGTAGGAATCACATCCAAAGAGAGAATAGTACAGGTTTGGAAACTATGGCTGAGCCATGTTCAAATGATGAAGGATCCTGGTGGGACCACAGGTTAATACTCCCAGCTTGCCAGGCCACATACTTGCTGATATCAGGGTTTTCTAGTGGATGTGGAAAACAGTTGACATCAGAATATCTGGGGTCAGCATAACTTAATATGCACTGACAAAAATCTAACCCGAACAGCTTTCCCCAACATTCAGAGTGTTCTCTTTGTCTTTTTCAAATGCTTTGTTGTGTCCAAAGAATGGGAGGACATCACCTTATGCCTCCTGACTATGAACAGCAAATCCAAATTGCAACAAGTAGCAAGCAGGGTTATTATGCAATGACCGACTGGGAAGAAGGCAGGAACGCTTGTCTCCCCAAAGATGCATCATTTATACTACTAAACCCACCCATGCACTTTGGAATATCTTCCTGGAATAGCTAAGGTGCTTCAAAAAGCAATCTAATTCAAGTAATTGTCTTATATGTAGACTTAAATCCAAAACCTTAGATCACTGCGGAGAGTAAAGTACCTGCTGCAATTGCAAACAGACAAAGGGCTCCCTGGTCAAACTTGAATTCAAAGAAATTCTTTTGCCAATGAAATTCTCCATAGTTTTCCTGATTGAGTTGCATTTCAATCTTCATTATTTCATTAATATAACTTTAGGCACACTGATTTTCTTAAAATCCAGGCTATCTCCATTTATTTCCTTTAGTAATTAGGAGTCCAAAATATCATGCCATTGCCACTTTTCCTGAAACATCTTGACAGGTTTATTGCCAACTGACTTTTCTGATCAGAAAGAAAGAAAAAAAAAAAAAATCCCTATTAACCATTTCCCTATGGCATCCTTCCCAGAAGTAAAATTCTCAGCAAGGCTACTTAACAATTTCTTACTTGCTCATTTTTTTTTTTTTTTTTTCTATAATGAGACTGCTAGCGGAAGCCGATATAATGGAAATCTCCATTGTTTACCATGGATCCAAGTTTTGTATCCGAGCTTTGTAATCTGTATCAAGAAAGCACTGTCAATATCCTTTGTCTTTCTGGGTGGTGTTTCTCCTCTTGTCATTATACAAGTCCTCTTGACCATGTTTCTACTTTCATGTGTCTGTATTTCTGTACAGAAACATATCCTCTTACTCTTATTATAACACCATGATTATACTTAATTTGCTCTGTTATTCTCTAGTGTTTTTTTTTCTTTAAACATAGATTTATTTCATCCAGCTATTCCAAGAATAGGAACCACATCTTCTAATTCTTTTTACGCCTTTAGATACCACTTAACACATTGAAGATGGCTAATAACTGCTTCCCTGGTAATATCAGTTTACTGGTCTTAGCTTCCTTTGGGTTAGTTGGCTTTCCTTTAAAAATATATCCCTCAAATTTATTTCTTATAATGAATAGTTAAAGTGTTTATAAGCCATTCTCAGGCCTCTTATAAGCTCATTTCACCTGGTTGCAGATACATTGAAACTGGATTTGACTGGAAAGGACTCTTAGATATGTAAACTGTGACTGGATACATTCCTTATATTTAACTCAGCATCTCATTCGTGGTGTTTTTCTTTCTTTTCTTTATCAATTACAGCTGACATTCAATAGTATTTTATGTTAATTTCAGGTGTGCAGCATAATGGTTAGACACTTACATAATTTAAGAAGTGATTCCCCGGCTAGGCTAGTACCCACCTGGTGCTATACATAGTTATTGCCATATCATTGACTATATTTCCTATGTTTTATTAGGTTGGTGCAAAAGTAATTGTGGTTTAAAGGGTTAATAATTGCAAAAACCACAGTTACTTTTGCACCAACCTAATACTTTACATCCTTATGATTATTTTGAAACTACCGATTTATACTTTGTAACCCCTTCACGTTTTCCATCCTGCCCCCAACCCCCTCCCATCTATCACCCCAACAATCCCAGTATGCATCTGACACCATACATAGTTATTACAAAACTATTGACTGTGTTCCTTATGCTCTACCCTACATCCCCATGACTACTTTGTAACAACCAATTTGTACTTCTTAATCCCTTCCCCTTGTTTCACCCACATTCCCAACCCCCTCTCATCTGGTAGCCATCAAATTGTTATTTATGAGTTTGTTTCTATTTTGTTTATTTTGTTCTTCAGATTGCACATATAAGTGAAATCACATTGCATCTGTCTTTCTTAGTCTGACACTCCACTCAGCACAGTACCTTCCCGGTCCATCCATGCCCCCACAGATGGCATGAACCATTTCCCTTCCATAGCTGAGCAATATTCCATTGTATATATGTATCACCTCCTCTTTACCCACTCTTCCATCGACAGACACCCAGGCTGCCTCACATCTTCACCATTGTAAACAATGCTGCAGTGAAGATATGGATGCACAGGTCCCCTCAAAGTAGCGTTTGTGTTTCTTTGGATAAACACCCAGAAGTGGGATTACTGGGTCCTTGTTCATCCCCTGTTACAGCTATTGATATAAAGTCTATTTTGGCTGGTATAGTATTGCTACCCCAGCTCTTTTGTGTGTTGTTTTCATTTCCATTTCATGAAATATCTTTCCATCTCTTTGCTTTTTGTCAGTGTGTGTCTTTCAGTCTGAAGTGAGTCTCTGGTAGACAGCATATGTAAGGGTTTTGTTTTCTTATCCATTCAGCCCTCCTATGTCATGAGATTGAAGCATTTAATCTATTTACATTGAAAAGAATTGTTGATAGATATGTAGCTATTGCCATTTCATTATTCATAATTTTGCTCTTTTTTTTTTCTTTCGTCTTAAAGAAGTCCCTCTACCATTCCTTGTAATACTGGTTTGGTGTTTATGACCTTCTTTAGTTTTTTTTTTTTTTTTGTCTGGGAAGCCCTTTATCTATTCTTCAATTTTAAATGATAGCTTTGCTGGACACAGTAACCTTGGTTCTAGATCCTTGCTTTTCATCACATTGAATATTTTGTGCCAATCCCTTTTAGCCTGCAAAGTTTCTGTTGAGAAATCAGCTGACAATCTTATGGGGTCTCCCTTATAAATTACTAGTTGCCTTTCTCTCACTGCTTTTAGAATTTTCTCTTTGTCTTTAATTTTTGCCATTCTAATTATAATGTGCTTTGATGTAGGTCTGTTTGAGTTCATCTTGTATGGGACTCTCTGTGCTTCGTGGACTTGTATGTCTATTTCCTTCACCAGGCTAGAAAAATTTTCAGTCATTATTTCTTCAAATAGATTCTCAATTCCTTGCTTTCTCCTTTCTCTTTCTGGTACTCCTATGTTGTTACGCTTGATGTTGTCCCAGAGATCTCCTAAACTATCCTCATTTTTTTTAGATTCTTTTTCTTTTTGCTATTCTGATTGGGTGTTTTCTGCTACTTTGTCTTCCAAATTGTTAATCAATCCTCTGCTTCATCTAGTCTGCTGGTGATTCCTTCTAGTGCATTCTTCATTTCAGTTATTATATTCTTCACTTCTGACTGGTTCTTTTTCATGGTTTCTGTGTCTTTTTTTATGCTTGCTATCTCTTCATTGAAGTTCTCACTAAGTTTCTTGAGTATCCTTATAACCACTGTTTTGAACTCTGTATCTGGCAGGTTGCTTGCCTCTATTTCCTTTAGTTCTATTTATGGAGTTTTCTCCTGTTCTTGCATTTGGTACGCATTTCTTTGTTTCTCATTTTAGCTGCCTCTTTGTGTTTGCGTCTATATAGTAGGTAGATATGCTATGTCTCCCAGTCTTGGCCAGGTGGTCTTATATAGTAGGTGCCCAGTGGGGTCCTGGCACAGTTTCCCTGGTCAGCTGCTCTGGGTGCTCCAGGAGTGTCCCTTGTGTGGGTTGTGTGCCCTCCTGTTATAGTTGAGCTTTGATTGCTATGGGTGTGTCAGTGGGTGTGACTGACCGGCTGACTGGCTGTGGGGTATGGCCACATGCACAGCTTATGGGCTTCTATGCCAGATATTACCCTACTGAGTGGGATTTGCCCCAATAGGCTCTGATGCCTGTTGAGACCACCCTTTGGTTATGCTACTTATGGGGCTAATTAGGTAGTGCTCTGATGTGATTGAAGCCAATCTCCAAGTATGTTGGTTCTGACGCCTTTTGGGAGGGGCTCTGTTGCAGGCCCAGGTCACCCACTGCCTGTGACTAGCTGTGGACTAGCTGGTAGGAGCTACAAAACAATCAGCAGTTGTTCACTGCCTGTGCTAAACCTGGAGGCACATGGGGGAGACCACCCTGTGAACCGAGGACATCTGCCACCAGTACCAGACCTGGGATAGCTCTGCAAAAAGCCAGGACACCCCGAGGAATGCTGCCACCTGCTGGCCCCCTTAAGGTTCAACCACTGATAACACCTCATGTGGTACACAAGTTTGGTGTGGCAGGGTCTCACGGAGTCAGTAGAGTGGGAAGAGCTGTGGTCACCAGGTTAATGTAGATTCTGGTTTGGTGCCAATTTAGCCTGGAGCTACTCAGCAAAAGTCTCAGGGCACACCAAGGCCAATTGCTGTCCAGCTGGAGCCTGTAGGCTCAGATAGTTTCTCAAGAAATTGTGCAATGTGGGCAGGGCTGGCTGCTCACCAAGAAAGTGCTCCAGCATTGTGGGAGTTGTGTAGTGCAGGGTCCCAGCAGAGCTCACCAGACCAATTCAGATTCATATTTGGCCATGGACGTTGGAGGATGGCTCAGCACAGGGAAGATTGTGCCTCCCTGCCAGCTGCATGGGAGTAGCCCGCCCCCCCCAAGGTAAAATGGCGACTTCCCTCCAGCTCTTGCTTCACAGCCTCACAACTCAAGCTGCCCCCCATATGCCTGTGACACCCCTAAATCACCATACCTCTGCTGAAGCCCAGGGTTAGTGCCTGTGAGTGAGTGAGCCTGTGCACAGGCCCTTTAAGAGGATGACTGGATTTCCTGCAGCCTTCCGTCCCATCCAGGTGGTCGGAATCCCCACTGTTTTTCCCAGCCAGATGTTGTAGGGGCTCCTCTTCCTAGAGAGACTGGTGTGGGGTCCCTCGCTCCTCTGAGGGGAACCTCCACAGCCAAGATATCCCTTCTGATTCACAACTGCCACCTGGACATTTGGGGCCAGCCTGTTCTGTATCTCTGCCCCTTTTAGCAGTCTCACCATGACTTCTTCTTTATATCCTTAGCTATAAAGCTTCTGTTCAACTAGACTTGAGATGGTTCTGAAGGTTGATTGTTCTATAATTTAATTGTAATTTTAATGTGTTCATGGAATGAAGCAGGCACAGTATTTATCTACTCTGTCATCTTGGATCTCTTCAGTAGTGTTTTCATTATTACTACTCTAACTGGTTTATTAAATGTGCTAAACTCGGTGAGATTTAACCAAGAAACAACATTTATTTTTCTTCCATGACTGCCCTTAATTATACTTGGTCTCATTTCCCTTCTCTGGCTCCTTGATGACAATGTGGGCAGATCTCATAGCTTTTCAGTCAATTTCAAAGGGTTATCAAATAAGCTCATTTCCAAGTACAGTGGTACCTCGGTTTTCAAAGGTAATCCATTCTGGCAGACCGTTTGAGTTCTGAAACGTTCAAAAACAGCCAACAGCTAAGCCTGAGGATCTTGCACTCAGTGGAAGCTGCATGACATGTTCGACTTCCGAGGCATGTTCGTAAACAGAAGCATTTACTTCAGTTTACGGCGTTCGTAAATCGAAATGTTCATCAACAGAGACGTTCGAAAACTGAGGTACTGCGGTATTAAATAGCACAGCCCAAGATAATGTTAAAAATTTAATCTCTCATATAAGTGAAGATCCTTCCCCAACACTGCGCCCTCCAGCCCCACGTGCTCAGAGAAAACGTGATGCCTTATAGCAGATGGGCAGTGAGGCATGGTTTTGTCTCACTCTGGTTCTCCATCTTATCATTTACTCCAAGTCTCCACTCAGGAGGCTGCTGCTTCGGTATACTTACAGAGGTGAGCCAGCAAGTAAGGAGGAGAAGTAGATGGTGAGAGTTTCTAACTTGGCTGGTGCTGGTATAGTGGATGCCAGTGTTCTCTGTGTGGCAGATGCACCAATGCTGGGTTTCTCTCAGGAGTGTGTTTCGTGGGATCTTTGTCCTGCACAGGGGATGTGTTTGTTCTCTGGCTGACTGTGACACTCTCTCAGTGCTTTGCACTGGCTATACACCTGATTGAGCTTTCTTTTTGGGGGACCCCAGTGCTCTGTAGGAATAGCCCTTTCAAGATGGTGCCTGCCTGATTCCCCTGTGTGGTATTCATATGGTCCAGGTTGTGTTTATTCTGCTGCTGGCTGGTAGAAGTTCAGCTTGCTCACTCTGTCACCTTCTCAATTTGCTTATTCTTCAGTGATATCTGCCATCTTGGAGGACAGTCCAAGCTCTCTCAGAAACTCTTTCTAGCTCCATTCCCTAAGATCATTAAGTCATGAACTTAGATGCTGATATTTATATATGCAAGTGGTTGTGTCAATGCTTCATTTGGCTGGGTGTTTTGCATGGGGTGGGGAAGGCAGAGCACCCCCATTTCTGTCTCCACTCCCAGGTAGTCTCTAAAGAATCTTCTCTCTTTATGTCAGCAGGCTGTGGGTGATTGGCTGAAGTTCCCAGGATAGGTTTTGGCCACTTCTTAGCTAGTCCTCTGGAATCTGGGGTTCTCTGGAATCTGGGGTATATAGCTCCTTTTTCTCAGCTCTGGTTCATCAGATGAGGTCCTAATTAACAGCATATCATGAAACAAAAAACAATTTACCACACTAAAGGTCTTATGTTTCCTTAACGAAAAATAAAGTATAAATGCACATTCTCTGAGTGATTATTCCAGATTCTTCTGTGTGGTTCTTATAGATGAAGCGAGGCACTTTGAAAGCCCAGATGTTTGTTTTCTTAGTTTAATATCATACCTATTATTATCAAATTCAGAGCATATGATTAAGGAAACAGGAATTAGATAAAAATCAGAGTATAAATTTGTTGAATGATACTTGAATTCAATATTCTTTATGTTGACTCCTGTTTCAGTTGAATAGTCAATTATTTTCGTTGAAATAGTATTCAATTGAAAAAACCTACTGCAAAGTGAAATATAACATCTGTGATTCTTGGCTTTAGAGATTCTAGTTTCTAACATAGTTTCAAGGTGTCTTAATGCTGAGAATTAGATTTGTAGTATTGGGTTTCAAGTCAGGTAAACTGCTTAGCTTCATCACCTTGGACAAGGCATTTTTATGGGACTAGATGTATAATTTTTAAATTGAGAAGATTTTACTGGGTACTTTTCAAAGTCCTTCAGACCTCTAATAGCTCACAACGTTTGGGTAATATGCATTCATGTTGATGTGAATTGAAAAAGACCAGCTTAAAAGGTGATAACTGCTTTTTAAAAATATATATAATTCAATATTTGCACTCTCCTTAGGCAGAATTTTATCATTCACCACATAATTCATATGTCCTTTAATTTTATTATTTAATTTTGCTATACTTTCCATAATGGAAAGTTTCATGATCAGTGACTTTAAATACTTAATCCAGTGCTAGCATTTCCCCTTCACTGGTTGTAAAACAAGTTACTAAGGGTTTCCTTTAGACTACATACTATCACTAAACAAATGACTTATTTATTTTGTACAATTACCAAACATGAGATTTGGTTTTCTCATCTGGACAATGGATATAATAACAAACCAAGCCAAAACAAAGCTCAGCATGTCTCCAGCAAACATAGTCCTCAGGCTTTCCTACTAGAGGGAGGATGTGACACCAAGTCACAAGCTAGGAGTCTCCTATGACTCTTCTTTCCCTCACCCTTGACATCCAGTCATCCAGAGACTCCTTGGCTCGACCTCCAAAGTAGATCTCAAATTTGTCTATTTCCCTCCACCTCTGTTGTTACCACCAACTCTGTTAATTCTTGCCTGGATTACGGAAGACACCTCCTCAGTGTTTTCTCAGCTTCTCTTACCTTTAGCTTCCACACAGCAGCCACAGTGATCTTTAAATACATAAACCAGGTCACTTTCATCTTCTCCCTAAAACCTTCCAGTAGCATTTATTTGCAGTTAGAATAAAATCCACACTCCTTATTAGGTATACTAGTGGAGGTGATTCTAGCTGTGTGATAAATAAAACTCAAAATTTCTGTGGCTTAACACATGAAAATTTACCCCTGGCTCATGTAACCATTCAGTAGGGGTGATCCTGGTTTTGAAATGATTCAGCGACCCAGGTTTTTCAGCTGGTGGTCCTGTCCTTTGATAGCTGCCTCAGGGTTTCTGCATCCAGCTGGCAGATGGGGGGAGAGTGGATGGAAAAGGCACACCTACTTCTTAACTCCTGTGGCACTACTATGACCACATTCCAATGCTCATATTTCATTGATGAGAATTGATCATTTGGCCCCACCTAGAAGCAAGGTGGGCTGGGAATTGTAGTCTCTGGCAGGGAGACGTTTCCCAGACACAACTCTGCATTCTGGAAAGGGCAGCATGAATCTTTGGGGGACAGCCATCCTGCCATATACAGTCTTTAAAGAACCCGCAAGTTGTCTCTGCTCACCTCTCCAGCCTCCTCGCATACACTTTCCCCTAGCTATACTCCAGCCACACTGGCCTTCCTCTTCTAATCTCAAGCTCATCCTTGCCTTGTGACTTTCGTGTTGTCTTCCTTCTGCCTGGGTATCCCCAGATCTTTGCCTTGGTAGTTCTCTTTGACTCTGAAGTCTTTGTTCAAATACCATCCCACCAGGAGTCCCTGCCTGCTTATCCAGTATAGTCCTGTACCCTGTCACCAGTTTTAGTTGTCCTCACATCATGAATCAACTATCTGGAATTATCTAGGCTTGTTAGAAAAATATTGTCCATTTTCCTCCCCCCTCTCCAGCTGTGCAATGTAAACTCCATGCCTGACTATCTTGCTTATTGCCGATGTATATTTCCAGCATACAGAGCATGACTGGCACATATAAGTCACTCAATACATATTTATTGAATGAATGGATAGAATCTTTTAGTCCTGGGGGTTCAAAATCCATAAAGAAGAGTTGATATGGGAAGGCTGGCTCCACTCCACGTTTTCAATCACTAGGATTCAGTCGGGCTAATCAATCATTCAACCAGTAAAATCAACCATCTCTGCTGCATTAAATCTTTATTGTACCATCCTGGAAGAACCTGGTGGGATATGTTAATCTGATAAACAAACAAATCTATATCCGGTTGAAAATCAATTTTTGCAAGTTTTAAAAAAATGTGTGATGTCTCTTGGAATTTTTAAAATAGTCCTTTTCTGACTAAATGTTAATATGCATTACAAGTGGTATATTGTGTTTATAATTCTTGTTGCTATTAATAATACTATTAATACAAATGAAATACAAATGAGCCAACACAAAACAATTCTAGTGGCTGCTCCACTAGCCAGACTTGAAGCTGCTGATGGAACCTAGGACATTTGAGGTTTGTGTATATTCAGAATTTTAGAATGACTGTTTAATCCCCTTTCCCTATTATTTCCAGGGTAGAAATTCAAAGCCCTTTTGTATTCTCTCTGATGAAATTACTGACATGAATGTAGAGTTTAATGAAGATGAGTTTTATTGTACTGAGAGGCAGTATTAAAGGGTAGAAAAAAATGTTTCTTTCAAAGCCCAAAACCCCAAGTTTGAATTTTTAAAGTCTTTCACTTACCAGTGTGTGAAGTGGCATAGGTTATTAATGTTGTCTGTGCCTCAGTTTCTCAGTCTCTAAAAAGAGAATGACATCTGCCTCACAGGGCTTTTGTGAGAGCTGATGTGAATGTGTAGCCTAAATCCAGCACTTAGTAGACACTCAGAGTGTTAGTTTTTCTTCCCTTATGATATGTAAGTATTTCTTTCCTCAGTTTAACCCTTTAGAAGCCAAAGCCTGGTGGGGCAATTGTTCAAAAAAAAATCTATATAGAACAATTTCACATTAAATTTTTCACACACAGTCAGGATCACATTAGAAATGTTGTGGTCATCTCTTGATCCCATGTTTAATAAATTATAATTGATATTACTCCTGAATTATCCCTGGAGGCCATCTAGTCTTTTCTGGACCCTTCATCTCTGATTTTCTCACTAGATAACTCCTAACTGGTCTCTTCAGCTTCTTTCTGTTTCAAATCTATTGTCTACATTGTGTCAGCATCATTTTTCTAAAATACAGATACAGTCATATTACTTTCCTTCTTTAGCCTCTGTTAGGCTAATTTTATGTCGACACCACTGGGTCATGCCATGCCAGATACCTGGTTCAACATTGTTTCTGGGTGTGTCTGTGAGAATGTTTCTGGATAAGATTAGCATTTCAATTGATGGACTGAGTAAAGCAGATTGCCCTTTCCAATGTGGGCGGACCTCATCCAATCCATTGAAGGCCTGTATGGCACAAAAAGCTAGAGGAAGGGAGAATTCTCTCTTTGCCTGACTGCTGAGCTGGGACATTGGTCTTCTCCTGCCCTTGGACTGGGACTTATACCCTAGGCCCGGCAGTTCTCAGGCCTTTGAACTTGTACTGAAACTACACCACTGGCTTTGTTGAGTCTCCGGCTTGCAGATGGCACATTGTGGGACTTAGCCTCCAAAATCATGTGAGCCAATCCCTCACGTAATACGTAATGTAATACAGTTGACCCTTGAATGACATGGCTGTTTGGGGTGCTGACTTCCCGTGCAATTGAAAACCTGCATATGATTTCAGTTGGCTTCCACTATGGGGATTCCCAACAGCCACATGACCTTTGCAGACCGTGGGTTTGAACTGCGTGGGGCAATTGAAAAAGATTCCCATGTAAGTGGGCCTGCGTAGTTCAAACCCTCATTGTTCAAGGATTAACTGTATTACTTCATATTCTACTGGGGGTGCCAAAAAAAATGTATACACATTTTAAGAGATGCTCAAGCAGTAGTTCACCATAATCAGAAGTGTCTGGACGCTGATGATAACCACTTTGAGCTCCTTTCGTAATTCTGTGTTTCCCCAAAAATAAGACCTAGCTGGACAATCAGCTCTAATGCGTCTTTTGGAGCAAAAATTAATGTAAGACACGATATTACATTATATTATATTATATTATATTATATTATATTATATTATATTATATTATATTTATTATATTATGTTATATTATATAAGACCCGGTCTTATATTATAGTAAAATAACACCAAGTCTTATATTAATTTTTTGCTCCAAAGACGCATTAGAGCTGATTGTCTGGCTAGGTCTTATTTTCGGGGAAACACGGTTGCAGAGCTCAAACATGACTTGTATTTATCTTTTGTTACCGGTATATATTATTACAATTAATACAGTTTTTGCCTTTCTTAAAATGTGTATACATTTTTTTGGCACCCTGTGTATGAGTGCATGTGTGTGTGCATGTGTGTGTATATATCTCATGTATATTCCTCATATTATATATGTATACATTATATATTATATATTTGTCAAGGTTCTCTAGAGATATGAGATATCTAGGATATATATATCCTATTGGTTCTGTTTCTCTATAGAACTTTGACAAATACAGCCTCTGAACCTCTAGCTGCTTATAGGTTAAAATTTGTTCATGCAAATACTTAGTATGACTTAGCTCTGATCAACCTTACTAGCTAATTTTTCTTCCTCTCTACCCTCACACACTGTACATTCTTGTTATAGTGCTTTTCATCATTGCCTAAACACTCTGTCTTCTGTAAGGCTTTCTGCCTTGAAAAGTAGTTTTTTCTGTCTAGGATATCCTACGCTTCTCTACCTGGTGGACTGCTTCCTACCCATTCTTCAGGACCCAGGTCACACATCACTTCTTCAGGTATATTGAGCATATAGCATTGGTGAGAGTCCAGTGCTGTGTCTACTGCTGGAATTCTGGTAGAGTCTAAGGATTGGGATGGGGGTGGGTTTTCCCTTCTGCTGAGATCCCAGTGATGACACATAAACATTCCATAAAATTCAAAATATTATTAAATTCATTTTACATTATGTTATTTAATAAAGCAGTTCATATGGTCACAGTCTGAAAATAGAATTCAAACCAGAGTGTATAACATTAAAAGATGCTATAAGAAACTACATTTTACAATAAGAGTTCAACAAATTTAGTCAAGGAAAAAATAAGGTAAACCAACTTCAAAAGCAACTTACTCAACAATAAAATTTGATCACAGGTACAACATTAAAATCAGATACTGCTGTGTGTGCTAATTACGAAGTATATGAAATTCTAGCCTGCAATTAAAACCTCTAGTAAACGGGAAATAAAAGAATAATGCTTTATTTGATGATACTGCATTTCTTAATAACAAAAATGTATCATCTTTTACACATGTGGTCTGCAAATTTTAAGTAAATTAGTTATTAATTGATCTGCATGCAGAGAATGTTGTTTTTCACTGCTTTACTCAACCCTCCAAAAATCGGTCAAAAGACATCTTCAGAGCATTCTCTGTGCTCTGGGTACTGCTAGGTAGTCATTGTGGAGATTACAAAGAGGGCCTCCTGTCCTCGAAGGGCTTTCAATCTATTTTCTTGCTCAGCTTTGCTTTATCCTGATTCCTCTCCTAACCTTGCACTCAAGAATTTGATTAACGAATGCTCTCTGTATCCTCACCCATTTTCATTATGTCAGCACATGGATTCTTTCACTTGTCACATCAGCTCATCAAGTCTCACACTCGAGTTAGGACAACCCTAGTCTGCATCTGTTCCTCTTCCAAAAGGCACATTTTTAACTGGTTAATGTAACCCTATCTTGCCCCAGAGGCCTCACCACTATTTATAAGAGTTAGGACCCCTCAATTACATTTAACTGTGTTCACTCTGTCACTGTCTTTCTCTACACACCCACATTTCTGGAAAGGAATGGACCTTAATCTCATCTTTGTTTTCTTTTTTACCAGAAGACTCTTGAAGTCCAAATGACTCAGGGAAACTGTTGTATTACAACTTAAGCTCTTCTAAGTTTTCACTAACATCTTATCAAGAGAGAGGAAAACGAGGCTAAGAGTAGGTGGATGGAGTGATTTGAAGAACCTGGAGAGGAGTGAGGTCTCCTGAAGGAAGGAACGAGAAGCTCACAGGAGCGATGGGAGAGAGAGTTAACCATATGCTGTCTAGTCCACAGTTTCTTCTAACATCTGGTCCTGAGTAATTAAAATAGCTCCTGTATTCAGGGTCTAGTTTCATGAACTCTGCTGCTAGACATTTTTTTCTAGTGAATATTTATTACCCCAACTATACTCCTTCATTTAACATAATATAAAAATTGTAGAAAAAGAGAGTAATTAGTAATAAATCATCATCTCATCCATTAGCAGTAAATAATGCCACTTTGTCAAAGTCATAATCATCAAGCAGTCAGCTAGAGGTGATTATGTGTGCTACCCAACTGGAATCAGTCCAAAAACAAACCACAGCTCCCGTTTATTATCCTAATTATGCTTTAATATAATGCCGCCTTTTTCTCCCATAAACTTGGTACCAAGAATAACAATGAAAATTGACAGGATAAATGAGAAAGAAAGTTAGCCTGAGAAATTTCCCAGACTTACCATCTACAAACCTCTCTAATTTTTGATGCTGAAAAAGCTATAAGACTTGAACAGGGAGCTGAACAGAACAGGGCAACTCTTGCGGTGTTAGATGCATGACTAGAAGGAAATCTTTTGTCCATTAGTCCATTAATGAAATTAGAATACAAGTAATCCTCACTTTGCATGAACCATGTTAACTGAAATGCCTGCATATTAGAACCGTGTCATCGTTTTACATAGTTCAGTGGTAACTGAGATTGTTACAATGGAATTGTGCAGAAGAGAAAACACAGTTCCAATCTGCACACAATTGAGTTAGCATGGTGCCATGCAAAGTGAGAACTGCCTGTAATCTGTTGTATAATAACTCCTTCCTCCCAAATCTTTGTTAACTAGAGATTCATCAGACTGCATGAGAATAGTAGAATTGATGGAGAAATGAATAAAACGATTTAAATGAGGCTTTTCTATGACATCATAACCTATTATCTAGGATGAAAAATGCACATCACCTGGGTTGAGTGGATCCCTGATAGGCAGATGAGACTTCTGTGCTGAGAAGGTGGGTGAAAGGTAAGGTAGGGGCTCTAAGACCTAGTTCAAAGATCAGAGTTAGGTGGAGAAAACAGGTCGAAGGCTAGCGAATGTTGGTTATGCTGATTGATATAAAATTAGGACATTCTCCATCACCAGGAGAAGGCCAGTCAAGGATCTCTATGGGGAAAGGCTGGGGAATCGTCTGACTCAGTTGTGCAGGGGTCTGTGATGTTAGGACTTGTGACCTGTGTGGACACTGCCTCAGAGGATATGCCCAGCTTAAATGAACCCCTCCACTGGCCATACTGGCTGGCCCCATGGTGTATTTTAAGCAAGGTGACCCTCTCTCTAGTCACATGGATTGGTAGAAGGGTATGCCCCTAACCCAGGCTGGACCTGAGTCCCTTTCCTGGGGATTTGGAATTGAGAATGACCGAGAGACAGATTCTTACTGCAGCTGGACCACTGAAAGCTTTTTTGCTGTGTGGTGGGTATTTCTTCCCTGCCACATGCACCCAGGAGGCAGAGTATGCCCGTTTAGCTTTATTCTTTAGTCTACAATGTACAGATGAAAGCAGAGGTAAGAGATGAAGAGAATCTTTTGGATATTTCTCTGGTACCTGGATTCACTCTCTTTTGAGGCCCAAATGCATTTCTGCCTTGAATTTCTGTAAGCTACTCCTATACTTTTATGATAAACTCAGCTTTTTGGTTTAAACTAGTCTGAATAAGTTTCTGTTGCTTGCAATTAAACAATCGTAATGTCTGATAGGAGTCTAAAGGGTATAGGATAAATATAATGAGAACAAATGAGGTCTTGATTGGGAGGAAAGCAGATTAGATGAAGAAGAGAATCACAGTGACCCTAATTCCAAGGACTGAGTCTGGGGCAGTGACTTGTATCCAGAAGTTTCACCAAAACCTCCAACAACTGGAAATAGTCCTTAGCGCTCCAAGTTTATACCTTGTTTACTGATGTTAGATTTACTTGTGATGGGCCTTGTGAAAGTCTCACCAAACAAGCCCTACCATCTTCTAGTCCTTACATTTAAGCTTATCACCAACCATTTGCTGCCTCACATTCTATATACCAATCAACCTCTAACTGAGTCCCTTTTAGTTTCTTTAGTGGACCATGTAGTTCATAACCTCTGTGCTTCCTCTGGAAAACTCTGCTTCTTCTCACCTTCTCCACCTGGTGATCTCCTACGTGTCCTTATAGGCACCTCTTTGGCATGCCTTCCCGAAGTGGAGGAAATCTCTTCCTCCTGTATCCTACTTATTGTCCTTACTACTTGTTTTTATGTCTTCCTCTCAGGCTTATAGTTCCTGTAGTGCAGAGAGTAGGTCTTAATCATCTTTATTTCCTCAGTGTGAACGTAGTTCCTGGACCATATTACATGCTCAGTAAAGGTTATTGACCCAACTTAATGAAGCTCTTCAAGCTAGAATACAGATGGAGATCGGGTGCGCACAGTGTAAGAGTGTTGATGTAGGCTTGCTGAGGAAGGGGTACGTCTAGTGAACAGCGGATGAAAAACCGTGGTAACTGAAGAAGCATGGTGGTTTTGAAGATAATATCTTCTCTTTCTCTTTCTCTCCATATATATGTGAACTTATTTTGGGTTATGGAAGTAGAAATTCCCTCAGGTAAAAGTGCCTCAGGTAAAAGTCCAAGAACCTAGGCTGAAGTAACCTTCTCTTTGGGGGAATGCTCTGAAGATGAACTATTTACCGTGTTTCCCTGAAAATAAGACCTACCCGTACAATCAGCTCTAATGCGTCTTTTGGAGAAAAATTGATGTAAGACCCAGTATTATATTATATTATATTATATTATATTATATTATATTATATTATATTATATTACATTATATTATATTATATATTATACCCAGTCTTATATTATATTATATATAACCCGGTCTTATATTATAGTAAAATAAGACCGGGTCTTACATTAATTATTGCTCCAAAAGACACACTACAGCTGATTGGCCAGCTAAGTCTTATTTTTGGGGAAACACGGTAATAACACAGACACATAGCCCAGGATTTGAAGGAAATTGGATTTTGCTGATGCCCATCATGCTGCTATGTCCAAACCTGACTCGCTAGTTGACTTTTGAGTGTCATTACAATATTATCAACTGCTTAATGGAAAATGCCAACATGGATATTTCCATAACTTCAAACTTAATGAGTGTAAAGCTAACTCATTAAAAAACCTCCCATGCCAGCTCCTTCTACAGCCTCGTTAAGGTACCATCATTCTCTCTTTCACCCCATCTCAAACACTGGAACTTTCTCCCCATAGCAATTGATTAACCCCAATCTTCTCTGCTCTTCCCATGCCGTGTCTTTTTAATCCATCTGTCTTTCCAGTTTCACTGTCATCATCCTTCTCCAGCTCTAGACTATTTCAATAATCCTAAAGTTTGACCTTAAGGCATTTCTACAATCTATCTTACACGCTATCACAACCGAATTCGTCTTCGCTTCTTATCATGCTAGTCTCCTGATAAAACATTAGAAGCACCTAACAGAGTGCCGTACAAACTATCTGTAAATTAATTAAAATTACAAATTTTATTGCAAGTGGGAATTCTGACCATAATATTGAGGATATGAATTGCTGTAATACCTATATTATTTTACATGGAAAAATTATATATTTCTAGATGCTTTGCATTCTTCAAATTTGTTTTTCTTTATTATTTTACTTGATGTAGTAGAAGCTATATTAGGAGAAAAATAGTAATCATTCATATTCAGTGGAGCAAGTGAGACACTTAACATGTGATTTGTTCATTTATTTATTCCATGCATATTTATATAGTATTTACTATGTTCGTAGTATTAGGCTATGAGATGTGTCGGGAGAGAAGGATTGAGTAAGGGGAGATAAAAGAGAATGTGATCCTGTTATTGACTGAATGTCTGTGTCCCCCCAAAATCCATATATTGAAATCCTAACCCCCAATATGATGGTATTGGGAGGTGGGGCCTTTGGGAGGGGATTAGGTCATGAGGGTGGAGTCTTCACAAAAGGGATTAGTGCTCTTATAATACGAGATCTCAAAAAGGCTTCTCTGTCTGCTCGCTGCCATGTGACGACCCAGCGATATGATGGCCACCTACAAGCCAGGAAGTGAGCCTTCACCAGACATAGAGCACACACACACACACACACACACACACACACACACACACACACAAATGTGTGTGTATATAATCTCCATGTATCCTGTTAGTTCTGTCTTTGGTAGGACCCTGACTGATATACCCCATCCTTGTTCTTAAGAGCCCTGCAGTAGAAATGTTTGGAAGGTACTAAGGAATGCTTTTCTGTTTTGGTTTTCAAAATACTGCAAGGAGGGGAGACATAGGATCTATCTACAGTGTTGATCTGCCTTTTCTTTCTCCCTCAATGCGTTTGTCTTATGGGGGATTTTGTTCCTGTACTTTAAATGGGGCTGACTTACTTTCACTTCAGGGGTTGGCACTTGATCCAGTCAGGCCAGTCAGAATAATGCATCTCATTGGCCATAGTAATTGGTTTAGGGATGGGAAGTCACACACGTTGGGCCAATAAGATTCTCTTTGGGACTTTTATTTCCACTCTCAGGAATGTGGCAGTTCATTATGGAATTTCCTAATTTAAAGGTCAGTGTAAGGTTAGAGTTGTGGATGGGGCAATCTCTTTTTCCTGTCATAGAACCTGACCAAGAGTAAAATCCATAAAGAGGAAAAGAGACAGATTCCTGATGCCATCATTTCTATCCATGGATCTAGCTGTGTGCCCTGAATTGCTCAGTTACATGTCCCAGGACAATCACCACCACCTCTTTTTTAGTGTGTCTGTTTAAGATGGTTTGACCTGTATTTTCTGACATCTGTAACTGAACTAAAATAAGTTTTACATGTAAATAATTTATTGAACAGGGTGAATTATTCTTAGGCCTGTACTATAGGATAAATTCCTCACTTAAAAAAAAATTCTGTTATTGAGGATATTGATAAATACAACATCAATTCTTGGTCAGATTGGGCATCCTCATTTTAGATACTGGGCAATCCCAATAGCCATTTCTTTAACACTTAGACTTGGATTGGTAGAAAGTTATGCTTTTATTGATGAGTTAAAGAAGCTCTGAACTAGTATGGCAAACCGGCAAGTGAGTTAGCATTTACTGCATGGCAGTCTGATAAGTACTATTTTAGAGGTAGGTCCAAGGTAATTGACAGCAGAGAACAAGGATATCTGGATCAAGGTGGGGATTTCAAAGGATTCTTGGGGGATCAGAGTTGAACTGCTTTTGGAGACTGAGGAAGAGTTAACTAGATGATGGAGGGGCTGAGGGAATGTCAGGCATCACAAACGTAGCTCAGGATGATGGAAATCAAATGTACATGTAAGAAAGGTGGGAAGTGATGGTAGAAAGCCAGGTAGCCACCAGGAACTTTGTGTGTTAAGCTTCAGAATTGGAATTCTGGCAGAAATTTATGGGGTTACTATGAAGGATTTTCAAACAGAATAGTGACCATTTTGATTTAAATCTCCCAAGACTTACATGAGTATATTTTTAAAAGCCATAACCATACCTGGGGCTAGTCATACTTGCATGGAAAATAAGGAAATGACCAATTACACCAATCTGTAGGGTGTTATAGGGAAAACCTTGACTATCTATGAGGCTCTGATCAACAGGGCATCCAAGGAGTGACTGGATCATTGTTATTATGGGGCTGAAACAAAGGCCTTGAGCAGAAAGACAGCACTTTGAGAGAAGGAGGCTTTGCATCAGAGGCCAGTTACTGATTCAAATTCATGTGTGTTGAGTCCCAGCTGTGGCCTTGACATTGATCTTCTGTACTCCTGGATCTGAAATAAATTCAGAAATACAGTCCTTTGGAATGAAAGGAAAAGTAAGGGTGAGAAAGAAAAGGGAAATACAGAAAAAAATTAGCCTCACTTTAGTGAGAAATTCCCAGCAGGGTATTCTTTTAAGTAGCGTGTATTCTGTTCTGTTTCATTAATTTTAAAAGGACGACCACAAGAAATGACTTATCTGAGTAACCCAAAAGATTCAGATCAGCTAGTCAACTAATGGGACCCAGGTCACCTTTTACATGAATGATGCATGAGTAGATGATAGATACAAAGAGCTTTGCTAAGTCTGCTGATGTTTAGTGCCTAAGAAATTGAGGGGTTTTAGTGAAATGAATAAAGATTATTCCAGTATAGTGATTTCCTGTGTTTTGGAAGATTAACCAGGGTAAGCTTTTGCTAGCAGTTTATTTTTCTGTTTTGACAAAAAAGAAAAATTAAAGAGAAAGAAAGGTTAGTGTATATCAGTATTAGGAAGATGGGGCATTTATAGAACTGCACTATTTTACTGTTTCTGAACGACGCTTTTTTAATGGAAAAGAGACCTGTGACCTTATTTGCATTTCAAATATTCCTGGAGTGGAATAGCAAAGATCAATGAATTGATTGTCAGAGAAACAGCATGAGTGACAAATTTCTTAGTAAGGAAAAAAAGAAATACAAAGGAGGAAGATAGTAAGGTTTTTCCAATTCAAAAGTAATGGAACAAAAAGGTCTCAGTTCTATTCTTGGTCTCATTTTTCTAAAATTCAAATAATCCGTTAGGATAAGAAGAAAAATGCTGACTTGAAAAGTGTGGTTAAATATTTTCTCAGTGCATAATTATGTGACACTTGAATATGGCCCAGCGTGTATTTTGGGGGGGGGCTGCATTTCCCCTTGTCAGGGGGATATTTTGAGAGGCAATGCAGAGTAATAGAAAATGAGTGGTATTTGGAAGTTGAAAACCACCCTCCCTGAAACCCAGGTCTCAGCCATTTAAGGCCAGAGGATGGGCTTCTTTTAAGAATGGTTGTTAATAGAAATATTTATTACATTTATAGGAAGTCCTACTCCTTAGAGAAGTGTTCTATATCTCCAAAAATAACTAATCACTTCAGCGTGTAATTGTCCAAAGCTGAACAGTTTACAAATATTAATCTTTAACAAGCACTGACCAGGTTAAGGCATCTTGAATAACATCACAGGTGGGATATCGGTCTGTGTCCAGGCTATTTGGAGCTGCAGCAACGTTAGTGCAGCTTCTCTTCATGGCCCTTCTCCATTTCAAGGTCACTACACCTTAGTTTTAGTTCACTACGTGTCATTGCCCACTTTGTCTGGATGGAAAGAGCCTGCGATAAGGATCTATCCTGATTCATGAGCAGGTGTAATGATTTGCAGATTTGGCAGAGACTTGGCATGAATACAAGATTGTTGGTCTGGAGGTTTGGGGAATAGGAATATAGTTAGACATCTCAGAATGAGATTAGAGAGAAATCTCAGAATGAGTTAGAGAATTTGTGTGTTCTAAGTAGATGCTCACTGTATTGGGTTGAACTGTGTCCCCCTAAAAGATATGTCCAAGTCCTAAATCCTAGTATCTGTGAATACGACCTTACTTGGAAATAGGGTCTTTGCAGATGTAGTTAAGGATCTCGAGGTGAGATCATCCTAGATTTAGGGTGGGCCTGAAATCCAATGATTGGTATACTTATAAGAGAAATAAAGATGCGATTTAAAACACAGAAACATACAGGGGAGAAGGCCATGTGAAGACAGAGTAAGGGATTGGTGGTGGGCTGCCATAACCATGCAATATCTGGAACCACCAGAAACTGGACGAGTCAAGGAACCTTTAGAGAGAACATGGCCCTGCTGACATCTTGATTTCAGATGTCTCCAGAAAAGGCCTCTACAATCTCTGGAACTGTGAAAGAATAAATCTCTGTTGTTTTAAGCCACCAGATTTGTGGTAATTTGTTATAGCAGCCCTAGAAACCTAATATACTCATGAAAACATCCCCACTCTGGAGACTCCAACTACAACCTCGTGCCACTGGGGGAAAGGCCAAAAAGGGGGCTCTGTCTGGTGTTGCTGGGTTGACTGTTCTTGACTCTGAAAGGAAAATGTGATCACTGAGGCAGAGGGTCACAAGGAGGAGGGTAGACACCCTGTGGTAAAAGTAAAGGAAGACTGAATCATCCTGTACAAATAGGACTTTCAATGACTGAGCTCCCTCAGGAGTAAAACTCTGGGTCACTCCAAGAGGTCAAGAATTCCTTACCAAGGTTCTAGATGAAGGCAAAGTTCCCGTAGAATGTGTGGGGGCGTTTCATAAACGCAACCTATTGACTCATAACCAGCTGTGGTCTTTCTAATTGGGTTAAGCATATATTTTTATACTTGAAGTTTCTTCTTCTTTTCCTCATCCTTCTTTCTGTATCCTCCATTATGTTTATAGGGCGAGTTGGTGGGAATTAGCTTAAAACTTTGGTTTAGAGTCTACGGGATATGAGGGGAAGCTCATGATGGAAGTAGGGTAAGAATGGACACGTAGAGGAGATCTTGTCCTTGGAGCTGGGTACAGGACCTGATGAGACCTTGGGTCTTGGCCCCCATTCTGAGCATAAGATAGACAGTCACTTTATTCATTATATGAGAGAGCGTTACCTTGCGTAAGCAGCACTATATTTAAAAAACAGATGCATGGGATGAAGGATAAGTGCTGATGTTGAACAACTAAAAAAGTGGACATTTGTCAATTGTTTTGACACCCAGCGTCTGAAGTCTCTGTCCCTGTGTGGGAGATTCACTACTTGATGAGTCTTGGGGAAGGCTGAGCCTGCTTGCTGCAATAGAAGCTGAGCATTTTCCCAGTGTCCTTTGCAGGTAGTAGGACAGAGACACATCACCTGGGCTCCACCAATCAGACTCATCCACCCAGCACTGGAAACTAAATCTAGAGGTGCTAAGAAGCAAGAGCCACCAGGACGCCTGGTGGCAGCAGCTGCCCCCATTCAGTTTTGAGAGGCAGCGTCAGCTTCATCAGGGGCTTTGGAGATGTAAACTGTAGCGGCTATGTTCAGTGATGTCTTCCCAGCTTAAGTCTGCTGCCTGAGCTCTTGGCTTACTACCTCTTCCCCCTCACTGGTTGTCTGATCTTTCTGGTTATTCTGTGAGCCACCCAATATCTTATAATAAGTTCTTTTTTTCTTTAAATAAGCCAAAGTTGATTTCTCTACGTGTAGGAATCTGACCGATACAGTACTCCAATTATGGTTCTTATTTTTTAAAAATACATATTTTTATTTGATACATATCAAAGAATGTATATAATGTATAGGTAAGTTACAAAATATAATACTCATCTACGAGTAAGACTTAGAGAATTATCCCCTTCCTCAGGAAATAACCACTATCCTGAATTTTGTCTTATTACTCCCTTGCTTCTTAAAAAAAAAATAGTTCTATAACATATCCAGGTATGTCTGACCAGTATAATCCTTAGTTTTGCTTATTTTTGAGATTGATCAGAATAGTACCGGTTTTGTATATAGTCTACTGGGACTGCTATTTTTTTTTTTTCTTAAACTCAACACTAGTTCATACATCTAGGTAGTAAGAGAATGAAATGTGGGGTGTACTAATACAGTTTTTCAAAATGGGCATGGCTGCATGATAAAGAAAATGTTGCCTAGTGTAATATATTTGCTCATGGATTCCTTCCTCTAATATTTATGATCTTTAGAAGATGTTACTGTTGGATATTCTGGGCATTCTGTGGAATATACAGAAAATAATAAAATTATAGAGCTGGAAAAGAATTAGTGATGTACGAGTATCTACTTTTGAACTATTTATCATATATTGAGGTAGAGAATTTTATTTATTTAATTAATTTTATTCATTAAAATTTTTCCACTAGAGTTGCTTATAAGAAAATCTGACAAATCTGGAAAAGAACTATATATTCCAGGGAATGCCTCATGCTTTTTTTTTTTTTTTTTTTCCCATGAGCAGCAAGGGAAGAAGAGAAGGGAACTGCTGGGTCATACGGGTTTCTAAAGGGGTTGTGACTGGCTGGCTGGGGCAGAAGCCTTGATGGTGACACATTTGGGGAAGGCATTGGTGGGGAATGGTGACAGTGAAGACAGCATCGTATCAGCAACGGATGACGAGAGATAAAAATAGTCACAGTTCCTGGATATCAGGAAGTGTGTGTGTGTGTGTGTGTGTGTGTGTGTGTGTGTGTGTGTGTGTAGGAATTTGAGAGAGCAAGAGGCTCTGGAGAATTTTGGGGGAGTATATCTGAAGAGAAGAGGAAAGGGTATTTTAAAGAAGTGTTTTTTGTGAGTTGTAAATTTAATTTTATCTAATACTCATCAAAAGATGAAAGCAAAGTTTGGATTGCCTTTTTAATTTTTTAATGAGTTTCATTTTTTAGAACAGTTTTGGATTTACAGAGAAACTGAGACAATGGTACAGAAAGGTCCCATGTAGCCCACACCCAGTTTCCCCTATTATTAATATCTTACATTAGTATGATATATTTGTTACAATTAATGAACCAACATTGATACATTGTTATTAACTGAAGTCCATAGTTTATTTAGATTTCCTTAATTTTTACCTCATGTCCTTTCTCTGTTCCAATATCCTATCCAGGATACCACATGACATTTAGTTGTCATGTCTCCTTAGACTCCTTTTGGCTGTGGCAGATTCTCAGGCTTTCTTTGTTTTGGAAGACTTTGCCAATTTTGAGGAGTACTGGGCAGGTATTTTGTAGGATGTCCCTCAATTGGAATTTGATGTTTTTCTTATGATTAGATTTAGATTGTAGGGTTTTGGGAGGAAGACCACAGAGGTAAACTGCCATTTTCAGCATATCATATCAAGGGTACATTCTATCGTTGGACTGCCTTTTAAAGTCATTTTGTTTCTTGGACTTTTTGTTTTTTTTAATGCAGGTTCATGTAGTAGCTGGACGTGAGGGACCACAATTTATTCTGGTTGCAATGGAACATAGAAAAAAACACATGCTTATTAAAAAAAAAAAAAAAAAAAGAAACATTATGGAACTATTATATATGGCTTCTCATGTAGATGGTCACAGAATGAAGCTGCCATCGAGCATTCACACTACGTTCTCTAGCCCCCTCTCTCTGTCCCTCCCTGGGCCCCTGTGCTCCTGTAGGAGGGAAATACCTCACACAGCTGGTTTTGGCTGGTGCCTATTTGGTACGTTACTTCCTTTGCTTTTCCGTCATTTCACTTGGGCCATATTACTAGGATGAGGTAACCCTAGACGGTACTACCATACAGAATGCTGTATTGGACACATCAGTGTTGTATGTAATGTGCATAATACTCTGTTGGAGTTTGGAAAGTGCCTTTGCACTTTGGCCCCCATGATACATTTGTGAGGTAGGTAAACCATGCGTTATTGTCTTGGGATTATAGGAAATAGAAGAGCAAGGAGTTTACACAACTTGCCCAAGATGAGGTAACAAAGAGATGATGAGGACAGAACTCCTGCAAGGCCTGCTGGCTGCAAGTTGTTACCCCATGTATTAGTTTGTTAGGGCTGCTGTAACAAGTATCGCAAACTGAGTGGCTTAAATAATGGAAATTGATTGTCTCACAGGCCTGGAAGCTAGAAGTCCAAGATTAAGATGCCAGCAAGGCCATGATCCCTCTGAAGGTGCCAAGGAAAGATCTGTTCCAGGCCTTTCTCCTAGTTTCTGGTAGTTCCTTGACTTGTAGCAGCATAACTCCCATCTTCACATGGCGTTCTCCCAGTGTGTGCATCTGTCTCTTGGGTTCCTGACCTGAACTGTGAAAGCCACACTGCTTCTCTCATGGTCCCTCATTCCTTTTATTAGCCCCTTGCTGTTTGGTTTCTATCAGAGGTCTAGCGTCTCCAATTTCAGGATCTCAAGATTGTCTCTCCTGTGAGTGGGGAGAGGTACTTCATTGCATCCAGTGCCCTACAAAAGGTGCAGGTGTTCCAAACAGCCCTGCTGACTTCCTCTTAAAATGCCAGAACCATTAAGTACAGTAAATTTGTTCTACTAGAGAAGAGTGGGCCGCAGTCAACAAGAGTAAAAGCCATGCCACTTATTGGTCTAAAAAGGCATTTAGCAGCTACAAATAACCCGCTGGATTAATGGAATCAACAGTCTTTAGGTCTCCAGATGTAAAGGGGCCATTTATTCGACATCCATTCATTTATTCAACAAGCCATGGTGCCGGTTTGGGTCGAGCTAATTCTGAGTCAAGGCTGCTGTCCTTTCTCTTAAGGCTTTCTTCAATAATTACTCTGTTATTGACACATCACTGACCCAGGCATGACTAATGGTTTAGTATTACTGAGAGATGCAGCGAAAGGTTACCTTGGGGTGGGGGGCTGGGGGAGTCTAGCTGACATTTCCATTGTACAATGGTGGAGCAAATGGAGGTTTTAGGGGGGCAGACCCCACTCAGTCTTTATAGGAGACATGAGTGCCATTACAATGCTACATAATCAAATTTCTTCCTTTTCTGAAATCTTTGCCCTGCTTATTAAGTAAAATGACACACGAGGGTGCCCACTGGCGGTCGGTGGCACACTTAGGTAGATTGTTAGGACAGCGGCCCAGGCTCGATTACAGTCAGTGTGAACAGTAGCAGGTTACTTATTGGGTAATAAGACAGACCCAGGAGTGTCTTTGTAAGAGTTGAAAGAGGAATTTTCTGATAAAAGAGAAAAAATGTTTTTAATGAAATTTAGAAAATGGGCTCAGAGTATAATTTATGGACTAAATCTTGCCCTCGGGCATCCACAAAGATAGAAAACAAGACAGGGAGGAGGAAAGAATCTAAAGGTTCAGGAAATCTTCTCATTAGCTAGATCTCTCCTTTTCATGTCCATCTGTTAACCCATGTTAGTGGATTGCTTACATTTCTAGGCAAGGTTTGCTATCATCTCCTCAAGACGCCTTTTTTCTTTTAAATACTGAGGGCTTGCCTGTAAAAGACTCTGGCTGATTGCTTTTCTCCATTGTCAGCTTTCCTATGTGTAAAATGGGCAGGTGAGTCCTTGACATAGTACTGCCCCATAGAGAATAGGGGAGAGGCAGTGAGTATGAAACTCTTGTGCTCTGTACCTGAAGACATTAAAGTAATCAGTCATCATAGATCAGTGCCACGCCCATTAAAATGATGCACCAAATGTTTTCTGAATGGATAGATGAACCCGAAAAGGCCTTTTCTGTTTGCTCGCTCTGGTGGAAGTGGAAATGTGCTGCTCAGATCCTCTTTCAGGATTGAAAGTCTGATGCTGGGGTCCTGAAGGCAGCTGGCTCTCAGATGTCAGCCTCTTCCGGGTTGTCTCAGATGAGGAGAGCAATCTTGACAAGGCCACGCCCCCTTCCTGGGCAGCTACATCCAATGACTGACTGATGAAGGGGTAGAGAAGCCTGGCTATCTCACTCAATTGGGACAGTGTTGAGTGGTCAGTCCATCTTCAAAACTTCCCAAAGGGTCAGTTGAGATGTCCATTGAAACTGCATTGCAACCTGACTTCTCCCTCTGCCCAATTTTGCTTTCTTCCCTTCCCTTCCCTTCCCTTCCCTTCCCTTCCCTTCCCTTCCCTTCCCTTCCCTTCCCTTCCCTTCCCTTCCCTTCCCTTCCCTTCTTCTCCTCCTCTCCCCTTCCTTCCTCTCCCCTTCCCTTCCTCCCCTTCCTTCCCTTCCCTTCCACAGGTGTTAGATCCCAAGAGCACTCCCTAAAAATACATTGCGCGATCATCTCTGTCTCAGAGCTGGCTTCCTAGGGCACCCAAAGCGGCAGCCTTCATGAAATCTTGTAGGTACCATACACCGTGCTCCAAATACAAAGATTTGGGGGGCTGACGGGATAGGGTGACAAAAACAGGTGCTACTGTTGGTTGATGAGAGAACTCTTGTTTGTGATTTGAAGGTTAATGTGGCATCTCCAGGCTGGAACACAGCAAACTCGGCCGGCAGCCACACCCCACCCCCAGCCCCCTACTTTAATCTAGTATCTAATGGCTACAGTCCCTTTGGAGCAAAACTCTTTTTCATTCTCTACCCTGAAGGGGAGCAGAATATGCCACCCCAAAATATGCCACTTTGACATGTTGATTATTTTGATTTAAAGTTACTTAAGAAGCAGACAGTGCAAGATGGACACTCTGACCCTCCTTTGTCCCTTGAAAGCAGGAAATAAATCTCCCATGTGAAGGGTCCCCTCTCTGTACCAGGAGGGTAGGTGTCTTCATCACCAGAGATCAGGAATTTAGGGCCCAGAAGGCTGTATAAACAAACCTTGTTACTTCTTTGCTAATTTACTACCCCAAGCCCACACTCCTTTGTTTTGTCAATACTTCACAAATGTACTGTTTCCTTGTCTAAAAGGTATAAAAGCTGCCTGCTTTAGTCACTTCTTTGAGTCTCATATTTCTATGAGCTCCCATATTATGAAATTAAAATTTTCTTCTGTTAGTCTATGCCAATTTAATTACCAGATCAGCCAAAGAACCTAGAAGGGAAGAAGGGACAAGTTTTCCTCCCTTACACCCCTTTAAGGCTGGAACATGCTGGGCCTGGTTTACTGGAAATATGACTATATTATGCAGCAGATGTTAATGAAGAATGGGCACATGAAGTTAATAGTACTTTCTGATTGGCTTATTGCATTTTGAAGAGAACATTAAAGCTATTAAAATGTGCAGTTGGGAAACAGAGCCTATGATGCCGTCCAGATATTTTTGTGACGCTTGTTTAAAGGGTTTCATTCAGTTCTATAATAAGTGAAGGGAACGATTCTGACAGTGCTTTCTATTTAGCCCCCCACCCCTTTTTTTCTAGGGCAGACCATTTAATGCAGACCTTCTATGCACCCTGGATCTCTGTTTATTTGTTCCTGCCATTTGCTAGCCTCTATTGTTAAGAGAAAAGAATACAAGAGAAGAAAAGTTATGCTCCTTAGAGGCTTTTCTAATTAACTGTTTGAAAGAGACTTTTAAAAAATGCCTATGTGTGAGGTTATTTGTATGCCTAATTTCGTTTTTATGTTACACTTACTTTTAAGTGTAATTTACCAAGGCTTAACACTTATATTCTTTCAGGGGCATTGCAAAGAGCATTGCACATTTATTACAGCCCTTTAAATGGCTGCATTTTATTTCCATATGCTTTTAAATGGTTATTGAGTGGATTTGGTGCTCTTTCTGTAGTTAAAGTGCTTTTTTTTTTTATTGTACATAAATGGTAAATAATTGATACCTGCCATATGCTTCTCTCTCCCTTTCTGAGCTCTCCTTTGCCTTTCCCCTTTCATTCTTGTCTCTTCTCTTTTCTCTAGCCTTTCCTCTCCTTTCTCTGCAGGCCTCCATTGCTTTCAACACCATTTTCCTTGCCTCTCAATGTGCTCATTTGAGAGGGTTTTTAAAAAATATTTTAATTGAAATATAGCTAACATACAATATTACATTAGTTTCAGGTGTACACCATAGTTATTTAACACATATATCTAAAGAAGTGATCACCATGATAAGTCCAGCAACCATCTGACACTGTACCATGCTATCAGTATATTATTGACTATATTCCTTATGCTGTATAGTATATCTGCATGACTTATTTGTTTTTTAAAATTTTACATTGGTTTCAGGTGTACAGTACAGTGGTTAGGCATTTATATAATCTATGAAGTGATCCCCCGATAAATCCAGTACCCATCTGACATCCTACATAGTCTTTACAACATTATTGATTATATTCCCTAGACTGTATTTCACATCCCTGTGACTATTTTGTGACTACCAATTTGTACTGCCTAATCCCTTCACCTTTCTCACGTACCCCCTACCCCCTCCCATCTAGCAACCATCAATTCGTTCTCTGTATCTATGAGTCTATTTCTGTTTTGTTTGCTTGTTTATTCTGTTCTTTAGATTCCACATATAATTGAGATCATATGATATTTATGTTTCTCAGTCTGACTTATTTCACTTAGCATAATATCCTCTAGATCCATCCATGTTGTTGCAAATGGTAAGATTTCATTCTTTTTATGGCAGAGTAATACTCCATTGTATATATGTACCACAATTTCTTTATCCAGTCATCTATTGGATGGGCATTTTGATTGTTTCCATATCTTGGCAATTGTGAATGGTGCTACAATGAACATAAGAGTGTCTATATATTTTTTTGAATTAGTGTTTTGGATTTCTTTGAATAAATACCCAGGAATAGAATTGCTGGGTCATAAGGTAGGTCTATTTTTAATTTTTTGAGGAACCTCCATACTGTTTTCCATAGTGGCTGCACCAATTTGCAATCTCACATATAGTGCATGAGGGTTCCCTTTTCTCCACATCTTCACCAGCGCTTGTTGTTTGTTGATTTACTGATGATAGCCATTCTGACAGAGTGAGATGGTATCTCATTGTGGTTTTAATTTGCATTTCTCTGATGATTAGTAATGTTGGGCATCTTTTCATATGTCTATTGGCCATCTGTATGTCCTCTTTGGAGATTTGAGAGGGGAGTTTTATACAGATTCTTGAGACCATTTCATTACCCAGTGGGAGTGAAGGAAGGAGGTAAGAACATACAACTTTTTATTAGGTGGTGCCTGGATCAAGAATTTTAAATGACAGTGGTTTCAGAGAATGTTTCTTGAAATTTTTTTCCCCTCAGATTTTTAAATTGCTACTGGGCTAATTCTTGTTTGTTGCCTCTGCTTCTCTGACTAACCAGTGACAACATCTAGAAGCTTGGAATTAAGGAAGATGTGGCCAAGTGTCTGAGACCATTCTTAGCATGCAAAGCTTCTCAAACTGAACAATTTTAAAGGATTCCTCATCAGGGAGAAGAGAGGATAAATTGTGCAAGAGGAAATTTAAAGAACGTTCAATTGGATGAACTTGTTTTGGGGAAAATTCCCACTGTATTGAAACCACAGAACTATAGAAATTTTAGATTTCTTTGCTTTTAAATACCCAGAAGACAAAAATCAAAACTCATTTATAGACGTTGCAGCCTACAAACACTAGAGTAGTTTTCCTTTTTGAAAATTTGAAAAGGAGTTAAAAATTCATATTGAAATGCAAGGGACCCGGAATAATCAAAACAATCTTGAAAAAGAAGAACAAAGTTGAAGGACTCATACTTCTTAATTTCAAAGCTTACTACATAGCAACAATAATCAAGACAGTGTGGTATTGGGAGAGGATTAGACATATGGATCAATGGAATATAAATGAGAGTCCAGAAGCAAACCTACATTTTTGTAGGTCAACTGATTTTTTTTTTTTTTTAATATAAAAGTGCCAAGATCAGTCAATGGAGAAAGAATATTCTTTTCAACAAATAGTGCTGGAGCAACAAGATTGCTGCATCAAAAGAATAAAGTTGTATGCCTTACACCATATATAAAAATTAACTCAAAAGGGGTCAAATATCTAATGTAGAAGTTAAAACTATACAACTCTTAGAAGAAAACAAAGAAGTAGATTTTTGAGACCTTGGATTTGGCAATGGATTCTTAACTATGACACCAAAAGCACAAGGAACAAAAAGGAAAAACAAACAAACAGATAAATTGGATTTCTCTAACACTCAAAACTTTTTATTCTTTAAAGTACACTATCAATAAGGTGAAAAGACAACTTGAATAATGGGAAAAAATATTTCCCAATCATGTATCTGATAAAGGACTTGTATTTAGAACATAAAAAGCTTTGTTACAGCTCAATAATAGACAAGAAGATTTTAAAATGGGCAAAGGATTTGAGTAGACATCTTTCCAAAGAAGGTAACCAAAAACCAACAAGCATAAGAAAAGATGTCAAACAACATTAGCTATCAAGGAAATGCAAATCAAAACCACAATGCGATACCACTTCACACCTGCTATATAAAAAAGACAGAAAATAACAAGTGTTGTCAGAATGAGGAGAAATTGGAATCCGCATACTGGTAACAATGTATAACATTGCAGTGATTTTGGAAAATAGTCGAATGATTCCTCAAAAGATTAAATATAGAGTTATCATACGGTGTAGAACCCAGCAATTCCACTTTTAGGTATATACTCAAGAGAAGTGAAAATATGTGTCCACACAAAAATTTGTACATGAAGTGTTCATAGTAGCATTACCTATACTAACTAAAGATAGAAATATACCAAATGCCTATCAACTGATGAATGGATGAATAAAATGGGTTATAGCCATACAATGAAATATTATTTGACCATAAAAGGGAATGAAGTACTGATACAAGCTACAGCCTGGATGAACTTTGAGAACATTATGCTAAGTGACAGAAGTCAGTCACAAAAATCTACATGTTGTATGATTTCATTTATATGAAATATCCAGGATAGGCAGAAAGTAGAGACACGAAGTAGACTAGTGGTTGCCTAATGCTGGGAGAGAATGAATGGGGAGATTGGGGGGTGGTAGCTAAAACATCTGAGGTTTCTTTTTGGGGTGATAAAATGTTATAAAATCGATTGTGGTGATGATTACACAGCTATGAATATACTAAAAACCATTGAGTTGTATATTTTAAATATCTGAACTGTGTGGCCTGAAAACTATCGATAAAGCTCCCACCCATAAAAATGATAATCTCCAATAATTAAAAAAAAAAAAAAAGGAGTTGGAGCATTTTGAAGTAGTGGAAGGTGACCCTTCTCCAGAAGTAAAGCTGCAATTTCTTTGACTAACAGCCTATAAAATTCAAGAGACACTTGGTGTAAGTAAGCAATTATTCCTATTTTCCAGATACAACAATTGAGACTCAGAGGGTTAAATGCTTTATACAGATAAGTGGTGGTAGTGATGGGAAACCCAGATCTCCATCTCAGCCTCTTTAGTGGCGGGCTCAGTCATCATACCAGCTGTTCTCAGAGTTTCCTTCTCAGAGTTCTTTGGAGGTAGCAGAACGATGAAACAAAGGTGCCTTTGTTTGTTTGCTAATGTTGTTGTTATGAACTGTCCTAAACAAATTTTTAGTGTACAACTTTTAAGTCTTTTTGGTAGACAACAGGAGTCTTTAACAAGTTTGAGGTGGGTGAGTGTTAGTTATTCCCTTGCAACCTTCTTACCACGTTATAATTAAAGCAGACCTCAAGGCAAATTCTGCCCCATGTGTGAACATTAGTCAGTTGTATAAACAGGTGGGCACAAAATAGCTCATACAACCTGCTCAGCAAGCATGACATCCAGGCCTCTGTCCTTTTGGTTGTGTCCATCCCCACTTGCATGAAACGTCCACTTCAGGCAGATATGCTGATATTCCAGAAGCAGGATTCTATTCTCCTACAGGTCAGGCAACCAGAAATCATCCTGGCTAATAGCTGGACCTGGGACCATGCAGAGATCAAGCCCTGGGTATCATCTCAAAGAGATAGGCTACCGGTCCAGCTAGCTTCTGATACCCTGTTTAAGAACGGGTGGGAGAATCTCTTAAATATTTTAGCCAATCTCTACATATTGAATTACATTTCACCAATAAAGGCCATTTCTAACGTTTTTGAACTCAGAATGCACTTCTGTAAAAGGAGGTATTTAAGGAGTGATATAAATATGTGGAAACTTCTGTGATATACTAATTAAAAAGCCTTAATTTACTTAATAAATAACCACTTTAAATATTTCTAAAGTTCACTATGCTAATTAGGAAAAGCTTGGGTGCTGATTGAGATACAGAAGACAGAGCATTTGTAGGAGCTGCTTCTAGAGGAGTCCTTTCAAATATTATGCTAACTGAGCACCCGAGGAGTATGGATATTCCGTTAAGGCAGCTGACTGCCCCTTGAGTGGAAGCTTAAACTAACTAACATATGCAGCATGATCACATAGAGTGTGCTGAAATACTTCAAATTAAATTACAATAAATAAATAAGTTAATACATATGCAACAAACTCGAAGCAATATACTAGAGCTGTCACTTGCTTTACATATTTTAATTACATATTGTGATGCTTATATCCTCAGGCTTGGTAGCAGATGATAGTTTTTCAAATCAAATAAAGAGGAAATGGGTTGAAGAGGAAGACATAGAAAATCCATAGGAAGAAAAGAAAAAGCAGAGACTGAGAGAAATAGAAACTATGGAAGAAACAGAGGGGTAGATGAAAGATTTAGAGACCCCAAGAGACATACAGGCAGACCCAGAGACAGAGGGCCCAGGTGGTCAGCCACCCTCGGTTTGCTCAAAACCAGCCTGAGTGTCCACTGCTGGATAAATGGACAAAGAAAATGTGAGAGATATATGAGTATTAGTCAGCCATAAGAAAGAAGGAAATTCTGCCATTTGTGACAACGTGGATGGACTTTGAGGCACGATGCTAAGTGAAGTACTTCAGGCAGAGAAAGACAAACACTGTTTGATCTCACTTATATGTAGTATCTAAAAAGATAGATTGGTGGTGGCCCAAGGTGGGAGTTGGGGAAAATAGGTGGAGGAGGTCAAAAGGTACAAACTTCCAGGTATAAGAGAAATAAGTTCTCGTGATATAATGTACAGCATGGTGATTAGGGTGAACAATAATGTATCATATATTTGAAAGTTGCTGAGAGAATAGATCTTAAAAGTTCTCAGTACAGGAAAAAATTCTAACTGTGTGAGGTGATGGATGCTAATTAAACTTATTGTGAAAACCACTTTGCAATAAATACATGGTATATCAAATCGTCATGTTGTACATCTAAAACTAATACAATGTTATATGCCAATTATGTCTCAATAAAACTGGAAAAAAAGAGAAATATCTCCTGAAAGCATAAACCTAAGCTCACTTCTTCTTCCCGAGTCTGTCAGGGCACGGCTGAGCTATTAGGGGTGAGGAAAGGGTCCTTCATAGAGCCAGCCGGCAGTGCGGTGACTACACACCAGCTAGGGGAACTTTGGAGGGTTGTTTCACACCGGTGGAGTAGATGGTTGACAGTGGGCAATGACATGGGGGCTTTGGATAAGGCTGTCTTTACCGCACTGTTCTCACTCATCGCTGGCCTTGGCTTTGTCACTTTGAGTGACAAATTGATTGTGGTTATGTGATGGTGGCCAGCTTATTCAACCTTCTGGGTCTCAGATTCCACCTTCATAAAATGAGGTGTTTTGAGGACTAATGCCATTAACATATGATGACTCCTGTAACTCCTTTTTTCTGTTTCACTTTTTCCTTAATTCATTCTGTTTTTTGTTTGTAGCAGATTTCTTTTTTCCATTAAGACTTTTTTTTTAAATGCCAGTGGCTCTGAGAGAGGTATATTAAAACACTTTTTCTCGTGTACCTATCAAAGTGTCCCTAATGCAGGAGGCAAATAAACATTTATACCCCCTTAGATCTGGGGAAGGAGCTGGACGCTCTTGCCTCAAGCTCAAAATTCATTCAAATATTTAAGATTTATTTTAAAAGCCCATGAATTTTATATTTTACTCCAAGTTTGCATTCTACTCTAGTTTATAATGCTCTAAAATAATGGCATTTCCCTTATTATTGGCACTCCAGGAAAATGTACCATGTTTATCCTGTGGCTTCTTGTTCTCCTGGCACATTACCATATACTCTTCAAGAGTCTGCATTCACTGGCTTGAATAGGGTGGCCGTCTGTATCAGCTAACACATTGGCAAATAAAGTTACAAGGGAAATAGGATGCAAACACGACTGCTGTTGGGTCTTGAACCCATTGGGCCTGGGATTCATACCCAGGCTACTCTGAACCTCTAAGTAGAAACCATGCTGATTTTACTTTCAGACTACGGCAAAAAACAGATAAGTGGGTTAGAGAACTGATTTAGGAGTTTTCTGATGTTCTCAGCCTCCTGAGAATTTGGCTTTAGATTTGAGGTCCTTTGGGGCATGTTAAGAATGCCTCCAAAGGATTCTCATCTTCCCAAAGAGGATCTTTATCAAACTCAGTCATTCTGGGCCCCCATCAGAGAGGGTGAGAACTTTAAATGGTGTTTGAACCTGGAGTATCCTTTCAGGTAACTTGGGGCGCTTGAAGTTCTCAACATCCTCTTGGTTTCAAGATGAAAGTATTACTTTAAGATGGCCATGCTGATGAGAGGGTATCACTCATCTTCTGCTGCCATTAACAGTCCTCCTGTCATGAAAAGGTACGAAGAGGTTAAATATTCCTTGGAAGAGGATCTTTTCAGAGTCATCTCTCAACAAGTTGTCTTATGCTGCACAGATGGTCTCAATCTTTACTAACAGATGCACCTGCAGCAAAAGACAATTTGCAAGCCCAGGCAGAAAAGAACTCGTGCTTTTCTGAAATCTTTCCCTTGGCTCATATTAAAACTAGCCAGGAGAAGAGACATAGCAAAGTTTATTAGGGACAGTTCCCTGGAGGGGAAAATAATGGGGATAATGAGACAAATATTCTTAAGGCATCCTGTGGCTTGTGAAATAAGCAGACTCTTTGGTCCACTGAAATAGCTGGTAGAGAAATGGCTTTTTTACACATAATTTTACAAAACGTATTCTGTTATTATATTCCAAATAGCTTTGACTTTCTAAAAGGGGCTCTAGTCACTTTTAAAAGCATCATCGCTAGGTGTAGCCAACTGAATAGCTATCAAAACTGCATTGCTGATGTTGAGGGGTTAACATTATAGCTTCCTTTGTGACTAAAACTCACCTGGGCTTCAGAATGAGCAGTGTTCACATTTGGAACCAGAGTAGCCTGCAAGGCTAGGAATATGGGGAGGTGAAGAGGGAAAGCTCCCATTTCCTCTCCAAGCCTGATTCTCTTTAAGAAGTAAGAATCCAGGATTGGGGGAAAGGCGTTGGGCCAGCTAGTCTGTTTGGGAAGTTTGGGAACTACACCTAGTGTAGTCTAATTTTGGTCAAGAAGGAAGCAGATGGAGTGTGTGTGTGTGTGTGTGTGTGTGTGTGTGTGTGTGTATGTGTTTGTGTGTGTGTGTGTGTGTGTATGTGTTTGTGTGTGTGTGTGTGTGTGTGTGTGTGTGTGTGTGAGAGAGAGAGAGAGAGAGAGAGAGAGAGAGAGAGAGAGAGAGACAGACTTTCTGGTTAAGATAAGACAAACCATCCACTGAATGGTCTAAAAGCTAGTAGAACAGGCATGCTAGCTGTCAGCTCCAGGTAAATGCTACCAAAGGTCCCTCAAATCAACATAAGGTCCAGATAGGAAGAAAGGAACTTTTATTCATTCCAAATCACATTACAAAGCCTTATTCAGTGCACTTCTTCTATGGCGTCATAGCTAGCCATGACTCCAGATATATAGCGGGAAAGTGCAGAGGAGTGTCCCTACCGACCAGAGAGTTTCCTCCATGCGTTACTTCCACATATGTTGATCATGTTCTATAGGCTTGGCCTTGGCACTAGGCATATGAAGTCAAGTAAGTCAGAACACAAGTTGCATGTGAGGAGCTTCTGGGCTATTGTAAAAGATGTATGTAGAGGCATTATATAGTGGCTAGAGACATGCAGAGTGGCACGGTGTAGTGGTTAAGCTCACAGGCTTCAGAAGTCAGACTGCCCGGGTTTATATTTTACAATTTCCACTTAGCTCAAACTCACTGAATCTCAATTTTATCATTGTAAAATGGGAATAGTAGTACATTCTGCTATAGGATTATTTTGACCATAAATGAGCTGATATTTGTAAAGTGCCTGATTCATAATAAGCATTCAATAAATTGAGTGATTATTATTACGGTGTATATAAATACTACCATAGATTATTGACATTCGTGGAGAAAATATATATCAGGAGAGCTTTGGCAATGCCCAAATTTGGGAATAATGCTATGACAAAACTTTGGGAACAATTTTTTTTTTACTTCCTATAAGTTATTACTTTTGGGAGGAAGGAGCAACTAAGATTCGGTGACATATTCTAGTTTCACAAGCCAATTCTCCACCGCAGAAAGTGCAATGTTCAAATTAGTGCTCAGCAAATGACAAATGGCTTCTTGCCATGGACTTTTGGAGTTAGAAATTGTCAGAATTAGGGTTACTAAATTTCTGAGAATGTAAAAGGTCGATAACACAACAAATCCACCACCAGAATGCCCACTCGTTCAGGGAACAAGAGATGGGAAAGCACCCAACCGTCTTGTGATGGATTTGGAAATTCTAGCTCTGCCCAACCTCCTAGGTGAGATGGAAGTAGGTGGGGCTTTCGGGAGCTGCGTTGGGGTTGGGAGTTCTGGCTGGCCCAAACCTGAGACTCAATTAGGCCATGACTGCCTGGCATTGTATAGATGTTCCCATTTTTCTGAGATAGGTGTTTATTTTCTCTGATTTTAAATGAATATAACAGGACACTTGCACACTCATGAGCTGAAGGGTAGAACAGGATCAAGACAAAGGGGAGATCCAGACCCAGCTAACCTTCAGTGCTCTTGCCTGCTTTTTCTGCACAGTTTTCTCCCCTCTGCTGACAGCTCCACATCCTTTCCAATCTCTGCCCTCCTCTTCATCAATTTCTGTTTCAAAGATTTGACATTAGTCATTTATAATTTCATAGTGAATTTAAGCCAACATGTTACTTCTCTCAGAAGTAATTTCCCCTTAGCCTCAAATATGATGGCAATTTAACTCATCTTTGTCTGGCTTTGACTTTGCTCCTATGTTCACGGAAACATGAAAAGAGCTTCACGGGTTCCATTGTAGATTTCAGGGTGACACAATAGGGAAACTTTGGCAGCGGGAGTTTTAACTCACTGATTTTACTTTGCTCCAACAAAATGTTATCTGTACCAGGAAAAAGGACAATGCTTGTAAGCCAATCAGGAAAGACCCTCTACACCAAACTGTATTTAAAAATACAGGAAGGGAGAAAAAGGAGAAAGGAAGAGAAAGACAAAGGAGAAGAAAGAGGAGGAAGAAGAGAAATAGAGAAAACATTGCCACTTCCTCCCGGCCACTAAGAACAAAGTGCCCTGATGACAATATGGACACAAAGTGCCCGTGTGTGGTTAGAGCTCGCTGATGAAAGCAGGTGCCAAGGAAATTGCGCGATTTTCACAATTACTTTCTCCTTTTCTTTGCTTTACAAATCTTTGTCTATGAAAGGACTTCAAAAGCAACTGAACACATTTTCTCATTTTCTTATATTTTTGACTCAAAATTTGCTTGCTTAAAACACAATACACAAAAGAACAACAGCAACAACACATACACAATATTTTAGGAATTTTCTATGACTTCCTACTCATGTTAGACTTTTTTCCCCCATTCTGCTTATTACCTAGTCCTTTCTCTCATGAATTGGTTTATTTCAGTATTTGAAAGGTTAAAGTTTATTTTATTATTACCTTTAAAAATGTATGTTACAAAAATAGAACAAAGAATATACTGAGGAACTAGCAATGTGCTATGCAAAACCCAGAAGTTGTTCCAATTTTTACTTACAGAATTTAAAAGTTTAGTTTTGAGCAGAGATGACACTAAAGGTAAAATAGAAGCAAAGAACATCATCAGAGCAAAGAGAAAAAAGTCTGAAGTGTCCAAAACTATTACGTTAGCCTTTTTTAAAATACAGATTAAAATAATCCAAATAATGTCTAAAAACACAGTAACTTTATATTTGGGTGTGTTGAAAATGATACATCATGTTAAAAATGTTTTTCTTAAAAAATTTCTCTTTTCATACTTATAATGTGAAATTGATGATAATGTAGATGGGGGAATGTGTAGCTTGAGAAAACTTTGTACCTGAGTTACAGGTTAAAATGAAAAATTTTATGAAATACTGGATTGTACACAGCCTGATTGAGTGTAGGCCATGATGGCAAAGATCCCAATTTCAGTTACATGTTCTAATCAAGTTGTCCAACGAATGATTTCACCTTTCTGGTATGTGCCACTACTTCAAGGGCAGAAAGAATTGGGGTTTCTCCCAGAAAATTGTGGGTTCCCGGGCTCTATCTATCTGCCATGCTCAGAACACATTGGTGGTAACCTTCCTCTCACCCCAGCACTAGATAGAATCCAACACAGAGACTTCAATATGTCTGACTAAACTTTGTCACGGAGAATGGGGATAAAAACTGCATACCAACAATAGCCGTTTGTTGCATGTTTCATTTGTGCCAAGCACAGTACTTGATGCTTTATATTCATTCACTATTATCTACCTCAACCTCACAAGTCCGGTAAAACCAACATCTTCAGCCACATTTCTGATCTGTGGAAGAGAAAGTTTCTTTTCTGTTTAGTCTCCAGCTTGATCATTTTGCCCATTAGCAGAACCTTTCCGTGCTTTGGTGAAGGTGTTCACTGGCTCGTGGTCAAGCCGGCAGTGAGTAGGTAGGGTGGGGTATGAGGGACGCTAGCTCGGTCAGTCAGAGCTTGAGTGTTAGAGACCCGCAAAGCAGCGGTGGGAGATTGACCTGGGTCACATGACTAACTCCCCAAGCACTGCAATCCACCTGCAGATAGTACTGTGCAGCTTTTGTCTCATATTTGAGCCCAATTTTTTTATATTTGAGCTTCCTGTCTGGAAAACAAATGGAGAACATAAAAGTTAAACTGTTTTTTTGTTATGTTCTGATGTGACTTGTGCATGAGCTTCTTCACTCACTTTCTTGTCCTGGACCACAAATTGCCACTTGTTAAGTCGCACTTTGAGGCCGTACCTGGAATGATCGTGATCATGGGTGTGGGGTGTGAAGTTGCATTTGAACTTCAGCTTAACCACTTATCAAATGTGTGACCTTGGGCAAATCACTTAACTTCTCTGTGTCTCAGGTGCTTCCTCTGCAAAATGAGGATTGAACGAGACATACAATGAATGCAAAGCACTTAATGTAGCACCTGGCACTGGGTAAGCATTCAGAAAAAGTTACTGATAATTATTATTCTGATCATCAGTCCCAGAGCCTGTATAGAGCGCATTCTACATGGACTATAGGCTTCTGAATGCAGACTATTAGCTTTGTAAATTATGTTGGAAATACACCATGGTGCTGAATATTTTCCTTTTATAGATACACAGCTGTGACAGTCTTAACTTTGCTTGTCCTTTCTTTCTTATACTTTTCAATGCTCTCTTAAAGTATGGACCATTAGGCAATTTTATATAAAAACAAATAAATATAAATACATAACAAAATATAGAATATAAATATGTAAATAAATATATGTAACTGTCGAGATATACTTGCATTTGAACATGAAATCTTATCAGGGGTGTTTATTATTTTTGTTGATTCCATCAAATATGCCTCTGTACAGAAATTATAAGTTGATTAGTATCTTTCTTTAAATACAAAAGTGGTAAACAATGTGATAACCATAGCTAATAATCTTCATTTAGAAGCATGCCATCTATCATGCTATACGTGTGTGTGTGTCTTGAATCATCACCTTAAATCAAGAAATTTAAGATATAGTTTAGTGTAAGATTTTTTAGACAAAACTAAATTGATTATCCATCTTTGATGTCATTCACCCTACAGAAAACCTATTTACCACTTAATGTAGTTAATAAAAAAATTATTTCTGGGGTGCTCTCATGTCTAGAGTAGTGGCTTCCTCCTGAAAACTGGCCGATTTATCAGAGTGCTTTGATTCAGTAAATTGTGAGAATGCTTATGAAAGGAAGAACTTTCTTTAAATTCTCTTCATGAGGAAGTTGGTCCTTTCGACATGGTATTATTTTTCTTTGAGGGGTTGTTTCCTGATAAAGGGAGTTTAGTTTTTCATATAGAACCTCCCAATTTGTTAAAAACTGGTTTAATAATCTGTTCCATTTCCTGTGGCAAATAACAGTGTGAAAAAATTTTGTGAGTATCATAATTAGTTCATGGGCCACTAAATACAACAGATTGAGTACTGTTTTCACTCATTAGTAGTGGTATATCTTTAACCTGTTCGGAAAACACAAGATGAAATTTTGAAAAGTAACAAATAAGACAAAACATTTTAAATTAAAAATTGGAAGTTTATAAGAACAGTCTGTATCATCTTGCACTTTACATTAGACTATGAAATTTTTTATTAAACATGTCCATTATTTTTGTTGAAACCATCAAACAAACCTTCTTACAGAAATTATAAGCTGGTTAGTTGTTTTTTTTTTTTTTTTTTTTTTTTTTTCCGTCACAAAAGTGAAAGCTGCTCTGTGGACCTAAACGAAGGCAGGGTCGACATCTCAGACACCAAAGCACAAGTTACATCTAGGCAACACTCTATGACGTTATACTCTGCTTCAACTCTAAATTTCAGAATGCTTTAGAGACGTCAGCTTCTTGGTCCTCCTCAGCTTCCTTTTTCCTCCCAAGCTTTTATTTTGAAAAATGGTGAACCTACAGAAAAATTGAAAAAGTAATGTAATCCTGATGCTCTTTGTATAGATTCAATGTTGTTTTAACATTTTGCCACTTTTGTGTGCACACACAAAAGTCCCTCAATTTGGATTTGTCTGAATTTTTCTCTCATGAGATTCAAGCTGAACATCTTTTCAAGATTACCGCACAGCAGAGGTCAAACAGCTTTTAAAAGAGAAAGGAAGGTAGACATTTGCCTCCTCACAGAAGTAGAGAACGTGCACAGTTATCCCTTGGGTCAGGTGACATGGGGTGACTGCTGAACATTTGGGGAGGGGTTAGAGAGTTAGTTACTTAGGGACTTAGTGTATGAAAAGGGGGAGACACAAAGAGGGTAGCTCCTGCCAAGTGGTACATTTAAATAGTTTAATAGTCCTGAACCTTATACACACATATCATTTGTTCCTACATTTCCAAGCAAAAGCTATGATGCTGTCCTTATCATATCTATGCACAATTCCTAGGTTGACCTTTCAAAAGTTTGTTTTAAGGTATTTTTTGATAGTCATTTATATCAAGTTTGACTTAAATAAAAAGTCTTGTGGATTGGGGTAAGGGCAGGGGAGGAAATCATAGTGTGATTTGCCCCAAGCCTTGTATATACTAAAGTCAGCTCAATACTTTGTTTTATTTTTCATTTGAAAACCATGATTCTTTGGAGGTTGGGGGTAGAGAAATACTTAGGAAAGGAAGAGTTGAGAAGTGTTCTTGAAATGAGCATCTGAAGAAACCATGATTAAAAGCCTTCAAGAAGAGAGGAAACAAATAGGAAAATGGGGCCAAATGCCTGAAGTCCTGGAGGCTCCAGGAAGGACTATGAATAATAGATTGCTTTCCTTAAAATAAAACTAAAGAAGTAAATGACAGAAAAATAAACGATAAACTTCAGAACACTTCCCAGAATTATCTAATTATTTTTCTTCCTTTAAACTTTTGTTTTTTTCTGGAGCATATTAACTCTGTGGCAAAGATTTCAGAAAATTGATAAAAATATTGGGCCCAACCCTGCAAACATAATGGCAAACAGCTATCACACAAGTATGTGGGGGGGGCTGGAGTGGGGGAATGGGAGGTCCTGGGGCCACTCTCAAGCTCTGTTTTGAGTCCCAGAGCCAGATCATAGGACACAATGGTAGCTACTAGAATTTTTTTCCTCTAGGTGGTTCTACTTAGGCCATAGAGAAAATTAATGGGATAAAAATTCGGCCACCTCTGGCTGTGCTCCACACCTCAGAATCTTCTCTCCCCCAACAGATAGCAGAGGCAGCGACACAATAGTGAATTCACTGAAAAGACTGAGTTTCCTGCTTTCTGTTGCTGTGAATGGCTTCTTGAAGGTCACGGATGAGTTCACAGAAAAAGTGGCACATTGGCTGTGAATTAATTACTGGTATAACTTCTATTCCTGTCTTCCTTTAGCCTCCACCAGCAGGTGGCTCATGCATCAGTCCTAAAAAAGTTCAGCCTCAGGAAGCCCTGGCAGGGTTGGCATGATGGGAAATAAGCTCCACTCCCCCACCCCATACCATTCTTATCAGTAGTTGAGATAAAGCAACATCTGCCCCCACAAAAAGTCAAGGGCAAAGGTCATCTGGCATTCCAAGGGAGCTCTCCACAGCAGGGAGGCTTCTAATTGGCTGGTATTGATCGGTAAATTGTGTCCCTGCTGTGATTAATTCTAGCCCCCTCCCAAACTCCGAGCAGCATAAGCGTGATAGGTCAAGGTTTGGAGCCTCTAAGCATCCTTTACAAATGGAGCTCAGGTCCATAAAGGTGCCTGTTAGATTGCAGCTTGTTAACTCTCTCCCGGCTGCTAGTGCTAACCCAGGAAGCCGGTTCATTCAGTTTCCTTGCTCTCACTAATAGAGCCTTAATGGGATGCTAATGCGAGGAACAGAAGTTATCAGATGGCTTGTACGATTTATGATGGATTTATTACCACTCTGAGTTCCCTTGATGTTCAGTGCATCCTTTCCCCATCCATCCCTGTTATTGGCCTTAGCAAATGGTTTCATAATTAATTAATTTTTTTTCCGAAGAGGGTTGAATTATTTTTGCCCTGCTGCTTTTCCTCCATATTTAATTCCCAGTGGGTGATTCTTCCCTGTGTGCCTACCAAAGATGGAATATACTAACAGCTGTTCTCTCCATGGTCTCCTCTCTTCCCTGCCTTTCCTGCCAGCAAATGCCTACTCATCTTTCTAGAATAGTATTTCTCACTCTTGACTCTTCACTGGAATTACCTGGGAGGGCTTTTAAAATACCTATGTCTGGATCCCATTCCCAGAGAGTCTGATTTAATTGGTCTGGGAGTACTACCTAGGTATCAGGAGTTTGAAAAGCTCCCCAGATGATTCTAATGTGCAGTCAAGATTGAGAACCACTGGCATACAATCTAAATTCATCTTAACGGCTACTTCCCCATGATGCTTTTCTTCCTGTCTGCCAACAGACATGATCTCTCATTCCTTGGTATCCATATAGCTCTCTCTATATGTCATTAGAACCCATATAGCACTTTGTATATTTCGATTGGCAGCTTCCTTACAGTTTACCTATTTGTGAACTTGTCTTATTGCCACTATTATACTATGAGCTACAAGGACAGTGCCTGAGCTATCTTTGCGTCATTGTGGTGCTTTGCACATAGTAGGAACGCAGTAAATATGTGTTGACCTGAGTTTTCCCAGTGACCACACTTTATGGGTAGTGTGCCCCCAACCCCAGTCTCACATACCTGCCAGGCATTGTGAATGGGTTCTATTTTATGGCTTTTCAGATAGATTTTGCCTGCCAGTGTGTTCCAGCTGCCTCCTACCATCCCTTCTCACCAGAGTGACTACATATTCTGGTTTGCTGGGGACAGTCATGTTTACGACTTTGTCCCAGTATTATTATGAATAGTGCTTGCTTTCATTCTCAGAGGTGTCCCAGTCTGGATGAGAAATGATGTGGTTTCTCTACTCCCCCTCCTCTTCCAGGTCCCTTTCCTCAAGTCAGCTTAGAAAAGACAAATTTCTTCAGGGCTCAAAATTCTATATGTGGTAAACTTAAGTAAGCTACAAAAAAGCTTGTATTAATACTGTATAATTTCATGTACAAAAAATTATAAACAGCTATCATCATCAATGGGGAAAAGCTAAAAGCATTTTCCTTAAGATCAGAAACAAGACAAGGATGCCCACTTTCACCACTTTTATTCAACATAGTATTGGAAGCCCTAGCCACAGCAATTAGACAAGAAAAAACAAAATAAAAAAATAATAGAAGGCATCCAAATTGGAAAGGAAGAGGTACAATAGTCATTATTTGCAGGTAACATACACATGACCAATAGACATTTGAAAAGATGTTCAATGTCACTACTAATCAGAAAAATGCAAATGAAAACCTCAGTGAGATATCACACCCATCAGAATGACCATCATCAATAAATCAACAAACAAGTGTTGGTGAAGATGTGGAGAAAAGGAAACTCCCATGCACTGTTGGTGGGATTGCAAATTGATGCAGGCACTATGGAAGTTCTTCAAAAAATTAAAAATAGAACTACCTCTGACTCAGAAATTTCACTTCTGCGTATTTATCCAAAGAAATCCCAAAACTAATTTTAAAAGATGTATGTACCCTTATGTTCATTACAGTGCTATGTACAATAGCCAAGATATGGAAATAAACTAAGTGCCCATCAATTAACAACTTGATAAAGAAGTAGTACATAGTATATACAATGGAATGTTACTCTGCCATAAAAAAGAATGAGATCTTACCATTTGTGATAACATGGCTTGACCTAGAGGGTATTATGTTAAGTGAAATAAGTCAGACAGAGAAAGACAAATACCATATGATTTCACTTATATGTGGAATGTAAAGAACAAAATAAACAAACAAGAAATAGACTCATAGATACGGAGAACAAACTGATGGTTACCAGAGGGAAGAGGGGTTGGGGGGCTAGGTGAAAAAGTCGAAGGGATTAAGAAGTACAAATTGGTAGTTACAAAGTAGTCATGGGGAGGTAAAGTACAATATAGGGAATATAGTCGATAATATTGCAATAACTGTGTATGGTGCCAGAGGGGTACTAGACTTACCGGGGGTGTGGGGGTGGGGATCACTTCGTAAATTACATAAATGTCTAACCACTATGCTGTACACCTGAAACTAATATAATATTGAATGTCAACTGTAACTGAAAAATAAAAATAAAAATAAAAAATTATAAACAGGCAAAACTAATCTATAGCGTTAGAAGTCAGTCAGTGGTTTTCTAGTTCCTGGAATGGGGCACTCAGAGGCACTTGTGGGATGCTGGGAATACGTGTTGTTTCTTCATCTGAGTGTTGGTTACACAGATGAATTTTATGAAAATTCATCACAATATAACATTTATCTCCTTTTTCCATATGCATGTTATATTTCCATAAAAAGTTTTTTAAAAGGGAGGGCTAAATTGTATAGAACTGCAAAAGTCAATATTTATCCTTATTAATTAACACAATTGCCCTGATTGATGAATTCTTATCAAACATTAGCAAAGTGCTATGATACACACAGCGCCCAAGAAATCTTGTGTTTATCTTCTTGGAGGCATAATTTGTTATTGTTTTATTTAAAAAATGCATGTTGTCAATCACCAAAGACAGTGCAATCTTGCTTATTATATGCGTGTAATTCTTCCAATGACTCAGTGACCTCGCTAGGTGTTTTGTCTTATTACAGATGAGAAAACTGTCACAGAGATGGTGAAAAGTAGGGTGACTACATACAGGCTGAACTTACTCATAGTAGATTGGAAAATCAGTAGGTTTTTCTGCTGCCTCAATGACAGAAGCAGATTAAATGTATGACTGATCTTATTGTTTGGACAAAAATCAAGAATGAGAGCTTAAAACAAAACAAAATTAAGCTACAAGTAGAAAATAAACAATCTCATGGCTTTAAGTAGTAAAGACCAGTGTATCAGTATCTGAATTAAGGTTAGGACTGATAGTTTCTGAATTGCCAGAAAGCATTATAAAATTCCAGACACTGTGAGGGTCTTAGTCTCAAAAGGAGAGAATTTGCTGAGGTTTCAGCATAAACCCTGCCTGTATTTGAATCCTGTTCTTCTAGTTCAGAGCAGAGGTCTGCCAGCATGGAACCACCCCAAGACTCCTTGATGACCATCTCCATCTCCTTTCCATTCTGCCTCCTTAAGCACGACCAGGAGAGAAATGTCTTCCCTTTTTAGATGCAGCTGACATGGGCAAATGAAGTACATTAGTTTTCATTATTACAGATAATAAATAAGTGTTGTGGAAGCATTCATATACTATGTAGTAATGGACTAAAAAATATTGCTCCGTACACAGAAAGCTGGGTAAAAACAGAAAGTATCAAAAGGGGAGCAAGCCAGAGAGCTCTCTACTCCAACAAAAATAAAGCAGCAAAATAGTGGGGGCCTCATGTACTGTAGTGCAGTGAGTTTTCGCTACTCATGCTGTGTTAACTGTTGATAAAATGTCATTGAGCTTAAAATAAAATAAGTTTGCAGCCCCAAATAACACTCTACAAGATCAAACAATGTTAGGCCACACTCCCCAGTTCTATGAAGAAATAACTCATAGCAATGTACCAATATGTCAAGATTTTTCACAGGAGGCCATATGAAAACTAGCTGGATGGTGTCAGGCTTGTTTAAAAGCTCATTTTCTTCTCTTAGTCACTGTCCTTTCACCTTTATATGTCATATATTTTGGTCTCTTGTCGATGTGGTTGTCAAAGCACCAGCTTCATAGCGCTGGTCCCCGACCAGAAATGTTAAACGTAAAGATGGCAAAGCTCCCTGAGTAAAGAGAAATGCAAAGAACTGGAGCCAGTCAGGAGATATCAGGTGACAGTGAGACTGTGTCATTTTCTGACATGCATCCCTGAGGTACCGATGAACTTTACACAGAGATTTTTTTATTCTGACATCCTGGGGGGAAAAAAAAAGGATGAGGAAAGACATTTCCATTCTACACAAAGGGAAGCTTGGGCTCAAAGAAATGAAATGAAATGCTCTGGATCCGTTCAGTGGTTGGGATTTCCTGATTTCCCTAAATAACCAGCAATCGGCCTACACCTCTCATACCTGTAGAAGCACACACCTCTCTCCTCAACTCCACTGGACTCGTTGTGTTCAGACGAACAGACTCAACGTCTGGGATGGGACAGGGTGTGTGCGAGGTAAATGAAAAAGTCCATAGCTTCCTGCCTCCTAAAGTGATCACAACACATGATCCCCTCCTGGTTCAGTGCAACAAATGCCAGTTCCATGAAACTCAACCTGTGTGGGGTTCTCTTCCACCTCCTGAGATTTCGCATCTGCAAAATCCAGTTGCACACTCCCACGTCATTTGAGGTCTCCAATGAGAAGATGACACACTTCCCTGCTTTCCAGTCACAAGAGGGCATTAAGTGGGCATTCAGCTCTGCCCACTGACTACGGAGAATACTCATATCTGTCTTTTGTCAAGGAGTCAAGTTTAGTAACCTCTTTTGGTTTCTGATTTCTTATCTAAAATGTATTTAGGGTAATTTAATGGGCTGACTAATTTTAAATGGTCTAACACAGGAGTTGTCAGAGCATAGCCTGCCTGCTGCCTATTTATGGAAATGAGGTTTTATTGGAACTCTTTCATGCCCATTATTTATGGCTCTCCTTTGTATACTGTCAGTGGCTGCTTTTTTGCTACAAGGTCAGAGTTGAGTAGTTGCCACACATATAGACATGTACTATGTATTAGTTGCTTACTCCTTTTTCGTTTTTGTTGGTTCTTACTCTTAAATACGTGCTCCTAATTGGTCACTCTCTGATCATCCTACCCCTCCCTAGAAATGGATTGACTACGCTTTTTTCATTTATTTTCTGGAGAGTTTTGACTTCACTTTGGGGCTTCTACATCTTCATAATAATGAGAAATTCACCTGGAGTGGATATGGGGTTGGGGCATGGGGGATAAGACTGAATAGGAAACATTACAGCTCCCTACTCCATGAGTGGGCTCAGTGAGGAGCCATCACAGACATTAGTTCAATTTCATGTCTCTATCTACTTTTTGCTAAGATTTCTATAGCCTGATTTTTAATATTGAAATCTTGAAATAACTACAGATTTTTGTTTGTTTATTTTCAGCAGGGGCATATAGTGTAAGGGGCAAATCTAAATTTTTCTTTTATTTAATTTCAACATCACTAAAAAAGAAATGCCCATTCTCCATTGCTTTGTGAGAACAATATAATAAAAAAAAAAGGCCAGCTTTGGGAGGTTAGAAAATCTGGGTTTAAATTGCCTTAGTTTTATTGTGTTGGGCAATTCACTTAATTTCTGAGTATCGATTGCTTTATAAAAAATTATGAATAATATACTTGTTCCATTGCATGGTTTTAAAGCATAAGAGATAACACAGGTAGAAAGTTTTGTAAACTATAAATCCCTCTATAAATATGAATAAGGTCTGTTCCAAAGTGTTTAATTACTTTGGTTTATATTTTTACACGTGTATCAAACTCACAGTTTTTATTATTGATGTTTTACAAGAGGTTCTGATATCTGACAAGATTGATCCCTAAGAATATTTTTTGCTGGTTTTTCCTATTTGAGCTCTTGTTATAAGATAAGCACCAAGCTTAGCAATTAGTCCATGCTAATTCTAACGACTTTCAAGAAAAGTCTGGTTATATGTTTGAGTAGAATTATTTTAATATGTTTTAGAAGCCTTGACATCTTTAAGTTGAATGTTTTCATCTAAGAAAAATGTAACTTGTCCTATTAATTATTGAAATTTTCTTTCAATCAAGGTTTTAAAAGTTTTAATACATTTCTCCTTGAGTTTGTAGATATTTTATATTTGTTGCTATTTGAATAGCTTTTGTTTCCCATTATATTGTCTATCTGGTTATTGCCAGTATACAGGAATAGAACTGCTTTTTAGGTATTTATCTTTTTCCAAGACACTTTATGACTCTTTATTAAATAAGAAAGCTTTTAGCTAATTCATTTGGTTTTCCCAGATATATACTTATGTGATTTTCAAGTATTTTAACATCTTAGTTCACAAGATTGATTCCTTTGGTTTCATGACTTATTGCCTTAGCCAGAGAATCTAAAGTGATAATGATTCTAATGGACATTCTTTTGTGTTTGTTTCTGATTTTGAATATTTCCAGTGTTTACCTATTAAACCTAATCTTTGTTTATTTTAAGCCAAGAGCACCTTTATCACATTGAAGAGACATCCTTTTATTTCGATTTAAATGTTTATAATTAGGAAAAAGTATTGATTTTATCAGATGTGGATTCTATGAAATTATCACATAGGTTAATTATTGTTGAATCTGTGAATACTCGGTAGATTTTTTGTTTTCCTTAGAAATCAGTCTCTGGTCAGCTGACTGACTCTGCTAACAGTGACAAATGTGTAAATGGTGACTATATGAGTATGAACACCTCAGGGCCAAACTCAATACTCAAGAAAATGGGCCAATGTAGGAGCAAGAGTTGGAGGGAATCCCTCTGAGCTTCTCTCCTTGCGCACATTCTACAAAGAACCATTCTTTAAGGTAATGACAGTTGACATCACAGGTATTAGCTTTATGAAGAAAAGACATTAGACGAGGCAGCATGGAATATGGTGAAGGACTTTAGGACACACCAGCCCCAAATGTGCTTCTTTGGCATATTGATTACTTTGAGTGAAAGGCACTTGAAAAGCAGCAGATGCAAGAATGGCTTCCCCGTTCTTCCTATTAAAAGAAGGAGAGAGCATTCCCATGTGGAGGTCCCTCCCTGTGCCAGGAGAAAGAAAACCTTCTTATACCAGAGATGCGGCGGAGAGAAATTTGTACAAACAGACCTTGTTAAAATAGCTCATCTTCCCTAGTCTCTCCTTATATTACAGTTACTTTCTCACACTGTCTGCTCTTTGTTCAACCAAGTATGTAAGTCCCAGGTCTGGTCACTTCTTTGGGTCTTCGTTTCTCTTGTGAGCGCTCCCATTTACAGTAAAGAAAATGTGTATACTTTTCCCCTGTGAATCTGTTTTATGTCAGTCCCAGCTGGAGATCGTAGGAAGGTGGCAGAACTTTTACTTCCCCTGAAATGGGAGTGAAAATCAGTGGTCTGTTCACAAACTATGGAGTTAGAGAGTTGTCAAAGCTAATGCTTTTGTGTGTGTACCTCTCCCTCCACCTGAAGGTGCAGATCCTGCCCCCTCAGCCAGGGCCAACTCCCTCGCCCCTCACCCCCTCACCGCCCTGCACTGGCTTGATTCAGAGCTTGCTTATGCCTGTGGGCTTAACACTAAGTATGGCATTTCAGTGCCATGGGTCTTGTGTTTTAAATGCCAAGCCCCAAAATACCCTCTAAAATGTAGACAAATGAACTGCTGCCATCAGTGTCTACACCAGGTTTCGGCTGGCACTCTGCTCTCTGGTATGACCTTTCAACACAGCATTTAAAAAATGAGCAGTGCTTTCCTCTTCCCCTGGCAGCTCAGAATAGCTCTGTTTCCTTTCCTATAAACAAGTCATATCTCTGGGAATTTCTATAGCCGAATAGTGTCTGCTCAGAAGCTGTGACTCACACTCTTTCCTGGCAGTCCTCACATACTCCTGAACACCTCTTGAGGAAAGAATCCCAGACAAGAGTGACCACAGAAAACCTCAGATTCCTTCATTTCAAACACCGGAAGCTGAGAGACAAAGGAAAATACCAGCAATAATCCTTGGCCACGCACCCCCACCCCCCAACCCCCTCTTCTTGGCTGAGCTCACATTCAGTGGCTGTCAGAGCAGGAAGGGGAAACCCCCGCCTGGAAACTTGTCCCAGCCTGCCTTTGGGTCATCACCCACCCAGCCCCCTCAGTCTGGGAATTTACCTAGCTCAGCTTCCTCTTGATTCTGGGGGTAAAGGTTTTCCGGGCAGGGACTCCCCAAGGAAATTACCAGGAGGTCACACACACTGGGTGGTGGTGCTTCCTTAATGCTCTTAGCAGGAACTCTAAAATGTGCAGAGTCTTTCCTCCCTTCCTCCACCCCCAACCCTGTCTCTCCAATGTTTTACTCCCTCTGTAGTGCCACACCATTTTCTCATACTTTCTAAATTGTCTAGAAACAAAGAAAAAAAATGGTTTTTTTTTGGCTGCTCCCATCTCAACAGTATAAAAACCTCTGTGTATGTGTCTCTGTGTGTTTATGTGGGGTGTGTGTGTGTGTGTATGTGTGTGTGTGAGTACATGTGCGCACAATCATGCAAAGACCTTGGTTGAAGAGGCTGGATGAGAGAAATTGAAAAAGTCTTGGGTAAACAGGACATTGCTTAAGCTCTACCCATTTCTTGGCTTCAGACTAAGGAAAGGACAAAGGGTTGATCTGCTTATGGTCCAGCAAATGCCCTGTGGTGGAAGGTTTCATCCCAGCTGGCCCACACCGTGGCCTGAAATTAATCTCACTATAACTAAAACACCGGAAGTATCCATAACTGCGTGATCTGTGAGATAATAATGCTTGACGTGTATAAAATGTGACATCGGTGTCAGGAGTGGTGTTAAGTAATTCACATGCATTTTCTCAATTGTCACAAGTTCATAGTTTTCTGTATTTCACAAACAAGGAAACAGTACGGGAGAAGTTTAATTAGAAGTTAAAAGGTCATGGCAAAGCTGGAACTTAGACCCACATCTGCTTTGAAATTAGAGTCTGGTTCTTCGTCAATGTGTTACCTTAACACAGTAAGCTGTCTTACACAAGAGCTACCTTAAACAAGAGCTACCTTAACATAGTAAGATGGGATGGCAAGCATGTGTGTGTGATATTGTGATTCATAATAAAAAATATATATGTTTGGACTTCATCCATATTTCTAGCACAAAGCTCCTAAAACCCTTCGAATTTCCAAAGTGATAAGAACAATAAAGGTCTTTTGTTATGTTAATGAAGTCACTTTTGCACTGCACCTAAGGATGGGGGCTGGATGCCAGTGGAGCCAACTTGTGAATAGAAGGTTAGAGCTTTCAATGGCCCCCTCCCCTTTCCTGACCCCTGAGACTGAGTTCAATCACCAGTGGCCAATGATTTAATCAATCATGCTTATGTAATGAAACTTCCATAAAACCCAAAAAGACAGGGTTTGGAGAACTTCGAGGTCAGTGAACATGTGGACATTTGGGGAGAGTGGCAGCTTGGTCAGGGCGTGAAAGCTCCACGCCCTTTCCCCATTCCTTGTCCTATGCATCTCTTCCATCTGGCTGTTTCTGAGTTGTATCATTTTCTAATAAACTGGTAATGTACTAAGTAAAATGTTTCTCTGAGTTCTGTGAGCTGCTCTAGCAAATTAATCACATCTAAGGAAGGGGTTGTTGGAATGTCCAATGTAACCAGTTGGTCAGAGCACAGGTGACGACCTGGATTTATGAGTGGCATCTGAAGTGGGGGTGGGGCAGACTTGTAGGACTAAGCCCTTAACTTGTGAGATGTGATGCTATCTCCAGGTACAGGATGTCAGAATTGAGTTAAATTGTAGGACAGCTTGTGTCAGAGAATTGCTTGGTGGTGTGGGAAAAGGCTCCGCACACTGGGACTGGTGACCAGATTACAGTGAGTATTAGACTACTGTGACTTACTAATTTCATTTCTTCTTCAACTCTTTAGGGTGACCAACTTATCCAGGTTTTCCTGAGACCTTCCCAGTTTTAACACTGAAATTCTTGCATCTCAGGAACTCCCTCAGGCTTGGCAAACCTGGATAGTTGGACATTCAATTGGTCACCATCTGGAAAACTTTTGCTACAGATCATATGGATTATTCTTAGAAGACTATGGCAACCTGTTTATGACCTGAAAGAACCTGGGTAACTGGGGAATACAACTGAAATGCATATCCCAAGCATTGCTGGGTGCTGCATATCCTGTATAGCTTTCACAGCAGCTGTATCATTTGGGGCGTATAAAAGGCATGGAATAGTTGTTGACTTGATACATAAACAGCACAGTAGTTTATGTGTCGACTTTTGTGGGATGAGCACAATTGAAATAATATGATTTTAGGTAAAACCACATCCATGAACAGTGAAGTTTTTTATAGAAAGTCATTGTTTTCTATATGAACGTGAAATTCCTTTGAACAACACTAAATTTCATTTCTTGACTGTTTTTGAGTGCCTGAGTCCAGGAGTATTCACTTTTTAGAATAACCATGCTCCTGAAAGTTACTATAAAAAAATAGATTTTTGTAAACCATATTTTTCGTACACTAAGGAGGTTCTCTTATAGATCAACTATAGCTCCTCATCTGGTTGGTTTTGCAAATGTCAGTGTTAGAGATACAGTTACTACACTAAATGAAAGTGGGAAATACCTAGGCCAAAACACCTGGGGAACGATGAACTTCAAGAGTAATACTAAGTTGTTGTATCTGGTTCTGCCCTGATACGGGTTTAGTCTTCAACAAAACAATTTCCCGTTTTCTCTGGAAATAGAAAGAATAGCTTCCTTTTCTCCTATGGCTCTCCCCAATCTAAAAACTCCCTTATTCAGACACCTGCTTCCTCTTAACTTACAAAGATTTTTTTGTGTGTGTCTCATCTTTCTGATGTGACGTGTCTGGGTTTTATTTTTACAGCTTTCAAAGAACACCAGGAAGTGGTTGCAGAACAAAGTAGGATCTTGAGACTGTAAGGAGGTTTCTCCTGCAGTAATGGTCTGGGGTGACCAAAGTGGTATCAGTTATAAGTATACCCCGAAATGTAATCAACCTACAGCCCAGTTTAGCTCCGCTCTCTCTCCAGTTACTCAATAGGACCTCTGTTCTTCCATTTGGAGAGAGTAACTAAGACCTTAGACACCCTCCACAGTGGAAGAAACTTGGTTTCCAGTGGCATAAATTATAAGGAAAAATCTGGGACAACTCCTGTCCTCCTCCTACTTTCTCAAAAGCGAAATACGGCAGTTCCCTCTTGTCTGTGGGGGATAAATTCCGAGACCCCCAGTGGATGCCAGAAACTGCAGATAGTACTGAACCCTATATATACTATGTTTTCTCCTATATATACATTCCTATGATAAAGTTAATTGATCAATTAGGCACATAAGAGATTAGCAACAACAACTAGTAATAAAATAGAGCAATTATAATAATATACTGTAATAACGGTTATGTGAATGTTCTCTCTCTCTCTCTCTCTCTCTCTCTCTCTCTCTCTCTCTGTCTCTCTCTCTCTGATAACCCATCTGTTAATGGAGGCAGCTACTAAGTGACTAACACGTGGAGAGTGTATACAGCATGGATATACTGGATGAAAGAATGATTCACAGTCCAGACGAGATGGAGCAGGAGGCGAGAGATTTCATCTCACTGATCAGAATGATGAAAAATTTAAAACTTACAAATTGTTTATTTCTAGAAATTTCCATTTAATATTTTCAGACCATGATTGATCACAGGTAACTGAAATCCTGGAATGGAAAACCGCAGATATGGGGGGGCGGAGACTATTGTAGAGCTCTTGAGACGTTGGTGGGCACAGTAGCTACTGCCTGGGTTTGAGCATCTGCTGTTCTCAAAGATCTTTCCTTAGCTCCCCTCTCCCAAAGGCTCTAACAGTGATTTTAAAGTCCTAAGTTCAGCTTGACCCAGGCTGGGGAGGGTTACCTTTCTTTTCCACCTCTCCTTCAGACTGACATGTTTATGGATTTTTGTTACTTCTTTAATAAGTGCCTCCCAGGGGTTTGATTCCAGGAAAAAAACACTTGAAGGAGTAATGTCTTAAAAATGGTGACTGAGCAAAATCAGCCATTGTGGTGAGAGATACTCCACATTAGACATTTCCAGGAGACTGGAGGTTGTCAGGAATGCTCCTACTGATTCTGTCCACAGAAGTGTATCCATGCTGATAAAGTACCTTTCACGGACACTTACAGAATTTAAGTGAAGAGAGAAATGTGTTTTCTATCCACTGTTTATGCTAGTTTGTTGTTTCAAGTGGACAAAGTAATGCTGAAACATGATGGAGAACATGTCATACTTCCTTGAGAATTTGAAATACTTTTTAGAAGGACAATTTCCTCCAATTCTATTTGTGACCCTATTTTTCTCCAGGGAACAAGAAATAATGACTACGAGTATTTCATAGGGTGTCGGAAGAGGAAGGAATCTTCCTGATGTCATTGTATAATTTCCTCATTTTTAGAGATGAGGAAACTGAGGTCCAGAGAAGTAAAGGAAGTCACCCTAGATCTCACAGTGAGTTTGCATATGTGACTGAGACCAAAGCTCAGTTTCCCTTTCTCCTACTCTATAATTACCCAGAGATCACCTTAAGATGATGTGTTCCAAACCCTGGAACCAAATGCATGAGCCCCTCCTTTCCTTTTTGTTCCTTACTCACCTGTGCTTTGTTCACTAATGGCCCTGGTATAGCCAGTGTGCCAAGTTGCCTGGGGGCTCCTCAGAGAGCATTTGTCATGGGCCCTTGCCTCAAGGGCCCTGATTCATTTCTAGCCATGATTGCATCAGTGTGCATTTGTGTCTCTGTGTGAGAGAGGTGGGTATTTCTCACAGGTGTGAATAGTCACAGGTGCGAGAGTTTGCTAGAACTACACCCACCTCCTCCCCCCCATCGGCTATGGCTAAAAAAATAAAGCAAAGCAGGAGACATCCACTTGGGACTTCTTACAGACTAGAGGCATGGTCCTCTTAAAGATTATAAATGCTGTGTAGGAGACATTAAGAATTAAAATCATGATTATACCGGGTGTTTGCTTTACAATCCTTACTAGCAATTTGAGTTAGTGAACAAAGTGAGGTTGGCATTTTAAATGGCCCCTTGCAAAAGTGGTTGGGCAGGATATTCATGCTTGTTGGGAAAGTGCATGGAGAGCTTGAGTTAAAAGGTTTTACATGAGGGAAAGGCCATTGCTATTATTTTGAACTTTCAGAGTGGTTTCCTTTTTGCATATTTATGATATTAATATAATCTTAATAGAAGGCTTAATGTGCAAGTTGCTAAGCACATTGCCCAGTGGAAAAACAATACAATTCCTGCAATGATAAGGCAGTTTTCAACTACATTTAATTGTCTCTTTCTTAAGAAAAAGGATTTGATGAAATCTGAAAAGTCTGAGGGAAATGCTTCAAGAATGAAATAGTTTAATTTTAAGATTCATGCTTTAGGTAAAGACTAAATATTCTCCCCATTTAAAAATAAAATAAGGTAAAATTAAAAATTTTTTGTAATTGTGTGCTATCTGTTACTATCAGAGAAATTGGAGCTGAAATTGACAAGACTGAAAACTGAAGTAAATAGATTCTTAAAAACTGTGTGAGAGGCAGGAGATGCAGGGGTCTCCAGTGAAATAAATCCAATTTTGCCTTAACCTGTTTTAGCACTAAGCTTTGACAGAGATTATGCATACCTTGAATGGAAAAGTTTGGGCACTATTCTTTCTTAAATAGTTTGAAACTGTGGCTTTGGTCTTGTAGATCATGTCTTATCAATTTTTAAGAAACGGGGATGAGGTCCACTGTGTCTGTGGATGGAAATCTTCTTGTATAAACGTAGTTAACTGCTATGTAAGTCTGTTTCATACAGCCATGTGAGTTGGTTCAGCTACATATTTATTCTCTCCAGCTTTTATTGGGTCCTCACTGCAATCCATAGTCCTAGGCTTCATTTCTCCCAAAAGATATCAAAATGTTTCACTGTTCTCACTCTGAACAAACTTACACTTGACTTATGATGTTACCTCCTCATTCACAGAAAATGGATAACCTTTCTGGCAAGAACCCTCTCAAATTCTTGCTCCTCTCACTTAGGAACAGTGACAGCACACCCCTCTTCCCTCTAAACTCTCCCTTTGTTCAGACCCAGCCCCTCTACATGCTCTGGGCTGCAGACATGCCCACCCCCATCTTTTCAGGGGACTCTCTTAATACCCCTCCCTTTACTAGGTGCATTCAATCGCTCTTTTTCTATTGGTTGCTGGTCCTCAGTACATAAACACACTCATTTTTTTCTATCTTAATATATATATATATATATATATATATATATATATATATATATATATAACTTTCCCTTAACTAGCGTGTCCTAGCTACCATAAGTCTCTTTTCTATATACAGTCACAAGAGTAGTTAGTTTATGCTCATTACTTCTACTTCCTTATGTTTCATTTATTAATTAACTTAGCTCCACCTTACCTCTAGCCCCACCAATTCCCAGGAAATGCTCTCACCCAGATCATCCAGCATCTTCTAAACTCTAAATTCAGTAGCCTTGTTATCAGGTGTCTGATTACTTGGCATTTTGGGGGTAGTTGCTTGGGGTACAATCTTCTTTGTCATCCTTGACTGCTCTCATTCTCTCACATCCCACCTCTAATCTGACAGCAAATTCTGTCAGCTCTACTTTCAAGTCTATCTAGAATTTAACTACTTCTCCCAAGCCCACTGCCACCTGGTCCAAGTTACGCTCACTTCTTGCCTGGATTCTTGCAATCGTTTCTTAACTGGTCTTCTAGCTCCAGCCCTCACCCTCCTACACCCGGTTAACAACCTGCAGCCAGAGTTTAATGCTTAAATGAGATCATGCTATTTCTCTCCTCAACACCCTCCAATGACTTCCCATCTCTCTCTGAGTAGAAGTCAGAGTTCTTGGTATAATACATAAGACCCTACAGGATCCTTCCCTTGCACCTGTCTGTCCTCATCTCCTCCTACCTCTCCCACCTCCCCAGCGCTGGGACTAGTAAGAAGCAAGAGAAGTAAGTGCCTGGGGTGCAAAATTTAAGAAGGCTCCTACTCTCAGGGTCTTGGAACACTATTCACAACTTCTTAAAATCCCTTTTCTTAAAGCTCTCTCTTCCTTACTTATGTTGCCCAGGGTTCCTTCAACTTCTTTGACTTTCTCTTTCACTTCACCCCCACTCCCATCTAAGCAGTGTGGTATAGGCATGGGATGGTCAGATTTCTGCTATGCAAATACGGGATTAGACTGCTTGAGTTCAGTTTTTGCTTCTAGAACTATGTGGCCATGGACAAGTTATTTAAACTTCCTAAGCTTCAATTTCCCATTTGCAAAATTTAAATAATAACAATAGTGCCTACCCCATAGTGTTGTTGTGAGATTTAAATAAGTCATGTATGTAAGCATTTAGCGTGATGCCTGGCATAAAGCAAATGCTCAATAAATATTAATAATAATAATAATTATTACTATCATTACTTCTGTGTGCATCTCCTTAAAGCCCACTGTCCTCCTTGGTAAATCAATTCAGTTTTTCCAGGACAACTACAAAATAATGCCTGATACAAAAGTAAGTCATTTTGTTTCTAAAGATAGAGAAGAGAATGACATACGTCACGGTTCTTTCCTTGCAGTAAAAATGTTACAGGTAAAAGTTTTGCCAAGAGGTTTGAAGAACAAAGTTAATTAAAACATTATTTCTGGAAAGAAAGAGGAATGGGACATTAGCAAAATACCCTTATTAAATCACATATGGAAGTCCCATAATATTAGTGCCATACAAGATGGACAAGAAATTATAATTCCATGTGTGAGGACCAGCACATCGATGATTGAATTTTGGCATATGTGTGGTATGTGATAGGGGAAGTGTTTGAGGACTTTAAGTTATATTTTTCTAAAATTCCATGCTACTGGAAGAGAGAATGTTTACTGAACACTGCCTCCATAAGTTATCCTATGAGACGCCGTGTTAGGATATGCAGTTAGCCCTTGAACAACAGCGGTCTGAACTGCACGGGTCCACTTAAACATGGATTTTTTTTTTTCAATAAATATACAGTTGGCCCTTTGTATCTCCGGGTTTCCGTGTCCACAGATTCAACCAATCCATGGCTGGAATCTGTGGATGCCGAGGGCCTAATTAAGTTACACGTGATTTTCGACTGAGCAGGGGTCAGCGTCCCTAACCCCTTCGGTTTTCAATGGTTAACTGTGTGTGATGGATCACTAGCTATGGGCTCAATAAGGAACCAGACATGCCTTCTGCCTGGAATATTCTGTCCTCAGATCCGATCATGACTGTCTTCTGCTTGTCACTCAGGTACCCGTTGCTTCGATCACCCAGGGTCAGGGCTCCCTTCCATCTTTCTCCATCTCATTAGTCTGTGTTCGTTTTTTCCACAGTTCTTAGGGCCTGAAATTATTTTGTCTACTTTTTGTTTTCCTGATCAAACATATGTCCTCTTTCTCCAAAATATAAGTCCTATGAGAACATATTTGTTCTTAGAATAATATCTGACCCTTGAAAACATACAGTCACCACTTGCTGGATAAAAGAGGTTGCACGTGGGTGCCAAACCACCTGTAACTTTATTCCCAGAGAATAACTGGTGACCAACAATATGCTCTTTTGATTGTGTGTAGAGGGAAATAGTAGAAATTTGTGAATGTGATCAAAGGAGGTCATGCTGTGATTGCAGGACGCTGAGGACACACTATAAGATTCCTTTTCCCTAGAAAGGCCCACTGGCTATCAAGCACAAGGTATTCATACAAACGAAAAGAGGGATTGATTGCTAAAAAATTAATGAAATAATACAAACAAGCAGACAGAGAGAACAGTGCAGTGGACATTCAAGGACCCACCATTTAACTTATGGCTTTCATTGCCACAGTAGCCTCAGATTTTAAGAAAGGGTTAAAATATTTCAGAATAAGTTAAAGTCCTCTGCAAATTCCTTCCAGATGGCATTTGCTTCCATCCACTTTTAGAATTTACCACTGTGACAGAGAGTTAGAGCTCACTAAATATTTGTTAAGTTGGGCTCATGTAAAGTTTTCACCAATGGTCTGTGAGTGGAAATCACTTCTGGATTAAGGTGTTAAGAGCAAAAGTGCATCTTCTCTATTCTTTTTGGCTGTACATCTTGGAGGCCTGTTTCCAAGCATCAAGGTAAAAAGGGTCACCTTTAGCATATCAGACTCTAGGTGAGCAAGAAATATGTCTTTATTTTATAAGCCACTGAGTTTTGGGGATGTGATTTTTGCTGTACCACAGCCCATGCTATCCTAATAGAGACATCACTATGCTCAATTGACATTTATTATTATTTTGACTATTTTAATAATATTACTGTATATGTATGATTGATAGATAATATACAGGTCATTAACATGTTTTAAAACGTGATACAGATGGTATCATACTCTAATATAATTGTACAACTTTTCTTCTCAAATCGCTGAGGTTTGGGGGATTTATCCATGTTGATGATACATGTAGGCTTACTTAGTTCATTTATTTAAGAGGGTGACCGGTTAGCTCAGTTGGTTAGAGTGTGGTGCTGGTAGCACCAAGGTTGCCAATTCGATCCATGCATGGGCCACTATAAGCTGTGCCCTCCTTAAAAAAAAAATTATATATATATATATGTAACATATATGTATATATATGTTACATATATATATATATAACACACATATATATGTATATATATATATATAATTATTCATCCAATTTCCTATTGATGGACATTTGGACTGTTTATTTTATTTTTTGCTGTTATAAACAACCCTGATATGAATAGTCTAGGGCATGTCTCCTCCTGCACGTGGTGGAAGTTCCTATACTGTTTATATCTAGAAGAGGAATTACTGAATTCAAGGATAGGTTGCAATTGCAATTTCAACTTTACCAGGCACTATAAAATTTCTTCCAAAAAGTTGTACCCACAAAAAAAATCTCAACATTTTTCTTTGATGTCAATAATTTCAGTAAACACCACTTCTATGTTCAATTATGTTCAAATGATGAATCTTAATAACATATATTCAGTATCTTGAATAGACTGAATCTATTGCATTAGGATCTAAGACCAAAAACCTATATAATTTTTAATATCGAAGATAAGATCTCAATTATTCTTTATCAGACTGAACTGCGGTGCAACTGGCTTAATTAATGAGATTTTTACTCTTTCTCAACTGTTGATTTTCTTTGCTCGTCAGAAAAATAAATTAATGATATATTATTGCACATATTTCAAAACAGTATGAAAAGAATTCAAGAGGACAATAGCAAATACCTTTAAGATGTAAGTGCAACCAAAATGAGGACTGAGAATTCATTTCCATTAGCTCCTTCATTAAAACATTCAAACTTTCCATTTCTGAGAGTGATGTACTTATCAGTTTAGCATCTGATTGAATACTGCTGGCATATCTCAGCAGGAAAGCTGTCTAAAACCTTTGGACCCATGATTGTTCTGACTCTCTAGAACTGTCTGACAGAGCCATCAAGCATCCCCCATTATTTCCAATGACTCACAATTGTGAATTAGGGTTTTCTTACTTACTTGAACTAAGGAGTAAGATGTGGAACCGGACCTAAGCTAAAGATATCTTAACCAAAGTACAAACAGTATCCTCTTTCTCTTTCATGTGAAACAGTGATCATTGTTATTTTGAAACAATCTGTTTAATTTTAGTATTGTAGAAATTTGTCTTGAACATTTTAAGTTATCTGTGGTTGCTGAGTTTGAGAAATTCAACCCAAGTGAATGGATTTGTCATAGGGATCATTAGTGCCTATGGCCCCAACTCCTACCCTTGCAATCATGCCACGTAACTTCTCCATACACCACCAGGACAGATTTGCATGGCTCACAGTTTCATTATTTGTGTGTGTGTGTTTTTTTTTTTGAAACTGGACATTTTGATAATATATTGTCATATGTTAACAACCAATACTAATTCTCTCCCCTACGCCCAAGAGTGGTGGTTGTTGAGAGTCAGTGAGAATATGCGAGCTTTGGCTTTCTCAATTGTCTGTTTAGTGACTTGGTTGAACCAATCCTGTGACATCCATTTCTCCCAGTGTGTGGCCTCTCATATCCATGCTGATATTTTTCCCATTGGTTTTATCTTTTAGCCTGTCTATGGGTGGTCCCTGAGTGTGGGTTGGCATAAACCACTTATTGGCCAAAGGTTGTACTTAGCCAGTTAGATTTTTGCTCCTTTCAATGGGGTTAGAGGCTGTATCACAGTTCAGGGAATTTGTGTTTATTGTCCCACATTCAGGCAAGGACTAGTAGCTTGGGTTCTTTCTCTGAGTGCCTGCAAGAGGGCTCAGCCTTGGGCATGCCCATAATCTTCCTGGTAGTCAGGGGTGAGTGTTTACTTTTAAGCCTGGTGTCCTAGGAGTCACCCCTGGGTCAGAATACCTTATTGTTCACGGTTTGGTCAGAGGTTGTGTTTAAGCCCCTTGTGCCAGTGAGGCTTCCACCTGGGTTGACTGTGATCCCAGAAGGGAGTTTCCTGGCTGCTCTTTCCCTGATTCAGTCTATTAAACTCCTCCCTGCTCTGCTGTTTTGCTTGTATCCTGGAGCTACCAGACTCCTCTTAATTACTCTCTCCCAAGATCTCCACTGTTTTCAACAACACCTTGAGGTACGGTGTTCTCTCCTTTCTGCTAGGGAGCCCCCTCAGGCAGAGCTGCAGAACTTTTCATCCTTAGGGTCTGCCTCACCCCTGCACAGGACCCCTGTGCCACTGCACCAGAGCTAGGAGTTATGCTCCAGTTCTATGGGTAGGCACTGGTGGGGCTGGGGGTGGGTGGGGGCAGGGCCAGCCTCTGATCTTCCCAGCCTGCCATTCCCAACGTGGGACCTCTCCTAGGATGGAGTGGAGGTGAGGGTGATCGGGACCCCAGTGGTCTACAACTGGTGAGGAACTAGGACAGGACCCCTGTCTTCCAGACCATTCCTGCTAAGAATAATAGAGCTTCTGTAGCACTAGGCTGGGGGAGAGAGGAGTGAGAAATGCCGCTGTAAATGTGCCCCTCCTGTGCTGAAACGATGGCTCTAGCCTGTGTGTTTAGGGAGAGGAAGACCCTATCTTCTTAACTGCTCATGCCCAGGATACAGTTTCTGTAACATGGAACTGGGAGTGGGGAGTTAAAGAAGCAGGTCATAGCCAACATACTGGAGACACTTGCTCTGCTTAGGAAATTTAGTAGATTTATCTTGAATGAATATTTCTCCTTTTGCTCAATGCCCTCAGGATAATTTCCAGTGACTGTACACGATTTTATATTTTCATAATTTTCACCAGTTAAATTTTTGTTTTGCTGGAGAGACTTTACACAGGAAGTCCCACCCATCCTACATTAACATCATGTTACACCAACAATACGTTCCCCACGGTGAACACTAGAGCCTACTTTCCGTAACGTTAGTGTTGCTGATGCTGTGGATTGTTTGGTGGGGACATGGGGTTTGAGAGTCAGTGAGAATATGCGAGTTTTTAGGACTAAGGAAAGAACTGGCATCGCCATCAGGGGGGTAGGGGTGCTGGAAACAGATTTTGTTTTCATTTGTGGTCTCTGCTTGTAATTCAGGTTGATGAGCCTCACCCTGGTCTTCTTACTACATTCATTCCAGCCTTCTGGGGAATCTTGATATAGCCATCTGATGTTTCCTCAGGCATCTGAACTGATATCAGCATCAAGTAGCATCTGTTCGCTGTGAGGAGTGAGAATGCAGTTCAGTGGCAGCAGGAGGAATTTGGGCTAAATGTGAGGAGATAGTCCTGATCAAAAGCGTCAGCTGAGAGGTCTTTTTTAAGTGTAAATCAGATCATGCCACTCTCCTGATTCAAACCCTCTAATGGCTGCCCAATGCAATTAGAATGAAGTCCAATCTCCTAACCAAGACCTACATTTCATTTCATTCTCTGTCATTCACCATGCTCCTGTCACTTGGGCTTTTTTTCCGCCCTTCAAACTCGCAGCCTTGCTCCTAGACCTTTGCAGTCACTGGTTCCTCTTCCTGGAATGCGCTTGCTCGGATCTCCACATGGCTGACTCCCATCAGTGGTCTCAACTCCCAGGTCACCTCCTTGGAGAGGCCTTTTCGGACCACGATATCTAAGATAGGTCCCCCTCACTCCCGGTCATCATTGTTCTCTCTTCCTTATTAACCCACCTCTACTCCCCCACTGGAGTGTAACTTCAGAGAGGCAGGAATCTTGATTTCCTTATGTTGTCTGCTCTCTTCTAAGTCCCTAGAACAGTGGGGATTTAATGCATCAAAGAATAAAAGAAAGAATGAAAACATGGCATGGAATGAATATCCAGAGTTATCTTTTTAGGTTTTAAAGAAAAGAATAAAATACTCTCTTGGTGAGGGGTCTCGGAAGTGGGGGGCCTAGATGAGATTATATGTTGAGCTCTTGCAATGCGGGAATTCATCCTGCTAGTAGAAGAGGGCTTTACAGAAAGTAGCAAAGTGTTCTCCAGGGGAGTGAATCCTCCAAACAAGAGCAATTCAAAATCTATTCCGTTGTTCAGGTCCTGGTTTGTAGTCCCATTTTGACCCCTGCCTGGATGATTTCATGTACACTTGTGCCCTGATTTGGTTTTAACACACAGGAACAGGCACAGTAAGAGCAGTAGCACCCCTGCCGACCTCAGATACACGTACTTGTGATTGCAATGCTAACTTTGAAGGTTATGACTCAGAAAAGACAGAGAAACCCCCAAATAATAATGCTGGCTTTGCCAATTTAAACAAAGCTGCCTGGCGACTATTTCACAAATCAAACGTCTGTCTCCTTTCTCACCACAATGATTAAACTATGTGTTTGGCTCCAAGGTGCATTTTCCTTATCAATTATTGTGCCGAGAAATTCCTTCACTTAGATTTATAAACTAATCTTATGAGGAACAGGAAGATGACCCCCGTTTTAATATGTCTAGGACTTTGAATTCTGCGTTACAGAAGGGTATGAAAACATAATATTTGATTAGGTTAAGTGAGGGAGGATTGTATAGGCTCTGGTCTAATAAATAATGAACCAGATACATTCCATACATAAAATATTGTGTACCTGATCTGTTTGCTCATCAAACTCTTAGCAAAGATTACATGTAAAGAATAATGATCACATATTTCCTTTGAAGTAGTGACCAAGCGTGCAGAGAAATTGCAGAGTGCACTGAACAAGGCATAGAACCCAAATTTAAAGATGTGACTTCATCTTCCCACCAATCCCCAATTCCTGAAGTAGAAATGCGCGTTTTTACATACGGAAATTGTTAATGGCTTCAGAAGCTCACACAGGAAAATCCACATCTAAAAAGTTCTTTTGTCATGATTATTTTCACATTACAAAATAGCTGGAAGATGGTACATTTGTTTACCATATACCAACCACCTAGATTCAACAATTGTTAATATTTTATTGACTGTTTGAACGCAATACTTAATATTTAAATACTTCACTATGCATCTCCTAAAAACAAACGCCAACGTTCTGCAGTATAATCACATTTAGAACCTTTAACAGTAATTCTCTAAAATCATCTAATCGTTAAATTCAAGTTTCCCCAGTGGTCCCTGAAATGGCTTTTATATCTGTTAACTCTCAAGCCAGGATTCATTCAAGGTCATGCATTGCGTTTGGTGTTTCTAGTCTGCTTTAGTCTGGAACAGATTCCTTCCCCGCCCCCCCTTTTTTTACATCACACTTTTTTAAGAGACTAGGCCAGTTATCTTGTAGAACAAGATTTCTCACATTCTGGATTTTTCTTATTGTTTTATTGTGGTGATGAACTTTTTCCTCTGTCCCCTATATTTCTTGTAAAAGGCTTGGTTCAATTTAGGATAAATATTTTTTGTCAAGAGATCTTCAAAAGTGATGCTGTGTGCTTCCTACTGCATCACTTCAGGACGTATGTAATGTTAGAATGTTCTATTAATGATGCTAATTTTTACAGTTCTTTAACTTCAGTGTTTCCATAAGAAAACAGTTTATATTTTGGACAGTAAAGAACAATTTTGTACTAAAATTGAGGTGATGTGCTGCTTGCCATATAATTATGGGCAACAGTATGCAAGAATAGTCTAAAATGATGACTCATTGTCCATTATTCTGTCATTGATGGAGAAGACACAACTGGATGCCAAACGACTTGAGAAATAGTTGAGGTCAGACCACCTTTCTCCAGCAGGATGAGCAGACTCCCATGTGGCCCCATACTGGCACTAACCTAGAGGAAGTGGATTTCAGGACCTGGGTGACCCCAGGTAAAGGGTTTAGGATGTTGGCGGTAGAGTTGAGCCATCAGCCCCTACTGCTCTTCCCCTAAATTTTAGGAAAATCTCCAGGCTATTAGGCAAATAATTAAATAGCTCAAGTGGAAATTCTGACCCTACCGTTTACACTGCTGTTATATGAAGTGCAACGACTTTACATTTATCTATTTGACTTAAAAAATTGGTCCCTGCTTTAAAAAGCCCTGGGGCACAAGAACAGTAAAATTGTCCAATAAAATACTTAAATCAATTGACAGCACCACATTTTAAAACACAGCGTATCACAATGCAGCATAAACGCTATGCTGGGTATGAGATTCCCTTTGGCGACACAAACTTAAAGGCAGGTGTTACACTGCACTTTTAATATTTGTACACCTGGGTCTGGCTGAACCAATGAAGGCAGATGGCATGATAGAAAAGCATGTCCTTCCTTCCATTTAGATGGGCAAGGTGGGGAGCCAGTAGTGTGCTCAAAATTACCATCCCAGCTAACCTTTATCTCCTGGGCACTGGGCAATGGGCCCTTTAAGAGACTTAAATTCCATGCCTCATGTAATTATCACAACAAACCAATGAAGTAGCTATTATCCCCATTTTACAGGTGAGAAAACCAAGGCACAAAGCAGTTAAGCAAACTACAATGTCACACTAGCTGTTTTACGATAAAGCTGATTTATGATAAAATGCTGGTTTATGGTTTATGATAAACCCAGACACTTTGGTTCTAGAGCCTGTGCTTTTGATTGTTTAATTTCTACTCTAAACTGACTACATCTACTTATTCAGTCACTTATTTAATAAGGTGTGTGTGTGTGTGTGTGTGTGTGTGTGTGTGTGTGTGTGTATCCTCCAGTGTGCCAGGCATTTCATTTTACTGGGCTCTGGAATGCAATCAAAATCCAAAACACATGGGTCTCTTCAATTCCAGGAGACCCCAATTCTGGCTGACCTTAAGCAGTATGGGTCTTGGATTTATAGATAAAAACTGATTGGGGGCCACATGTCAATAAGTTGCTGACAGAGGCATTTCAGGCTAGGAAATCTTTCCATTCTGACTGTTACATAGACTCTGTGCTATTAAAATTTACTGGCATATTGGGCATCTGTTAAATTTGATCACTGTGTAGACAATAGACCACTATAAGAATGGGTTCAAGGAAGCTGATACTGTAAAAAAGGAGTGATAGAGGGAGATTCAAGAGGCAAGGGGTTTACTTGAAACGTAAACCATATGGATTGCTCATTTTTGTTGTGTTTTCTCTCAATATAAACTAAACATAGCAAAAATACCCCCTCCACCATTTTAACAGAACACACTTATGTTTCTATTTTGGACATCAGGATTTTTTATGAGGAGATGAAGTGGCTTATTTCAGAGAGGTGCTGTTTCAACAATAACCGTGGAAGCAGGGACGACTTCATTTGCACAGTCCAGTGGAAAGCTTATCAAACTTACGCAAGTGCGGAGACTGTGATGTGGAAACACACTTGAATTGTTTTGGGGGTAGCATTGATTTACAGTTGTCCTATACTTACGGTTAATCTACATATCGAGTAACTCAGTATTTGTTGATCATTTGCTGTTTGTTAATCATTTGCTAAATGATTAGTTAGACTCCAGGCACTTGTAGGACATTGTAGGCAGAGGGAACAGCAGGTACAAAGACAACAAAGTATAAACAAACCTGGGTGATTTCAGGAACAGAAAGAAGGCTGGTGTGGTTGGGAAGAAAAGGAGGAGAGGGAGAGAGATGGGGTCAGAGAGGTAGGCAAAGGCTAGATCATATAGGAGCTTGAATATCATGGTAAAGGATTATGATTTTATTATAAGCTCAATAGGGAGCCACAGGAGAATTTTAAATTATATGATCAACACAATTGCTAAGTGGTAGTTCTAAGTCTAGTACTCAGGCGTTCTAACTCCTGAACCTATGTACTTCTTCTACACCAAGCAGATGTCAGTGATGGAGCTAGCAGCTAAGCGCCTATGATGGAGTGAAGCCAGCTGTATCATGGTGGTCCTCAGATGAGGCAACAATATGTTTCCAACCCCCCCACACACACACATACACACAATGGATGGATCGTAAGACAGATTCAGAGTCATATCCACTCAAGCAGGCCTTTGTTGTTCCATCTGTAGACTGGGAATGATATAAGCTCTCATCCAGATAGGAAAGTGGAGGGGCACAGATTCATGGGTCTTGAGAACCAGAGAACATGTAACCAACCTCAGGCTGCTAAGAATCAGTGGTTCAAGACAGTCTGAGTACTTCAGCTGTCAGATCAGCAGTGTCTGCCCTGTTTATTTAATAAGTGACAATCATGATATTGTCTTGTCTGATATAAGAGGACAGGGTGGTTATGTGCAGTGACAGGGAGAGGTCAACAGGGGTTTTACATCGTTTTAAACTTCGTCTCGAAAAGTGACAGGGCAAGATGGGTAAATGCAACCTGATTAGTAAAGTTTTCTTTTCTTTTTGTTTATTGGTTTTGCATGAAAAGGATCATAGATTTTCCTACATGAGCTGACTTTGCAAAGGATTCTGTGATCCTCAGTAAATGGACATATTAAGTGCGAATGTTGGGGTCACGGTTCTGATGAGGATTCAGGCCTTATCCAGAGTCTTGAAGCTTTGCTCCTCCTTTTCCTCCCAACTTCTGTTTCTTAAAAGAGAACTGCAGCTTGGGGACACAGCTCCTCTTTCTCTGGGACGCCTCCTTCCAGGGAGTGTGGACCAGGCCGTCCTCACGCCTTGCATAGCACGTGCACCGTGTGCCTTTGCTCAATGTATGCTTGAATCCACGGCATGGGCAGGCCCTTAACCCCATAGCCTGTTCTTTCTCTGGGGCCTGCAGATCCCAGTTCAATAGGTTGCCTTGAGGAGAGCAGACTGTCCCTCTCTGGTTGACCACTAACTGATAATTTGATGCTATTAGTGAGTAATCATCTGCTCCCTTTCTTCTCCCCAAAGGAGCGGGGAACGGAAACAGTACAGAATAGAGATGGGGGGGACTGACTGGCTGATCATGTAGGGGTGGGCGGAGAGGAAATGTAAACGGTGGTGAACATGATGGAGTCCAGAAAGTGAAGACTCAGGGTAAATAACGGGGTTTATGCATCACAAAATCACACCTTCTCTGAGTCCACCGCTTCACCAGCCCGGTGCCTCTTAGCAATTCCCCAGCTGTCAGCTCCCTACCTGCCTGGCTCTGGCTGCTCAGCTCAGAGCTGCCCCCCTGGGCCTCTGGCTGGCTTGTCAGTGGGCTGCGTCAGCATCACGCCACACTGTCTCTCGTTGGCCCGGTGATCAACGCCTGACAGGCCGGCCCTCTCTCCCCTCTCAGCTGAGGCCAATGGGAGTCAGGGGAAGGTTTTGGTTACAAATGAAAATAAAATAAATAAATCATACTCCTGTACTCAGGAGTCTGGAAGAATCATCTTCATGGACTCGTAAATCTTCCCTTTTAAATTTGTCCTTCTCCTTCTAGATGCCCCTCCCCCCCGCTCCCCCCCGCGCCCCCCACCCCCCACACACACACACACTCGGCTGCCCCTCACAGTGCAGGGAATACAAAATGAAAGCTTGGACTTAGGCTTGATGTTGGTAACCTCTCCACCACAACCCCCCGAAGGCATTTGTGCTGTGTGTGTGTGTGTGTGTGTGTGTGTGTGTCACCGGAGAGAAACTAGCAAGATAGAATTCATGACAGTGACAGCTTATCTCAACCCCTATGCTTCTGACTTTTGTGACAAGTCATTTAACTCCCTCCCAGCACCCCCAGACACCTCCCCTCTCCCCCTAATCCTGGCTAACTACCCCCAAATCTCTTGGTTTCTTTAACTCTTCCCACTACAGGAGGTTGTAAGGATTGAATACAATGCCCTATTTTAAGATGCCTAGAAGTTTCTCTTAAATATATATTAGATGTTTTATTAAAGTTCATTGACTTTAAATCTTTTGCTTAAGATTTTGTTGTCTATTTAAAGACACATTCCTTAAGCAAGGGATGCTATTAACTTCATACACCCACAAGAGAACAACGGGGCCTGAAAGTTGGACCTCAGAGGGCCAAGGGAGAGAGCCAGAGCCTCTGAAGGCACCAGGAAAGATGGAATGGGTGAAGGGCTGAGGGTCCTAAGCTGAAGAAAGTGTTAGACTACTTTGCTGGTTTTCTAGTGTTGCCGGGTACTTTCATAAGGAGGATTCATCCCGTTCATCAGAGAGGATGTCCTTTGAGCAGATGGGGTGGTGGTAGGAGGCAAGTATGAGCACAGTGGCCAAAGGATTAGAAGGGGAAGAAAGTGAGAGAATGGCTGCTGGGGAAATCAGTACTCTGTACAGGGAGCCCCCCAAAACATCAGCTCTGTCTTAAGTTTTTTCACGTTAGACAATCCTCCTTGGCCATTGCTATACCACACTCTTCTCCCTTCCTCACTTCAGTGCGCAGTGAATGAAGAGAATGGAGGTGTGCCATCTATTAACTGTGGCCAGATAGTGTCACCTTGCCAGTGTCCTAGGCTGTTGAGGGATTAGCCCCTGGTATTGTGGGGCTAAGAAGGAGGAAGAGACTCTCAGAGGGTTAGGTTTAAGGAAAAGTTGCCCAACTTTTGCCAACGGGAGCCCTGGAGGCACCAAATGGCAATGAGGCTGGCCCCTGAGGTGTGCCAAGACAACTATGGCGGTTTAGGAAGGCAGACAGGCAAGATATCTGCTGTCACTCAGTTATATTCCAGGAAGATTTCGCTGTGTTCAGAGGCATGTACCTTTCTCTTTGAGCTTTTCCTAACCACTTTCCCTGAATGGTTGCCATGCTGAGGTGGTGGTAAGGTTTTTACAGACTATACTTTTGGTGGGTGGAGTGGCTGCCAGGATTGGGTTGGGGCCAAGCTGGAAAAGGCTTTGTCATAGGTAGATTTGCCACAAACCTAGTGAACTTTAAACTTTAGGGTCTCTCATCTGCATGAGCTCTGTCCATGGCTCTGAGGTTGGCCAAGGAATGTTCTCACTGAGGATGCAGCCTGCCTTTCGGAGGACACACAGAAGAAGAAGCCCTGTTTGAATAAGACATTCTAGCGTCCCACGTTCCTGGAGCAAGATCAACAAGTGGGAGGCATGGGCTTTGAACATACACATCTCTGACCGCAGAGACTCCTTGCCGTATGTGGAGGGTCAGAAAGAGGGGAAGGGAAGAATGTAGCCCTCCTGCAGATTTCCTCTTGTCAGAGTTAAGGATGGTTCTGAATATATCCAAATAAGATAGGGAGTACACATGTATTCAGTGAGTAAAAATATTCCTCGCATTACCATCAATGGGCCGGTTTCTATGTATTGTATGTAATATGTTCAGGACTCATAAGCATTCATGTGTGTCCTCAACTGGAAGAACCATGCACTGAGGCAGTTACAAGGCTTCTGCCCAAAGGAGTTGTGATCTCTTAGCTCTAACAAACAAACTGCTCTGACTCCTTGCGATTGTTCAGCATGTGTTTTTTCCCCCCTTGGACTGTCCTGGGAAACCATTTTAATACACTCTACCCCCTGCCCCTTAAAATGCACAATAGCTAGGTGCATATGTTATTCTGAGACATCATAGCTCTGAGGACACATTTATTAATTCATTCTGCTATGTCACTGTCTCACTGGATCAATATTTGGCACGGGAAGTGCTAACTCGAAGCTAAGGCTGCTTCCTCCTTCCTCTTACAGAAGAGGTGTGGCTAACACTTGCACACTTACCATTCCTCTTTTCCTCCTGTTTTCATCTTCTTTCATGAGCTGAGGCTGACCCTGTTTTTAAGGATGGATTTAAGGATGGAAGACTTAGATATTATTTTTTTTCCCTTTCTCCCTATCCCTAAGATATCCACCTTTCACCCTGTGCAAAGTTTCATTTTAAAATGAGAAAATGATCTATTTATTTGAGCTTTCAATCCCTTGCCCAGACAATGTTGTGTAGAGTTTAAGCACATTTACCTGGAGAAAGACTTTCTAAGTTCCAGTAGTTCCTATCTGTGTGTCCTTGGACAAGTCGCTTCACCTCTTTAAGCCAAAATTTCACAATTTGGAAAATGGGGATTAAAATGTACCGCCCTGAAGAGTTGTTTGATTAGATGACATAATGCACGTCGACTTCTTAGCCTGGCTCTGACAAGTACACAGTCAGCGCTCAATGAGCGTTAGCCAGGGTCACTGCTCCTCTCGTCTCCTCTGTGTTCCGTACAACCTTGGGAGTCATTTGTTTACTTATTTTTTTGACCTGACTTTCTGCAGGAGGGGCAAGAAATTGGCTTAGATCTATGTTATTAGCCCTTCGGCACTGCATTGTGTTTTTCCTTTATCTTGTTTTCTAAGTTCTCCCTTCCGGACCACTGCCTCCCTCACCTCCTTGCCTCACATCCACACTCACCTGGGTTGTGAGTTTTCCCGCAGTTGGTGGAGAGTTCATTTATGTCTCATCCCCAGCTCCTGATTTAGGGTATGATTTATCGTAAATGTCCCATAAATGTCTTTTAAGTGATTTCCTTTCTCTATTCAGATCAGATTTTTGTCTTACTATTTTTATTAGAGTCCTAGATCCTGAACATTGGCCTGTTTTGGCAATGGAGTCTATGTTTGTAAAATATTGGGGTAAGAGCATGTCCTAAAACATTTCCCAAAGTACATGTGACCTGCAGGATACTAGCCCAGTGGGAAGTACTAGGAGAAAAGATATCTATGGCCATCTGTATCTCCTCTTGTGCCTTGTGAGCAGTAAAGAATGATCTGGAAGAGAGAAATATAACAATTTGAGACCTGGAGAGGAACCTTGAGGGCACTGTGCTTGCTTTGTACCTATAGCCTTTCCTGCACAGACAACAGCTAGGGAATCTGCTTCCCACCCAACACCCCTGCCTGGTTCCCTCCACCCGTCAAGGAGTCCGCTCCTTTTTCTCGAGTCATTCTACTCTAACCTCCTAAGTGTTTCTACAAACAAGGCTCAAATTTGGCCACCAGGATTAGGTGCCAACCTCTGCCACACTGTTTCTCCTTCTTGTCTCCCTTTTGAAGGCTCTGCAGCAGTGAGGTGCCTACCCCCTGTACTTTCCAGAAGCATTCTTCCCCTAAAATATTATAAGTTTTCGTTGGTCTCTCCACAAAGGAAGGTCATAGTAAATACAGTTATCTTAAGCTAACTCCTAGAATTAAGAGAAGCTGGAAACACTGACCTAGGGCAGTGTTTTTTTATTTTTACTTTAAATAAATGTTTTATCTTGAAACATTTTGAGATTTATGGAAAACTTGCAAAAATAATACAGAAAAGAGGAAGTGCCAGATTGTTTTGCAAAGTGGCTGCATCATTTTAAAACCCCACCAACAGTGTATGAGGCTTCCAGTTTTTCCATATCCTCACTAACACTTGTTATTATCTAAGTTTTTTATTCTAGCCATCCTAGTGAGCATGAAACGGTATCTCATTATAGTTTTGATTTGCATTTCTTTGATGCCTAATGGTGTTGAATATCTTTTCATATGCTTATTGACCATTTGTAGATCTTTTTTGGAGAAATGTCTATTCAAATTCTTTGCCTTTGATCTTAAAATTGAGCTATTTGCCTTTTTATTAATGAGTTATAAGAGTTCTTTATGTGTTCTGGATATAAATACCTTATCAAATATATGATTTGCAAATATTTTCTTTTATTCTGTGGGTTGACTTTTCACTTTCTTGATAGTGTCCTTTGAAGCACAGATGTCTTATATATTCATGACGTCTGATTTACCTGTTTTTTCTTTTGTTGCTCAGGCTCTTGGCATCATATCTTAGAGTCCATTGCCAAATCTGAAGTCATGCTGATTTACTCCTAAATTTTCTTCTAAAATTGTATAATTTTACTTTTTACATTTAAATCATTGATCCATTTTATGTTAATTTTGTATGTGGCATAATGTCCAATTTTATCCTTTTGCAGGTGACTATTCAGTTGTCGCAACACCATTTGTTGAAAAGACTATTCTTTCCTCCGTGAATGGTCTTGACACTCTTGTCAAAACTTAGTTGATGAGAGAGACATGGGTTTATTTCTGCTCTCTCAGTTCTATTGCACTGATCTTTATGTCTATCCATATATCAGTATCACACTGTTTTGATTACTGTTGCTTTGTAGTAGGTTTTGAAATTGAAGAGTAGCAGTCCTCCAATATTATTATTTTTTGAGATTGATTTGGCTATATGATCCCTTCCAATTCCATATGAATCTTAAGATCAGCTTTCAATTTCTACAAAAAAGCTAGATGGGATTCCGATAGAGTGAAAATGACACTAAAACTGTAGATCAATTTGGGGAGTATTGCCATGTTGGCGATATTGTCTTCCAACTCATCAATAGGGGATGTTTTCCCACTTATTTAGAGCTTTAATTTCTTACAATGAGGTTCTGTAGTTTTCAGGATATAAGTTATTTACTTCTTTTGTTGTACTTATTGTAAAATGTTTTCTTACTTTCCTTGAAGAAGTTAAGAAAAGAAAGCAAATATATTTATATAACCTTTGTTATATTAACTTGGTATTTGTTATTTCCGGTCCTCTGCATTTGTTCCTATGGCTATGAGTTACCTTCTGACATCCCTTTTTTAGCCCAGAACAGCTTTGCTCCCACCCACCTCCTTTGTGCTGTTATTAGAAAGAATATTACTTTCAGATAGGTTATATAAACTATATGCATGTTGTTTTATATAATTGAATTTAAAATCAGTTAAGAGATGAAAGGACAAGAAATACGCACTTATCGTGTCTTTTATAATTATATAATTACTTTTACCAGTGCTCTTCATTTACGAGTATGGATTCAATTTACTGTCTATGGTCACTTGCTTTCATCCTAAACAATTTCCTATAGTATTTCTTGTAAGGCAAGTCTGCTCGCAACATATTTTCTGTGTTTATCTGGAAGTGTCTTTATTTTTCCTTCATTTTTAGAAGGTAGGTTTGTTAGAAGGTAGGTTCATTTTTAGAAGGTAGGATTCTTGGAGAAAAGATTTATATTCGAACACTTTGAATATGTTATCCCATTGCCTCCTGGCCTCCATTGTTTCTTTTGAGAATTCAGCTGTTAATCTTACTGGAATTTTCTTATAAGTTATGTGCCATTTTTTTTTTTACTTATGCTTTCAAGATTTTCTCTTTGTCTTTAGTTTTCAACATTTTATTTTCTGTGGATCTGTTTGTGTTTATCCTGCTTGGAATTCATTGTGCTTTCTAGATGTGTAGATTTAGTGTTTTTCAGGTATTTTTTTCTTCAAATATTTTTTTCTGCTGCTTTTTCTCTCCTTGCCTTCTGGTGTTTCCATTATGCACATGTAGGTGTACTTAACGATATTCCACACTTTTCTGATGCTCTGTTTATTTTTCTGTATTCTTTTTTTCTCTGTTCTCCAGATTGAATAAAATCGATCAATCTGTCTTTAAGTTTGTGACTTCTTTCTTCTGCTAGTTCAAATCTACTATTGAGCCCCTCTAGTAAAATTTTTATTTCAGTTATTATACTTATCAGAATTTTCATTTGGTAGTTTTAAAAAATAATAATTTCTATCTCTATTGATATTCTCTGTTAGATGTAACATGGTCATCATGCCTACTTTTCCTTTTTTAACCATGGTTTCCTTTAGTTTTTTCAACATTATTAAAAAGGACTACTTTGAAATCTTTATTAAATTTAAAGTCTTACAGTCAATTTTTGTTGCCTGCTTTTTATAAAGCACTAAAGTTTATACTTTATTGTTTCTTTGCATATGTCATAATTTTTTTGTTGTTAGAAAGTGGGCATTGTAGACAATATATTGTAGCAACTGTGAGTGCTAGTCTCTCCCAGGATTATTTTTATTTGCTAATTTACTTGTTTAGTGGCTAGCTAGAATATTTTAGTGAAGTCCATTTCTCCTCACCATCTCACCCCTCCCACAGTGCAAAGTCTCTGGTGTTGCTTTGCAGGGGTACAGTACCCACAGTCACTGTGGGATTACAGTAGTTTTGATTGGGCTCTCTTGAATCTCTTTCCCTGACCATACCCAGCTATTAAATTCAATTAATTACTGGCTGATTGCTCTTTTGTTTTCAACAATGCCCTGAGGCATAAATTGCTTCATAGGCTAATCCAATCAAATTCAGTCTTCTTTGGAGGGACAGTTCTGAGGTCAGGTGTTTGTAATTTGTTCTTATCCCAGGAGAGTAAGATGCACCCCGCCTACTCTACAGCAAACTAGCTGTCCTGCACTTTAGTCTACATCTCTAATGATTCATCAGTCTCCTCCCACATGCCTTTCACTACAACTTCCATTGTTTTGAGAGCACCCTTCGATTTGAATTTCTTTACACTCTTTCGCAAATACAATCAGATCCTTTGGAGAGGGATTTGGAATTCTCTGTTCTTTGGCCTACTTCTTCTTCCAGACAAATTTTGCGAACTGCAGTCTGGTCCTGGAGGCAGGGACACTGGTGTGCTCCTTTCTGAGTGACATCTCTGCTTTAGAACCAGAGTGTTTAGTGGTTGAGGTGGTCCATCTGCCCCAGGTCTGTTCATCTTGCCTCTCTTGGCATGGAACCCAGCTATAGAAGCCAGAACAAGCATTATTGGGTTCCCAGTATTCTCAGCAGTGCCATTTCAAGGTAGAGCCTCTGTTCCACAAGTGGATGCTGGGTAGAAGCAGGGAGACCCACCTCTTGGCTGCCATCACCTAGTACTTAGCTTCAACAACAGGAAACTGGGGGAATGATGAGAAATGTCAAACACCTGCCTCTCCCAGGGAACTAGCCCTCGGGCTGGCACTGGAGGGAGAAGGAGCCCTGTGCTCTTGGCTGCAGCAGTTTGGAGTGGAGTCTCCACCTCAGTGAATTAGGAGAGGGGAGGAAGGCTGTGGGTCTTGGTTTAAATGCCACTAACTTTTGTAGTTCTTATTGAGGTTTAGCAGATTTTCATGAATAAATATTTCGTCATTTGCTGTATACCAGTAGGACTACTTCTACAGACTTTAAATCATTGTTTTTGAAAATAACTTTCACTGATTTTGCTGAAGAGTGGGTCTCCAGAGCTATTTGTGTTGTCAGGCTCAAAATGAAACTCCTTAGTGCTAGGGTAATGATTCATCGTAGGACGTGGGTATCGGGAGGGCATATCAGAATACACTGTTTAGTAACATGGAGAAAAACCGGTGCATGAGTCATGGGTATCAGTGGTAGTAGGACATGTCTCATTGGTGTATTGGGATGGAAAGAAGGCTAAAAAAATGACTGTGGTTCTTTCCTGCAATTAGAAGATACTTGCAGAGAGAAATAGATGTGCCATCTATGCAGTAAATTCCCATTGATCACAAGTAGACGAAAAATTTAGTTTTATAGTTAATTTAAAATAATGTAGAGAATTAAGAGTGCAGCTTCTATAGTTAGATTGTCTAGGTTTTCTTCTTGACTTTACCTTTGATTCACTGTCTAGCTTTAAGTAAGTTATTTAACTTTTATGTACTTCTGTAAAATGGGATTAATGTAAACATAATAGTTTTCACCTTAATAAATGTCAGCCATCAGGCAGGTCGTACACATAGTAGGCTTTCAAGTTATGTTAGATGGATAAATGGAATTGTCTAATGACAAACATGGAATATCAGTTTTCAAAGAAAGAATTAATAATGCATTCAATTATGATCAGTGTAGTTAAGTGTTTCTGGGGTGATTCAGAAAGCACTTAAGCATTTTACAGGAACCCAGCATCATGCCTCTGAGAGGAAGAGGTGAGGGAGATGGATTGAATCCAACCTGGCCCAATGACATCCCTGGAAGTTAATTTCATAATGAATCCTTAAAATCTGCTTAGCTTACTTACCCTTTTCCTTTTTCTAAAACAAGAGTGCCAAATGTATGACAAAAAAATCTCTATTGTTTAGATGTGTTGTATATAGAGTTTTATTGTGTTACGAACACAACAGGTGTCATGGCATTTCCAGAGGGGTTGGATTAAATGAGCCATAAGATCTTTTCCCATCCTAAGAGTGTGTTACTTTGTATGAGCATCATCAATACTTCTGCCTCTAAAGGCTCACTCATTGTATTGCCAAGAAGCAGCCCCACAGAGCCACTTTAGTGAAGTAAAGTTTACTCTTACTCCTTCTGTGATCATTGCAAATTCGTCATTTCCAGCTGTTCCTGAACTCATTTCTACCTCTCTTCTTTGTGCTTTATAAATTGTGTAGCTTGGGGGTGGAAAAGGGATAACTTTAGTAAAGAAGCTATTGCCAAAAACATAAAATGAAAGAACCACTTTTCTTTGTTTCAAATCTGCTATCTCAGAGGATTTCTTTTATTTTTTTTTTCTATTAAATTACATCTCCTAATTAGGTCATGCCATTGGAGGTGACCTACATTTCAGAAGCCAACAAGCAACAACAGAGAGGCAAGAAAATAGGTGGGACAGAAAGAAGAATGGCTTCAAATGCAGCTTTTCTCAAGTGAATTCCTTGTGTCAGACATTTTCATAAACTTGGTCTTTAAATGAGAGATGTGGTTGTTGGTTCAATGCAATACTCGTAAAGCTTATCTAATGGGATACACCATGCTCATTTATTCAGTCACCATTCGTACATGTGTACCAAGCACTGTGTGTGTGTACCATGATATATATATATATATATATATATATATATATATATATATATATATATATATGTATGTATATATATGTATATATATATATTTTTTATCATATTCGCCCGAAAATAAGACCTAGCCGGACCATCAGCTCTAATGTATCTTTTGGAGCAAAAAATTAATATAAGACCCAGTATTATATTATATTATATTATATTATATTAGACTGGGTCTTATATTAAAATAAGACCGGGTCTTATATTAATTTTTGCTCCAAAAGATGCATTGGAGCAGATGGTTCGGCTAGGTCTTATTTTTGGGGAAACACGGTAGTTATTAGGCATGGTTAAGGATGTAGAGAAACACAAGAAATGATACTTGCTTTCAAGGAGTTTGTGATCTAGTTGAGAAGAAAAACAATCTTCCCAAGAAGACTTAAGAAATATGAGATAGTGTAGGATAATAGGGGTTGTATTATTTATTGCTGCAGAAAACATTACCCCATCACCTAGTGTCCTAACATAATAGACATTTATTTTCTCACATAGTTTCTATGGATTTGAAATCTAGGAATGGATTAGCTGAATGGTTCTAGTTCAAGGACTTTTACAAGGTTGCGGTCAAGATCTCAGCCAGGGCTACAGTCATCTGAAGGCTTGACTGGGGTTGGAGGAGCTGCTTCCAAAATGGCTCACTCTCATAAATGGTGAGCTTGTGAGGGCTCTGGGCAGGAGGTTTCAGTGCCTTGCCATGTATACTTCTCCAGAGGGCTTTCTGAGTGTTCTAGTGGCATGGCACCTGTCTTCCCCCAGAGTACATGGTCCAAGAGAGCAAGGCAAATGCTGCAGTGTCTTTTATGAATTGATCTCAGAAACCACACATCACTTCCACAATGTACTATTTAATTGTAATTAAATACAAAATAGTAATACAGATCAGTCTTAACAATATGGGAGGGGGCTACACAAGGGCATTAATACCACGAGGTAGACAGCACTGTGGGCATGTAGGTGGCTGGCTACACAGAGGCCAAATGATTTGTTTATAATTTAGGAGTTAAAGGAATTGAGAAGTAAAAGAGGCTGGTCATGGGTAGGAATGGTGTATTAGTTTTCTAGGGCTGCCATAACAAAGTGCCACAAACTGGGTGATTTAAAACAACAGGAATTTATTCTCTCACAGTTCTGGAAACTAGAAGTCCAAAGTCAAGGTGTTTCAGGGTTCCCTCTGAAGGCTCTGGGGGAGAATCCTTGCTTACCTCTTTTCCAGTTTCTGATGAATGCATCACTCCAATCTCTGTGTCCAACATGGCATTGTTCTCCCTGTATGTCTCTGTATCTTCACATGGCCTACTCCTAAAAAATGCTAATGGTGGGATTTCGTTCCCACCCTAATGCAGTACCACCTCATCTTAACTAATTATATCTGCAAAGACCCTACTTCCAAATAAGGCCATTCACAGGTACCAGGGGTCAGGACTTCAGCATACTTTTTGGAGAACACAATTTAACCCACGACAAGTGGTCAAGAAAAGGGGTCATGTGGAAACAGAATTGTGGTTAAGATCTGAATGGAGAAAGACTAACATTGTAGGTGGATGAGGGTGTAATTGCAAAAGAATTAAGAGGAGAAGGAGAAGAGGAAGCTAAGAAATCATGCATTCTATTCAGTAAATTTGTACATAAGTAGGTCAGTTTGATTGGAGAAGAGTTTTTATGTAAAGGAAGCTGTGGGATTTTAGTTAAAAAAATTAGGTTATGGATATACATCTATTGTGGAAAATCTTAAAAGACATACTAAGAAGTTTAGACTTTACCATGCAGGCAATGATGAATCACTCAAGCTGTTTTCCTCTCCTCTCCTCTCCTCTCCTCTCCTCTCCTCTCCTCTCCTCTCCTCTCCTCTCCTCTCCTCTCCTCTCCTCTCCTCTCCTCTCCTCTCCTCACCTCTCCTCTCCTCCCCTCCCCTCCCCTCCCCTCCCTTTCCCTCCCCTCCCCTCCCTTCCCCTCCTCTTCCCCTTCCTCTTACCTCTTTCCTTCTTCCTTCTTTCCTTCCTTCCTTCCTTCCTTCCTTCTTTCCTTCCTTCCTTCCTTCCTTCCTTCCTTCCTTCCTTCCTTCCTTCCTTCCTTCCTTCCTTTCGCTCTTCCTTCCCCCACCTTCTAATCCTGTAACTGCATTTATTTATTTTTATTATATTAATTGAGGAATAATTTATATATGAAAGAGCACAAACCTGAATGAATTGTTATTTAACACACATATATACCCGTATAAATACTTCCCTGACTAAACTCTAGAATAATTCCAACATTCCAGAAGGTGCCCTGTGTGCCTTTCCCCAAGCAATACTCTCCCACAGAAGTAACCACAATTATGTCTATCACCATACAGTAGCCTGTTCTTAAGTTTCATGGAAATGGAATCATGCTGTATGTACTCTTTTATATCTAGTTCCCTTTGCTCATTATTACTGGTAAGATTTATCCAGGTTGTTGTGCTTAGCAGTAGTTGGTTCTTTTTATTGCTACCGTGTTTCCCCGAAAATAAGACCTAGCCAGACAATCAGTTCTAATGCATCTTTTGGAGCAAAAATCAATATAAGACCCGGTCTTATTTTACTCTAACATAAGACCAGGTCTTATAATATAATATAATATAATATAATATAATATAATATAATATAATATAAGATAATATAAGATAATATAATATAATAAATGTAATATAATATAAGATTGGGTCTAATATAATATAATATAATATATAAGATTGGGTCTAATATAATATAATATAATATAATATAATATAATATAATATAATGTAATACTGCGTCTTATATTAATTTTTGCTCCAAAAGATGCATTAGAGCTGATTGTCTGGCTAGGTCTTATTTTCGGGGAAACACAGTATATAGTAACCCATTGTATGAATACATCATATTTTATTTATATTTTCTACTATTGATGAGCACACTTAAGACTTTTTAATGTATGGAATGGCTTGATGAAAAGAAGAATCGTTCCTGGCATGTGCTGTTGGATAAATAAATGAATAAGTTGCCAGTGGATTGAATTGATAGAGGAGTGTTTCTAAAACTTTTGGCTACACAAGTATCATCTGACGAGAAGCTTGTCAAAAATTTAGATACCTAAGGGTAAACTTCAGACATTCTAATATAGAAGTCTGGGGCCTGGAAATTCTACATTTTTAACGGGCTCCCTTGATGACTTTCTAGAAGGTGACCTGTAGTCTGCCCTTTGCGGAACACTGAGGAAGAGTTTGGAATTTAAGAGCCAGGAATTGAAAAGATAAGTTAATTTTCTTACTGATGTGTCTTAATGGTCACCTGACTTAGGATGTTGGCCCTGGGAATAAAAAGGGAGGGATGGTTATGATGAGAAAGACAGAAGGATGATTCAATATGCATTGTTGACAGACTGCCAGTGAGGAGTAAGGAAGACAGATGAGTCTAAAATGACTCTGAGATATCATGCTGAGGTGACTGAAAAAAAGGTGACATCACTTACAGAAACAGGAAAAGTCATGCTAAAGAACTATTTTATGGAGCTGATGGGTCCAGCACAGCCCCGTTGTTTGAGAAAATGATGTAGACTCGTGATAACATTTGGATGGTAATTGAGGAAGCTGGGCGGAGAGTCACTGTTACTTCCTGATCAAACTGCTGCCGTCTTGTTGAACTTAATGGTAGTCGAGTTCCTAAAATTACATTTCTGAGGGGTATTCCCCAAAGTCCGTCTGTTTGTTTCTCTGCTGCTAACCAAACCAATGCAGAAAGGAAGCTGTGCTCCAAAGTTTTCAGGTGGACCCAAGACCTATTTTGATATTACTCAGAGATAGTTCTGAGTATCCTTCTGGCTTACACAAGCGAAGATTTAAAGACATTCTTCCATTGTAAGTCAGGGGTATGTGGTTGTTCATTAAGGACCTTGCTTTTTCCTTCAGTCTCATAGATCCACTGATTGCACATAATGCTTTACGTACAGGGTTGAGAGTCCCCTCTCCTCCTGCCGGTCTTTTCTTCTTCTCAGGGATACGGGAAGCCACTTCTATTAGTCTCTCTGTATAGATCCAATTTACCAAAGCTTTAATCATTTTTTGTGCCTCTCATCTGGAAATATGTGATTACATGCTTGACTAAGAGAATAATTTGTTTTTTTAATACTGCAAGGGCTGTGGAAACGTGTCTACAGGGGTAGTTCACTTTCACCATGGATGTGTTCCTCGAAAAACTTGGATGTAAAATTACCCTTTTGGGGTGAAATTGAATTGTACTTTCCCCCTTGCTTGAATTACAATCTCAGCTTTCAGTTTATTTCTCTTGGACCTTCTTTGAGCCCTAACATCTAACACTTTAGTTGTGAAGTGAAAAGTGTTCTTCTTTTTAAATTGTTGACCCCCAACTGTCCTTCCTCCTCTGTAAAAATATGATAAAAAAAAAAATGCGTACTAAAAGTTAACTTCATCATGATTTAGCAGTTATCACTTCCTTAAAGACTGGATTTATCTCATTGAGAATTTTAAAAGTCTCTTCAAGTCCAGAAAAGGAAAAATACCAGAGGGTCAAAAACTCTGGCAGGAGCTTGGGTAGCAGCGAGAGTCCACTCATTCAAAACAACACGATGTTGAGAGTGACCCAGCTTCTCCTTAACTGAGGAGATTTATAGGCTCTGCCCCATCTCTTGCAGAATGCAGGACTCAGTCCTCTTGGTGGAGCTGGGTGACGCTTATCCACGTTGATGGGAAGGGAGGGTAGGGCAAGCAGGGCTAGCCTTCACATTCACAGCGGCACTTAAGTTTATGAATGCTCAAAGCAATATACAGACATCCTTTATCCTGCTCCTCTGAGTAGTTGAAGAAAGATAAGGGCAATTTCAGTTTGCAAAATATTTGCAGCCCAGAGAGGTTAAATGATTAGCTGAAGATGACACTGCAAGTAAGTGATAGGAGCCCAGAGAAGAACTAAAGATTATAGAGCTAGTGTATTTTGCCAGAAACCAGAATTTCATGATCATGGTGAATGATATCAGGCTTGATAAAAATGTTTCTTACTGGGGCAGGGCAATCCTGTTTTCCCTCAGAACCATCAGCCTTTCTTGCCTGGAGAAAGCATTCCATACCCATTGCCCAAGAAGGTAAAATAATTTACATAAGATATAAAGAGACAGCAGAGCCAGAGTCGTGAACGATGTTCAGTTCTCTCACTTGTTCCTGCTGGATGACAGGGTGTTTATCTATTGCCTTTTCTGGTTGTCCATGTTTATATTGTTATTTGCCCCCCAATCCCAATTTCAGCATTGGGCTTTGTCTCCCCACTTGTGAGCTTCCCTGTCTTGCTTACTGAGGAAGTTCTGGTTTCCCGAGCAGAGCAATGGTCTGGGAGAGGACGGCAGAGCTCCTTGTTCCCCGGATGGAATCACGCCAGGATACATTAGCTTTGGTGCATTTCTTGAGAAAAGTTCAGACCATGCCTTCATTCTGGCAGCAGAACAGTAATAGTGTGTTTACAACTTCCTCTCAAATCTGAGTGATGCTTGGAGGCAGTTTGCAGTAAGCACTCTTTCCCAACCAGGTTGTTTTGTCAAAAGCCGACATGGTCTTTTCCAGGAAGCGAGACTGTCCACACATTTGGCAAATAGTTCACCTGACTAGAACCATGGACATCCCCTCTGAGGAGTCACTGGCTCAGTGTCACTGGGTTATGGCGAAGCTGAATAAAAACACATTAGGGGATATTTGGCTCAGAGTAGCCCCGGGTTTCCCCTTCTTTTAGAGTGACAATGTTTTGTTTATCGCACCAGTATGAGAAGACCAGCGCTCTTCTTATGACTGTGAGAGCCCATCCCCTGGAGTCTCTGACAAATACAGAGGGCTCTGCTCCCTGCAGAGGGCATGGAGAGCTTAAACCCTGGGTAGCACTTTGCATTGGCTGTGTTGGAAGGGAGCTATAGTAGCTGTCTTTTTATTCTTTAAGTAAGCTTTTTATTAAAGTATAACTTACAAACAGAAGAGGACATAAATTCCAAGTGTATAGGTAGATGAGTTTTTACAAAGAGAAACCAGACTGTGTAAGCAACCTATAGATGAAGAAATAGAAGACATCAGGCCTCCAGAAGACCCCTCACTATCCCTCCCTTTCACTGCCTCCCACCCCCAAGGGTTACCACTGTCCTGACCTCCGACAACATAGTTTATTTTTGTTCCTTGTAAAACCTTACAGAAATAAAACAATACACTGTTCCTTGCATGTCTGGCTTCTTTTGCCCAAATTGTGGTTGTGACATTCATTCATGTTGCGAGGATACCATGTTTCCCCGAAAATAAGACCTAACGCTTCTTTTGGAGCAAAAATTAATATAAGACCCGGTCTTATTTTACTATATAATATGATGCTATGCTATGCTATGCTATGCTGTGCTATAATATAATACTGGGTCTTATATTAATTTTTGCTCTAAAAGATACATTAGAGCTAATGGTCCGGCTAGGTCTTATTTTCGGGGAAACACGGTAGTAATAGTTAATGCACTATAATTTCTGCTTAGGCGTCCATTGTATGTATGTAGCACAATTTATTTATCTATTTCACTGTGGACATTTGGGTGGTTTTACCTTTGGATTTTAGGCCTCTTTTGATATGCACAGGGTGTACATGGGGCATCACATAAATGTGTGTACATATTTGTGACCTCATTCTCTGCAGAGATATACTAGTCAGAGAGTATCAGTTTTGAGGCTCAGGGCTGATTTCAAGTATTCTGATTTCAGATATACCCATTGTTCCATGACTATAATTGAGTTTATAAAATCAATTATGCCAAGTTTGGAGAAAATGGTTTCTGCAGATGTAAGACATGTAAATATACTTCCTACAAAAATCTTCTCCTTATACATGGGTATTTTGATGCTATGTGATTTTCAGCTGTGTATTAAGTATGTGTAGAAAAAGCTTAAATTGCACATAAAATCAATCCAAGTTACTCGTAGAATCTGAGCATAGCATACTTTTATATGGCTGATACAAGAAACAGTTTTACCCAAATTGTGCTTCTTACCCACTTTAGTTGGGGGCCATCTTGCTAAAGCATATTCTCTTCATTGCATATAATTTATTTTATAAAATTAAGCACTTGTTTACAAAAGTAAAGCAAAACATTTTTGGAAAGAGCACTAGATACAATCTATGTGCCTTTTGTGATATGTTTATCTAACATGAGATTTTTGCCTTTCATATTTTCAACCATTAAGGATGAAAAAATAGTGTATCTTTCTTCTTTATATATATAACATATACATATATGTTATAAAAATATATATATATACCAAAATAGTGAAGTTTTTTTACTAGAATAATAACTACCTTTCCCCAACCTTTCTTACTTTCTAAAAAGTCCTCAGTTATGTTAAGCAGTACCACCTAAATAGCTAAATTATAGATAAATTATTCTATACGTTAACTGGAAGATGAAAACTCTTTCGAGGATAAAATGAGGCAAGCAAAAGAAAAAAAAGAAAAAAAAAATGAGGCAAGCAAACAAAATTACCAAGAATACTTTTTCTCCTAAAATTATAAGTACTGTTTTAGTGGATGCAAAATATGTGAACAAACATTTGGCGAATTGTGTTTATTTGTTTTGAGTAAAAGCGTGTTTGTAAGAGTCACCAATGAACTACTAATGCAGTTAATTAATTTACTATGCAGCTCTAGCTGGGAAAATGGCTTGAAATTATAAAAATGTCCTGGAAAGAATAATATAATTTAATGATTTAACATCCAGGATTATCCCCTTTAAACTCAAATTTGTGGAAAAACCTTGTGTGTTGTCACCACGTGCCAGCATGGTAATTTAGTGAAGAAGGCAGCAATGTTAGAGGAGAGACAGTCCCTTCCACTTGGAGGGAGAGGGGAAGGTAGGTAGCGGAAAACCATCTGCTTTACCACTGGTCTTCCTGTTTTTATTCAAGTAGCCCTTCTCGAGACTCTCTCATCAACCTGTCCTCCCCCATTCATCCACACCTGATATGAAGAAACTGAAAACATGGCTGGAGGAGTGCAGACATATGTGCACATAACTTCCTTTCACCTGGGGCCAGATGGAGTCAAGGGGAAAGACCATTTTTATAAAGTGTGTGTTTTTATTTGTGTCAATCACCAGCTCTTGTGCTAAAAATTCAAGCAGAAAAAATTCCAATGACTTCCATTTTCTTGGATTAGTCAAATAATTGGCCATGTGTAGCCCAAGTTCCCTCCACCACTGACCATGACCTTGGACAAGTCACTCAGCCAGTCTGAATCTGGAAATGGGGATAACCACAACTCCCTTCACTGTCTGTGAATCACAAACAAAATAATATAATTGGAAAGCTATAAGAATAAAGCATTCTAATTTGTATTATACTTTAGTGAAAAATATTTTTTTCTAGCCTGAATTGTGCCAACCCTTCTGGTTTACTTCAGGTCCTTTATTCAATTTGTGGAGTGTGGATTTAACTGGTTTATATTCTGATATTTTCCCTACTTTTAGAATGGTAAAGATTGTGATTTTCTATGGATTATACAGAGTTCTTATCCCAGGCACAGTGGAAAAGCTTCATGTATTTTTAAATAAACAATAACAAAAAAAATTATTGCTTTAATGAGCCAGCATATGGTCTTTATGTGCTTACTATGGACTCAGCTTTGTAAGCTTTCTTTTTGTTTTTTAGGAGCAACAACAACATAAGAGAAAACCTTCATGGTTTTGCTCCTATAAAGTGTAACAGGAATTTCACCTGCCCTCCAGCCAAAAGACATAGTTAGGTGCAAATTAGGAGTAAAATAACTAGTCTGTGTTTGATCCCATTCAGGTTCTTCCCTCTAGCTTCAGAAAGGTGTGTTGGGGGTGTAAGGAAAGGACTTTATAGGACTTGTCACAGTATTTTCTCCTCAGAGACCCATGTGATATGATTCCCATGTGATTCCAGCTTATTCTCCCTGGAGGAACTGCCCACCAATGCTAAGAAAATTCGCACAAGGCTGGAAGAATCTATATGCAGCTGGAAGTACACGCTTTCAGCTCGGGTAGGAATGATTGACGCCAGAATGTGACTGGTTTACTGGTCACCTTCCCTCATGTCTAGCAGGAGCAGGGTGCTTCATTCTGCTTCCAAGTCTATATGGTGTTTCCTCCCAGGACAGGAGTGGGGGTGAACTGCTTAACTATTCAGTTTGCTCTTTTGAAAAACAGAGCTGTAATATTATCCATGTTGAGGGTTGTTCTGAGCAGTCATGAGATAGTACTTACAAAGCAGTAACAGGCGAGTCATTTAAGGTTAGCTTTTTAAATTGTTATTGCATGTCTCCCATTTTTACCTGGATGGAGAGCTGTAACTCGAAGTGTCAGTGTCCCCCTCAAGCAGGATCCAATTCTCTCCTGAAGCTGAAGAGGACTGATCCCACTGGGGAGCGACAGGAGAGGGATAAAGCACTGCCCCCCCCCCCCCCCCACGACTTTGCAAGATCCCCATCTTTGTCTTATTTCTGCTTATCCAGACCCATTCTCCACCTCGATCAGCACATTCACTTTTTTTGAGCAGATGGTAGTTTCCAAAAGGCCTGTGCATCATCTCCTGCAGAAACATGCAGCCCCAGTCTTTGAAGGGATCACTGGGAGCATAGTTTAAAAATAAATCACAACTACAATCATTATAGTAATAAGTATTGGTTGGCCTGGATTAGGTTCTTTTTTGTACATATGACAACGGAAAGAGGGTGAAAGAAAAAAAGGCAAACCCTTTGCTTTAGCCTCTCCTGTGTGGCGAACTGGGACCCTTTCCCAATTGAAGGGAGCAGTGCTATTTGATCCTGGGTGAGACACTGTGACAGTAACATGCCCCCAAATTCATAAACATTGGAGGGAATTGACAGCTGGTATTTTAAGGGGAGCTGATTTAGTGGCTAATTTTATTTATCTTGCTTCCTTTGCCAAGATCAGCTGCTTCTTTGGCCTGTGCCATTAAGTCCCAGGAGCCCCACGGGCAGCCATTTATAAATCTATTTTCTTTCCATGGCTAAGGTTCTCTCTGCCACCACGGATTTTTCATAGAGAAAATAGAGAATCTGGAAGCCATGTAATCAGAACCATCTTTAATGTTTCACCAGAAGCTGCCCTATATGAGTATTTATTTATCTTTAGCCCTGAATGGAAGGCCCCAGGAGGTTGCAGCCTGTGCACACTTGGTTCAATATCTGCAAAGAAATTTAAATAAGCTTACCAATGAAGAAATCTTCCTACATGAAGAATAAAAAGTGAAGCTTGATTCTAGTTGACCTTGGGACAAAGACAGGCTGGAAACTATTCAGCAGTCAATAGCACAGCCCAGCAGCACGCACACATGTCTTTGTGAGTTGTGAGTGTGGCTGTGTGTAAATTGGGCCAAACATGGAGGGAAGGAAGCATATCCTCGTCCTCATGCCATCTCCGAGGCTGTATTACATTGAGAGGAGGAACCGAAGTTTTGTTACAAGGGTAGATTTTAAAACTCAACATTCCGAAAACAATGTTGACAATCTGGTTTAAACAAAATAATGGTAGATCCATATGAAAATGATACTGCTAGAGATAAACAGTTGTATAATGGCTATCCTGCTGCACAACATTTATGAATAATACATCATTATCTATTATCTTTAAATCTATCAGGATTAATGGCCTCACAGATTATTTAGCATCTAAGATTTAAGGGATAAAATCAATACATATACATTTTGATAACCAGTGATAATCAAGTCATTAAAAACAAACATCTAGCCAACATCATTTAAACACTCAGAGGGTGTCCTTAGGTCCTAATTGTGCTGTTTTATTCCCCAAACTGGAGCGACCATGGTGGCAATTTAAGATGATGTCTTCATAATCGATGTCAATGTTGGCAGTAGAAAGAGAAAGAGAAAGAGAGAGCAAGAGAGAGCGAGAGAGAGCGAGAGAAAGAGAGAGAGAGAGAGAGAGAGAGAGAGAGAGAGAGAGAGAGAGAGAGAGAGAAAGAAAAAGAAAAAGAAAGGAAGAAAGGAAGGAAGGAAGGAAGGAAGGAAGGAAGGAAGGAAGGAAGGAAGAAAGAAAGAAAGAAAGAAAGAAAGAAAGAAAGAAAGAAAGAAAGAAAGAAAGAAAGAAAGAAAGAAAGAAAGAAGGAACCTCCAGATCTAAGCAGGGAAAAACTGAAACATCTTCTCTAGGGGTTTCAACTTAAAGGAACAGAACTTTCTGTTGTCCTTGGGGTTTTGCTGCTGCATCTCCTGGCACTGTGGGTTGAACAATGATCGGTTTCCTCCAATAAAAAATTCTATGGGGGAAAAAATAGCTGAGTCAGAGAAGGCCATCAGGCTAGGTGACCCAGCAGTGAAGGCTTGGGCAGCGCTGGAGAAGCACAAAGGAAGAGAAGTCACCACCTCTGCTTCCTGCTACACTGAGGGAAGGCAGCTAGCCTAGAAAAGGTGACCATCTGCCCCGCTCACATCTGGAATGGCCTCTGTTTTTCTCCATTTCAATATGGGTGACAGGGGTTTAACTTAGCTGAGTGACAGATCTCCCACCCCCAAATCCTGTGCTATACCTTTGCCCTTGAGTCATCTTCTCAAGGTGACACTATACTCTAATTTCAGACAGTTGTTATGTCTTCCCTCTCCCTCCACCTTTCTCTTTCTGTGTAATCCTGAGCTTTTGGCAAATACAGCAAACAGACAATCCATTTTCAGTCAAAATGTACAGAGTTTATGTGCATGTTGATTGTTTCTGGTGAGTGGATTGAAACCTCAGCTTCTCAGTGCCCTTGAACAAAAGGTGCTGAACAAGTGGTATGTTTCCATGTTACAGACTGTTGCAATAGCTAATTCCTAAGTTGCAAGATATTGTCATAATATTGGCTTCTGGGATTGTAGCTCAATTCTCTCTTCTTCATAACCATTGCACACACTGTTCTGACTGTGTCACATCTTTTTGTTCAGACCGATAGCTGGTTTCAAAGGGGTTGGAAGATTGTGTCTGAGAAATGTGTTTTGCATCGATTAAAATTTCTTAAAGGACACACTGCAATTGAATGACAGACTATTTTTAAATAATTTACAAGCTCGGCATTTTACTCAAAGCAAATTGTCGACTAAATCCAGTTATCATTTTATCTGCTGGACCCATTCCCCCTGAGCATACCAACCATGTAAAAGATTATTCTCTCAATTTATTGCTTTAGCAATTCAGTAGACATCTTCTTGGCACGCCCACTCCTAGTACTAAATGGCGGTAGAAAGGCATTGGTGAGCTTTTGGCGGCATGTGTTTCCAGAATTTCCCCAAACACAATTTTTCAATTGCATTATTGAGGTAGGCCATGATGTGAAGCTTTTTCTGGATTTAATTTCTGTCATAATCACTCTCTTGTGGAAAAATTAGAGATTACTTTTCCACTTAACCTTTTCCCCATATTATTAATAATAAAATTGGACACGATTTCATTTATACTCTTCTATCATACACACATTGCTAGTATAATATCATTAATACAGTCCCAACTTCTTCATTTCACTGCTTTTACACTTCAGTTCCTTCTGTCTATGACTTTCTTCCCACTGAGTTTTGCTTGGCTCTGTCCTTCTCATTCGGATCTTAGTTCAAATATTAATTCCTCAAGGGCTCTTTCCAGGCCATCCTATCTAATCTTACTCGCTTTCCCCAACACCATTCCATCACCATGTTACCAACTTTATGTCACTTACCTAAAATACTCCTATTTATTAACCTGCACCGTTATGGTTTGCTTCTTTCCATAGAAGGTAAGCTCCACGAAAGCAAGGATCTCATTTTCTTATTTATTACTGTTTCCCAGTCCCTGTAACTGTGCCTAGGATATAGTAAGCACTCAATAAATATTTGTCACACGAATGAATGGATACGTGCATGATTGCAATCAGGAAACATAGCTACCTTTCTGTCTGTGGTTTTGGCTTTCTGTGTAACTGTGGACCAATCACTTTCCCGTTGGACCAATTGATTTTCTGCTAATCCATAAAACTCTGGGTTTCAGCACCAAAGCTATCTTAAAGTTGACAGTCATTCTGCTGATGAGGAAGTGGAAGCCCAGAGAGGTTGAATTACCCAGGTAGTGAGAGGCAAACACGGGGTTTAATTCCAGGTCTCCAGTTTCCTTGGAGCAGTGGTTCTCAACTAGGGTGATTTAGCCCCCAGGAGACATCAGGCAAAGTCTGGATATATTTTTGGATGTCATAACTCGGCAGGGTGGAGGGGAGGAGAGGGAGTGGTGTGTGTTATTGGCACTCAGTGGGTAGAAGCCAGAAAACTGCTGAACATCTTACAAGGCACATGACAATCTCCCACAACAAAGAATTATTCAGCCCCAAATGTCAATAGTGCCAGGGTTGAAAATCCCTGCTCTACACAGCAATAATGACAATTCTCCTTTCTGTTTGAGGATGACTGAGATAAGGCCCATAGAATGTCGGGTTTTTCAGAATTCCTTAGCACAGATTTAGTTGGCATTTTTTGCCAATTAAAGTTTTAGAATTTTCAAAATAAAAGTAGCTTTACTAGTTTTGATTATAGAAATAACACATGCTTATTGTAAAATAATTCAGAGAAAACACAAAAGGATTAAAAAGGAAGGTAAAATTGCCCATAATACTACCACTGGGAGATAAATATATGAACATGTTGTTACATATTTTTCAAGACTTTTTTCGTGTACATACATACATACATATATACAGATATACACATTTTTGACAAAGATGAAATAAAGTATTTAATACAGACTATTTTGTAATTTGCTTTATTCACTTAACTATATTTTGTGGACATCTTATAAATTTATAAATATGGAGCTATCTCATAATTTCTAAAGATTTCATAATATTTCATTGTATGGATGATACAAAATGTGTTTTACCAATCTCCTCTTGATGAGCAATTAGGTTGCTTCTGATGTTTTAATATTATAAACAAATTTTCAGTGAATATCCTGTTCATTTATTCTTTGTTCATGCTCAATTATTTCCTCAGGATAAATTAATAGAGTGCAATTGCTGGGGCAAAGGAAATGTGATACATGTTGCCAAGTTGCCTGCCTGAATGTTTGCCCAAATACTAACGAGAATCAAATAATTAGAAATCCCAGTCTGCTGGAATTCGGTGTCACCTCACTTTCAGATGAAAGATGCAATTCATAAGCCAAAAAAAAATTATATTAACTTTAATTTTTTTATGTCCTAGTATCAGAAAAAAAAATAATAATTCTCATCTCTTACACTGATTTAAATTTTATCCAGGAAAAAGTTATTTTAGCCAAGGGCAAGGAACATTCACTGAGTCCTACTATGTGTCATGCATCATACGCTAGCAGCTTGTATTCTTCTAACAACCCGAGTGTTAGGCAGTCTCTTCCTGCTTTCACACGAGAGCACTGAGAATCAGATACTCTCACTCAAGACTACCAACCTTATACCTGACAGACTCAGAATTTGAATGTAGTCCTTGCCTTTAAGACATTTATAGTCTAATATACGGCAAAATGTACCAGAGATACTTTCTTTATCAATATCCTGTGTGAGGAGATTAATGTTCAAATTATGACACTGAGGATCTTAAGATTTTATACCTGTAAAGAAATAATCAGTTTTATTTAGGATATTGTACTAACTAAAGTGGGAAATTAGATGAATATATATTTGAAAAATACTTCCAATAAATAATGTTGAAAACGCAAAGATGTGCAACCTCTCTTTAGTAACTAAAAGCTTAATCAGTTAATTGAAGTTTATACTTGACAAATTCCTTATTTCAAACACCCCAGGATACTTGCCTGCCATCAACATGCAAGATATACTGCTCAAGGAAATCTGCCTTAAATATAATTTCTTTTAGAAAATTGAGAAGCCAAGAAGAAAATCTGTGACAGAATATTAGCGAGATCTCTTATATAAACATTTTATTATGTCCTTTTATTCCCTCATCACAATTCTCAAGTCTTCTCAAGCCTACGTACTTTGATTAAGTTATGCCAGGATCTTCAAAAGGAGAAAAAACTGGGCAGGGCCCAGGCAAAGAGACTGCAGATGATGAGTTTAAGAGTGAGATTTGCAAGATGGGAGAAAACCCATCTGGAAAAAATTATCTTTCCATTGGCCTTTGTGGTTTGAAATTCTTTGCTTCATCCCATGACTCTGTAATCCTCTTCTGGATAATTCATTAGAAAAACACTCAAAAAAATGTACAAGTGAATTCATTAGTACACTGTTTTAGATAGTAAACAATTAAAAACACAGTAAATGATCATCACTGGGGGTAAACATAAACCATGATACACAATACTACGGAAAATATGCATCGCTTAAAACAATCTGTTCTGGATATGAATCTGTTGTTAAATATACATCTTGTAAATATCTTTTGTGGCTTCCCTGTTCACGCTCTTAATGGTGCTTTTTGATAAACAGAAATTCAAAGTACTGCAATTTATCACTTGTTTTACTTTATCCTTAGTGCTTTTTGTATCCTATTTATGAAACAGTTTTTCTCCCCATTATCATTAAGATATTATCCTTTGTTTTCTTTAAAAAAAATCCTTGTTGTTTTATACTTCACATTGAAATCTGTACTCCATCTAGAAGTTATTTTTGAGTATGGTGTGAGGTAGGGGTTAAAATGTTTTTGTTTTTGTTTTTTTCATATGACTAAGCTTTTGACCTAACACGATTTACTGTAAAGACATTTCCCCCCATTGTTCATCACTTTCAGCTCTATCATAAATCAAGTGATCATATACGTATGAAATGTCTATTCATTTCTATTGACCTACTTGTGTATGCCAGTACCACATTGTCTTAATTTACTGAAGCTTTACAGAGTCTTTTGAATGGAGTCAAAAATGGATATCCAAATGTTTAATAAACTTATATAAAAGTGTTCAACATTATTAATAATCAGGAAAAATATATAATAAAACCATGGTGAGGCATCACTAGTTATCCACCAGAATGGTAATAACAATAATAATAATAATTAAGATAATAATACTGACAAAAATTCCAGGTGTTGGCAAGGATCTAGAGCAAGTGCAGCTCTCATGAACTCTGAGTATAAATTAGTGCAATTTACGAGGTGTGATCAAACAATACAGTGAATGTTTAAATAAAAAAAATTATTACAGTAAAAGACACATTGTCATTAATCCCCCTCAAAATACACCCCCTTACTTTGAACACACTTATAGCATCATTCTTGCCACTTTTTGAAGCAGTTCTGTTTCATGAGAGTCTTTAGTTGTGCTGTCGTGGCTCCTTCTATGTCCTGAATCGAATCAAAATGGTTACCTTTCATGGTCATTTTGACTTTGGGGAAGAGCCCGAAGTCGCATGGTGACAGATCCAGTGAATAAGGTGGATGAGGACACACCATAATGTTTGATCACTTGTATATTTTGGAGAGATGTTTGACAGTACCTACTAAGCTGAATATATGTCTATCTTATCACCTAGCATTCCTAGACATATATGCAACCGAAATGCTTACACACATATACCAAAATATATTTATAAGAGTGTGCATTGTAGGTGTGTTCATAATAGCACCTCCCTCAAATGTCCATCAGTAGTGGAATGGGTAAATAGTTTGTGTTGTATTCAATCAGTGAAAATGAACAAACTATCAATCAGTGAAAATGTATAAACTATGAATGAATCTTACAAGGATAATGTTGAAAGAAAGAAAGCAGACACAAAAGAGCACATATTCTGTAATTACACTGACATAGTACACAAACAGGCAAAACTAATACATGATGATAGAGGTTATATTAGTGACTGAAGGCTAGAAACAGGGAGAGACAACGGGGGAATTCTTTGATGCTGGTGATGTTTCATTTCTTAATTTTGGTGCTGGTTGCTAGGGGAATGTTTACCTTGAGAAAATTCTTTGAGCTGTATGATTTGTGTGCTTCTCTTAATGTATATTATACTTCAATAAATATTTATTCAAAAATAAATCAGATATTTATTGTCAAGTGAAAATTACTATTATACACACACACAGACACACACACACACACACACACACACACACACACACAGAGGGTGCCAAAAAAATGTATACACATTTTAAGAAAGGAAATCTGTATTAAAATTGTAATACTCTATATATACCAATAGCAAAAGATGAATACAAGTCACGTTTGGCATCTGCAATTACAGGAGGTGCTCAAAGTGGTTACCATCGGTGTCCAGACACTTCTGATTATGGCAAACTACTTCTTGAGCAACGTTGAACAAAGTGTCCACTTTTATACATTTTTTTGGCACCCCTGGTGTACACATATCTGTGTGTGTGTATGTATGTGTATATACACACACATATATATATATATATATAAGCTTTTATATAGTACCCACAAAATAATACCACATATTCTTTATGAACATATATATAAAAGCATATATTTCTCTGGGGAGGATATTTGGTGTCAGCATATGTCAGCCCTCTAGAATCAAAGCCATTTAACTTGACTCTATTATCACTATTCTTCTGGCCTTAGTATTGTAATCAAATTAGAGATGAGTACATTGAGTAAATCTGAGTTTCCTTAGAGCGGGAATCTCAGCAAATGCAGCGATCAAGAAGCTCCTGTCTTCTTAGCACTAAATGGAGCTGCAATTATAAGTTAACCAAGAGCTGAAGGGTCCGTGAGCACCATTTGACCACAAATAATCTCTAACATACTACTTTAACACTAGCTGTCAACTTTAACCCCCCAAAACCAAACAGCACCCCCAAAACAAAACAAAATCCATTCAAAATCAAGTATTCAAAGGGCATCTATAAAGAGAACGAACCAAATTCTAAAACAATGAGTGCTCTTTTACAAGCAACTGGAGAAAATTCAATACTAATTTTCAGGTAGTTTGGGGCTAGAGAGAGTAAACCTGGGGACCGACATGTACATTTGAGAAGTGCCTATATCCCGGCTATTTCCTCTGTTGACAACATGTATAAAATGAAAATCTCCTCTAAAAACAGTGACAGTCAGGAGAACCAATTCCTAAAGATTCTCTGCACATCCGGTTCTAGCTCCTAGAGGGTAGAAAGGAACCTATACAAAGTGACTTTTTAACGTGAGTAATTAACAATAAATCCTTCCGTTAGTGTAAAGGCCAATGTTGGTTCTCTAGCCTTGGATAATGGAGGCTCTGTTTTACATTTTTATATTGGAGGAAGGGCATTCTTGTGTTATGAAACCAGAGACCCGCAGAGGGTGGAAATGCCTTTGAGTTCTCAGCCCAAGCTGTCTATTAGATTCACCGGAAGGACTTTTACAATGTTAAAACTGAATTTCAGAGGTGAGGGACAAACATTTGTATTTTTCCAAATGCCCGCAATGGATTCTGGTGCCTCATGGGGGTTCAGAACCACTGATCCATTGATTTTCATCTCTCTAGGACTCTGTGGCCTGCCACAGAAGTTTCAGTTGGGCTGCTCCACTTTATTCTGCTTTATGGTTTTACAAAAGCTCTTATTTGAAGAAAGCATTTTACTTCTAAAGGCTAAAATATTGAGGACCACTGAGGTTGTCTGTTGAGCTTCCAGACATCGCTCTCTCTTCACCTGAGTTTGTCAGGTTGATCAATTGGCAATAATCTCATGGAGATTGAAATACGTAACAGCTGTCCCAGGTTAGATTCTATAGAAATAGATGCTGAGACAGTTCCCGAGTAATGAGTTCACGAGGTTCAACAGCTGTGAAGGGAGGGCACTGGAAGCAGACTGGGCAGGAGAAGAGGCTGAACTGTGATGCAGGCCTGAAAAGGCCCTGGCCACCCTGGCCAGGAGTGCTAGAGTGAATACTGCCTACCGGAGTCACGCCCCAGTGTTTGTGGGCTGTGGGGGAAGAGTGTGACCCTGGTGAGGAGGGTCTTCGCACTGAGGCAGACCTTGAAATAGCTGATATCTGAAGGAGGACTGCTATCAGCCCTCCTCCCATCAAGCCCTCCCTTGAAGGGGGAGCTAGGCAGCAACTCTGTGTGTCTACAGGACAGGTATGTACATTTGGGGACGTAGAGAATACCTGTGGACTGATTATTTCTGATTCAAGATGCGAAGGTGTGACGGGGGCGGGGGGGCAGTGCAAGCATCCTAAACCGGGCTCACGGCAGTGGGAGGATGTGAGTTAGAGAAGAAGCAACACACTTCTCTTCTTGGGACACCTCAGATGGCAAGCTTCCTTTTCACTGCTTCTTCTTGTGGCTAGAAAGGGGATTTGAAGCCTGGGCTGGGGTTAGATAACATTCCAGAAAATACTGTTATGTCTTGACCTTTGTTTTCTCTGTCTCCAGCAATAGACGAACGTTAGCGTAAAGAAACTTCAGTTGTTGCAAATCCGATCCAGCGTGCATGGATTGATCACCTAGCACCTGTTGCCTTCCTTGATGGGTATTTTTGTGCACAGCCCCACATGCCCATCATATCTGAATCAGTTTGTCATGAGAATTACCCTTTGAGTGATTTTCTTTTCATTTTTCAACTTACCTACTCGTTTATTTAAACACTAAATGTGGAGGATATTGTTTCCGGAATTGAAAACAGTGGAAACCCTAGGACCTTGTTACTAATGTGGCAAATCATGTTCTTATTGTGTTTAAAAGACACGTTGTTATTACCACTTTAATTATACTTGTAAACTAAATCTTTATGAGCAGCAATGCCTTTAGCTACGTTCTTAATTTTAAGAGATACAGCACTGGCTTTTTATAGTGGTTGAGTAGATTAGATCTAGAGCAGTGAACTAGTATGAGCTAATTATCACTAATTGATGCTTTATGGCAACCTCCTGTGACAAACATAGATTAGAACAAGTACACACACACTGTTGTCGTCAAACCACAATGTCCAGTAACACATTTCTATAACACACTACAACATACGCAGTTTCCCGTAGTGAACATTTATATTTCATGGCTATATGATAAGAATTCTTAGAACAATTAAAACATCTTTAGTATTGTAAGAAATCTCTTGGAAGTAAGAAACTGGCTTAGACAGAAACTCAGCTTTAAAATAAGGTACAGACACTGGATTGATGCAACTTAAATTATGATAACTGATACATAAATATTCGATAATAACTTACCTATTTATCAAGATGTAACTTCTAACTGAAAGATTTATCTACTCAAACCACCTTTTGTTGATTGTAACCCAAACATATAAGGTTTCTCATTAATCTGCTTGTGGAAGCTTGTAACTTCTGGTTTCAGTTATAATTTCTAGCCAGAGGTATGTTAAAGAATATGGAGGCTATTCATTTCTGTTGCCATACTAACTTGATTTTAGGTCTTGAATAAGTTATCTGTTATGCATGTTTTCATTCTGGCAGAGACATGGACATCTAGAGCTGGCCCTGTGGGCGTGGCATTAGGCAGAGCAGGTCCTAGAAAAGGCCTGTGGGTGGATAAGAACCCCCAAAGCTGACGGGTACCTCCAAAGCTGACCATCACTCTATATTTCTGATCAGCCAGCGTAAAGTGAGGGTCAGAAACAGAGCAGGACAGATGGTTGCAAAATGATGGAGGGAGGGACTTGCCCAGAGCTATTTCAGATGTCACTGGGTCCCCCTACTCCTATGACTTCCAAATTATATATAGTACACAATAAGAAAGGGAGGCCTGGTCTTCACTTTCTCTCTTGTTCACAGATGCAGGCTAGAGCAGGGAGGCACATGGAGACAGGGCCACATTATGACTTTGGGGGGCCCTGTGCCTGCTCTCCGTAGTGGACAAGTGGATCATTCATGCGTGGAGTTGTGTCCGGATACAATCTCAGAGTTCAAAGTTCCAGGTCTCCGTTCCACAAATTCAAAAATAACAGCAGCAGTGCCAGCTTCTCTAGTTGACAGTGAATCTGACCCCTTTAGCCTCTGCATGAGAAAAACAGGTAAGAGGTATTCATCCAGAACACAGGTGAAGGGTAGCGTCTGGTAGACTAGTCCGTCATCATCACAGCTGTTCGAAAAGATTATTTCAATAACTAAGGCAGGGGAAAGTGGCTAGGTTCTAGGGACCTATTGTTCTGTTGAACCCGTTGCTTTGGGCAACTGGAAGATCTCCGAGGGAGACATATAAAGAAGTTAGGAAGGGGCTGAAATTGAGGCTCACCCACCAGGCCACTTCACTACCAAAATCTCCTGAGGGTAAGGCCTTCAAGTCTCCGCTTCTTCCTTCACATCCTGTTGCTAACATAGCCTCCTTTTGAGGCTGGCCCTTTAACATCTGTTGCAACACTACCGCTGAGTATACAAAAAGCAGCATGAGAAGCCTTCTTTGGACGTTGAGGAATCTATTTAATTTGTGATGGTTTGCATTTTGTTTGTGGGAGGAATAAAAACACAACGAGCCATAGAAAATAACTACTTCATCTCATCTTATAATTTATCCCACCAGGAGTTTGGAAGGAAGCCTCCCAATTGCCCTAGTACAATCTTTGAGGATTTGGTGGTTCATGCTAGTAAAACTGAAGTCAGTGGAAAATTTCCACATGTGAGAATTATAGTATTGGATCCTTTAAAACAACAACACGTGCACACACAGCCTCCAGCATTTCTGAATGTCTGGAAAGCCTGATCAGGAATCCAAAAAGCAGGAAGTCAGGATCTATTGCATCAATTGTGTTCTAAAGAATTTATGCGGTGTTTTAATACCAAAAAAAAAAAAAAAAATGGTTTGGTTAGACTTAGCTTACTCAGCCTCATTCCCTGAGAGGATTTCTTCTTAAATGCTGCTTTACAAAAGTCTTGCTCTAAATCATAAAATAATATGCAGCGGGAATGATAGTTTGGGTTCTTTTTAAAAGTTAGGTAAAAAAAATGTGTACAATGTGGTAATTAACTATTGCTGGATTTTTGTAAAATAGCTAATGGGAAAAAAGAACCAATCTTCCTTCCTTCCTTCTTTTCTTCCTATCTGTCTCCCTTCTTCCTTTCTTAGTTGCTTAAACAGTCATAACTAAGACTTACAGTTGCCAAGAGGTACTCTCTTTAGATGTCTATTCTTGTCCTGTATAAATCTCATTTTGACCAGAAATGTCTTGAAATCTAGAAACAGGTGTTGGGTAGAAAACTAGAAAGCTGCTAATTTTCAATGTCTGGTCTTGCTATTCTGATTGTCTCAGTGCTATGATACGTAGTCATAGTTGCTTTCTAAATAGTTATCCTGGCTTGAAATCGCTCTCCCCACTAAGACCCATTTTCGTCTAGGTAAAGCCTTTTCCTCCTTCAAAACCCACAGTTTCCAGTCTTGTGGGAACCTAAGTGCAGCCAGGGAGAAGTCGAAATGGAGGGTTATAGGATGATCCCTGGGTGGGGGTTGGGAAACAGGGTGACGAGTGAGTTGGAGCGCGTAGGGATGGGGTGACCATCAATCCAAATTACAATTATACAGGGTGAGGAGGGACTGGTGTTGCTGGAAGGATCCCAACTCAAACTGGGCTGGCCACTCAGTTAATGGAGGTCCCTTGGCAGAAGTTGCTGTGCAACAATGCCAGGATTAATACCAGCGGTGCTTGGTAATGGCTGTCTCCTCATTCAAATTCCACACCCAAACCATCAGCAAATCCTACTGGCTCTATTTCCCAAAGATATTTAAAAGCTGATGGTCCCACCCCCTCTGCCACTAACACCTGGTTGGAACCACCATCCTCTCTTGGTCGGTTATCAGAACATATCCTAACTGGCTTCCCTGCTTCTGCCTTTACCACCACTACATCTCCGTCCCAAACCAGCAGGCAGAGTAATCCTGTGAAAACCAAGGGAGAGCCTATCACCCCTCAATGGCTCAAAGTAAAAGCCAAAATTCATACCAGAGCCTACAGGGCCCTACCCGAGTCTCAACGCTCCCCTGGTCTCTCTGACATTATATCCCCTCCTCTCTCCCTCCCTCTCTCTGCCCCGATGCAATGGTCTATCTACTGTTTTCCTTTTCATTCCAGGCACACGCCGACTTCCACACTTTGCTCTTCCCTCCAGCTGGAGCGCCTCCCTCCCAGAATGCTGCCTGGGCTGTTCCTCCAACTCAGGTCACCTTCCTGGTAAGTCTTCCCCCACCACACCTTTAAACATGGCACCCCCAACTCTGGCTTGTTCTGTACCTCTTTCCTGCCTTACTTTTCTCCATAGCAGTTATCACTGTCTGATGCAATATATGTTTTATTTTTTTGGCTTATTTTCTGTTTCTTCTGAACAGAATATAACCACATTTACTTTGTAATGTATCCCCAGAACTTAAAACAGTGCACAGCATTGCAAGCACTTAAAAAATATGTGTTCAATGAATGAATGAGTTCGTTAAACAGATTCTCAGTGATGAGAGGTGGAACAAGACAGCTCAGAAAATGGTGGCAACAGTCAATGGGATTTTCAAAGTCCCAGTTCAGCACGACAAGGGTAGGATTTTGAGAAAACAAAGCAAATAAGATATTGTCCGTTTTTCTCAGGTGTTCACAGTGGAGGAGTCATGTACATGGCATTACCAATTTGCAAGAGAATATCCAATGCCTATGGTAAAAAAGGTCAAACACAACCAGAGGCTGACGCTTTGAGACTCTAGCCTGTGAACCTCTCTCTGTAACAATCACTGTTCCATCCATCTATCCATCCATACATCCAACCATCCATAATCTATCCATCCAATCTGTCTTACAACAGCAATTTATCCAATGGCTTTTCAAACCTAGCTTTGCATTGCTCAGATTTTTCTGAGCGTCTCTCCTACAGAACTGTGTATTTTTGTGAGCAGGAACCCCCACATCCTCAAATCTTGAATCCTCTCATTCTCTAGTATGGTGCCTTGAATGAATGAACCTTGGCCAAGAGATTGCTCCTTGTTCTTTATAACCAGGGGAGGAGGGGGAGGGAATTATATATATATATATATATATATATATATATATATATATATATATATATATATATAAAATTAAGAATGGATTAATTAATATATCAAAGGCCTCATAACTTTTAAAAGTTGGAGTTCAAATCTTTCTAACTGGCGCCGAACACTCACACAGGGCTGCCCACCATTTGCTAGCTCAGTGTGTGCACTCCAAGCGAGATGTTTGATTTCCCATGATTAATTCCTTTTGTTTGGAACCTTGGTAAGCCCAACTCTGGTCCTGAGACTGGAAGAGAGGCTTCATTCCTGGTTATTTATTCCATTAATTGCTAGGTTTTTTTGTCCATCTCACTGACTTCATTTCTCTTTCCTGCTCCATATTCTACTTGATATTAAATAACGGTTGCCTTTTCACATATAAAGCTCTTAAAATGGATGTGTTAGTGTTCCTCCAAACAGATTTTAATTCCCCGTGATCTGCCTTAGTCTGCTCAGGCAGCCATAACAATATACCACAGACTGGGTGGCTTGAACAACAGAAATGTATTTTCTCCTAGTTGTGGAAGCTGGAAGTCTGGGATCAGGGAGCTGGCATTTGTTGATTTCTAGTAGGCACTCTCTGTCCTGGCTTATAGACAGCCATCTTCTTGCTGTGTTGTCATGTGGCTTTTCCTTGGTACATGCAAGTGGGGAGAGAGATTTTTCTCTCTTCTTCTGGTAAAGCTCCCACTCCTATTGGAGTAGGATTCCAACCTTATCACCTCATTTCGCTTTAATTACCTCCCTAAAGGTCCTATCTCTAAATAGTAGTAGTGTAGGGGGGCTTAGTTAATTTGGAAATGGGAAAATGTGGACGTTCTCTTTTACTTTCTCAGTGAAATAAGACGTGAAATATTGTCTTTCATTTCTCCTATCAATAATGATTAATTATTGATAAGTTGAAAATAATTGATAAGAAATGGCAGCTGTCTCATTTGTATCAGGCTCTTCCAAGCACTCCCAAACACTCTTGGATACATAGTTGTCTTCCCACTCCCCCGTACACAGGGGATTGAGTCTGACTTATTTAAATTTATTCACAGACAGCTCTTTTCAGCTCCCTGTGTTGTTCCCAGGCTGAACTGTTGGCATTTTGATGTTTTTTAACCCATCACATGTTTCTCTCCATTGAGATAAACTTCTTCCAGAAGAAGGGGCCCATCTTGACAAGTCTGTTTTGCGTCTGTGCTCCACTGCACAGCCAGACATGAAAGTGACGAGAACTGACAAACTCTCTGAACTTGTCCCATTGGATTTGTCTAATGGGCCTTTCCCTGACATAGATGAAAAAGTCATTGACAGAAACAGACCATTTACCATGAACATGAGCAGAGGTATAAGCAGCAACAGAAGAAATAGGGCTCAGAATAAAGCTGAGAAATTCAGGACGCATATCGTGGGCCCAAGGAGATCTCTGCTTTCAAATGTCAGGATGAAACAGGTGATATTGAGCTTTGCAGACCCAAGTCGTCTGGCTGCTTAGTAAGAAAGCCAGGACCCCTCTCCAACTCTCTCTCCCTATACTCCACCAGAAAGAAGCTGCAAAGTGGTGATTGGGGATCAGGGGGTCATGACACGACATTTCAGGCTTGGTGGGGGAGGGGGCTGAGTTCTTTTTCCAAGGGTAGTGAGACCAAAGAGAAAAAAGTACTATTTAAAATTTTGCAGCCAAATAGAAATTCTAGTCCATTGGCAGAACTCACGTTGAAGGAAGCTTATCAAATAGGAGTCACATCTTAGGAGTGATATTTTTAGGTTCCATAATCAACTCCTAACGTGAACATCATATAAACTCAGTATTACCCTTGAAAAGCCCTTATGTCACCCAAAAAACATACAACCCTGTATTCTAATTTCTATCCACACTGAAATTTGAATATCATTGTACTAGATTAAAGGAAAAAACAGAAGGGAAACCTGTGTGCAGATGTCTGGCATTCAGACCATTCTGCCTCTGAGGCAGCTCTCAGATCCCTAGCTCTGAATGAACACGGGGCAGAAAACGCCAAGTGTTCTTGTTGGGCCACAGGTTTGACCTTATTCCCTTTTAATATTAAGCCTTAGCAACTTTATAGATGGTAAAGGATGTATTTGCTATTGTGAGGGTAAGTGGAATAGTCAATGCATCAAATTCAGGATAGGGCTAACATCTGAGTGTTCAGTTGATGCTGAAATAATACCACCTCACTCTATTTTCTTTAAGAAAAATCTTTAGATAATCCTGTGGCTATGTAAAGGTGAGGTCTAGGTCTCCTCTGAAAGGAGTACGTTGGCCCAATGAAGAATAAAAATTGCTTTATCAAGGCAATTTCAGTTATTCAAGTATTAAAGCAATTAATTTCTTAAAAACTTTTAAAAAAGTACAACCCAGGGTAAGAGAGTCCTATGCCAAAAGACAGTTGAGGGGTTAGTTTTCAAAAGGGAAGAGAAGGACTTCTCCAGAAGCAGCCCGATATTAGAGTCTGGAAAGTAGCCCTTTGAGAGAAGAGAGGTGGTGGGACAGAAGAGGCCCTAAAGAGGAATAGAGCCTGAGCAATCTGATGGGCCTTGGACAAGGAGAGCGGACCAGTGAGGGGCTTTCCGTGATATGGCAGAGCTGAGGGACTCCAGGAATAGATATCAACCTTGATTTTCCTTTTCCTTTTCTGGCTTTTGAAACTCCCTTGTATTCTTTTCAACACTTCAGTGTCAGCGACCTGTACCAGCCCTAAAGGGGCAGGAAATTATGCAATGGGTCAGATTCTAAGTTGGGAAAGGGAAATACTTAACCTTCCCTGAATCACCATCCCTCCAAGAGTGAAAGCAGTGCTGTATTAAAGATAGATGGTTGTTGCAGGTCCAAGGAGGTGATCAATGGCAAAACCATCAGAGAAGTTCAAGGTGGAGCAGAGATAGGAGATTAGGAGCTAGGCAATAGCGAGGACACAGCTACGGGACCCAATGGAAGAGGGCACTAAGACAAACCCTCCGTCTCCGCCCTTTTTTCCCCCTCAAATAGGCTCAAGTTGGAGTTCCTGACTCAAATGCCTACAGATGCCAGCCAGTAGCATAAACGACTGAAGGGACTTCAAACCCTTCTATTCCTTCTACTGCTGTTACACTTCACATCTGCTAAGTTGTCTTGGCTTTGAAAACATTGTGATGATGAATCAAACAGCAAAACAAAATACTTTCTTGGGCTTCGTACTGCTGCAGGCTTCCAGGCTGCAGCTGCAATACTGGGAAAGGTAGTCCTCCAAAGGGGAGGCGCCATTCCGTTCTGCTGCCTGTTGTCTGTGTTTCTGACACAGAGTCCTGAAAACTAGGACTGCCTGTTCGCCCTCTCAGGAGGCGATTTACGACCGAGGGCCTGTGGATCATATCCAAAGCAGCATCTCTGCCTGCCCCACAAGACACAGCTCAGCCTTTGGTCATGACAGAGATGAGCAGAAATGTGTTGTTTATGTTTTAGGGCATTAAGGGAAATGTGCATTCCAGCTTTGCTGGCATGTCTTGGTTGGCTACCGCCGAGGCTGACTCATCTCTGTCTTGGTCTGGGATCTCCCGAAAGCAGAGTTTCAGACAAGGACTGAGTGCAGATAATTATTTGGGATCTGACCCCAGGAAACAAGAGTGAGGGGGTGGGGAGACTGTGGCAGGAAAGGAGGAAAAGCCAGCATAAGGGTGCGTAATTGAGGTCTGTGCTGTAGGTATACAGAAAGGGCTGGGGACACTGAGCCATTGGCTCTCAGCTCCCACTAGTTGAAAATTGGGGGAAGAGCATGATCTCCTCTGAGTGTTCCCTGTGTGAAGCTCCCACAGCCTCAGAAAAGGTCCCGAGGAAGAAAGGCAGAGAGCGTGCTGTAGGAGCGAGCATGAGGTAGGTATTGCCACCGTGAGTCTACATTTAGGTGACGGGGTATGAAGCAGGCACCGGAAGTATCTGCTACCATCTCTACTGCAAACAATCAAGATCTATCACTCCTGGGGTGTGCCAAATTCTGGGTGCTGCTGGCTTCACCTGGGCTTGCCTTCATGACCTCTCTTTTCCCATTTGCTGCTGCTCCTTACATAAGCCAAGGTCACCTCGCCTAGACTGCACTTTTCCTCCTTAGCTTTCACATCATTCCTTCTCAAGATTTTTCACACGTTGATGTACGTGATGAGCCCAGCAGGTAGCAGCAACTCGGGAAATGAGTTTCCTCCTTTACCTTCTAATGACCTTTCTGTTCCCTCTTTCTTTTCCTCATAAAATATGGTTGTCTGTCTGGGTTAAGTCCTTCAGCCTCTCATCTTCTTCCTCCCCACTCCCCCAGGCAATCATTTGGTCCCCAGTTTCAACTGTTACCTCTATGTTGGTACCTCCATCAGACTATCCCCATGGAGAGTCTCTTTGGGGCTCTGGCCCTGTGTTCATCCTCACCCCCCTAAGAATCACATGGCTATTTTTATACTAATTCAAGTTTGGGAACACCTCCTCCCCCACCAGTGTGGAATTTCCAACAGTCAGTTGGACATTTCTGTTTTCAGTTTAATACACCTAAAAGTAACCTTGCTTTCTACTCCCACCCCACGTCTCCCTCACTCTTCCCAATATCCTCCCTGCACCCACAAAAAAAGAAAACACCAACTCTCTATTTCTTCATGCTGCTGTCGATTCATATCTACATGTGCTCAAAACTCAGGAACCACATTGAATTTCTCAGCCCCTTTGGAAGGGGCAGTCACACGGTACCCATGGGCCCCAGTGTGGGGTTAGGCAGAGGTAGTGGCAACACAGATCCAGACGTGAATAGTCAAGTTCACGCAGGCTTCAGCAACATGGGGCCTGTAGAGTCAGAAGGTCAGTTAGAAGGATCATCGAGATTAGCTTGTATGATGCCTTGTGTTACCGATGAAGAAACTAAAGCCCAGAGACATGAAAAGCTTTGACAAACGTCACCCGGCCAATTCATACAAGAGCTGGACCTAGAGTGACAGGGCTCTGCCTTCCTTCCCAGAGCCCTTTCCACAGTGACACTGTTGAACAAGGAGCCTGTGTCAGGGGCTTTTTAAATACGAGGAGCAGAATACAGAGCTTGAATAATAAAGGTAGGTTATTTTATAGAAAATGAAAAGTTTAGAGAGGTCTGGCTTCAGGGGACCTTTGAACCAGGAGCTTCAGTATGTCACGCAGAATAAGTGGATGGAGTGATTTTAACCGAGACCATGTAAAACCCCCATGTCCCCCCACCCACACTCTGATCATATGTGAGACTCAAGTAGAAATAAAGGCTGTTGGAGAGGGGGAAGGAAGACACAGGATGCTTCATGGGGCCAGCAAAAAATCACAACAAAAATCCAACAGAGGACAGAGGTACATGATGTGAAGTCTGAATGAGGAAGGCCGGAGCTAGACCATGTTCATTTCAGTGCAGTCCGGGTGGAGGTCTGGTTTGGGAGTTGACGCTTGAAGGGATACAAAAGCCAGAGAGAACTCTGGGGATTTCTGTTTGTCAACTGGTCTTATATAATGAGTCCCATGCCCTGAGCATTCTTCCTGTCTGTTTAGAGGGCATGGCTACATTCTCAGGATGGCCCACGACTCCCACTGGAAAGCCTAGTGTGCTGGGTGATTCTGCTGTCGCGAGGGGGTGCAGAAGGGGTTGGAGGTGAGAAAGCTGCCCAGCCAGGACCTAGAATTTCCCTCTGGAGAGCTGTCTTTCCGTGTGAGCAGGGCAGCGATCAGGACCCTGTCGCCAGCCTCTCACAGTCAGTAAGACTCAAAGTTCCTTCCGCTGGGTCTTCACAGGTCCTGTGTCATCTATCCCTTCTTCTCGTCACCACTGCCAGCCCTCCACTAAGGAGTGAGTTGCCTGGTGCCTGGGCCACTGCCAGAGTCTGCAAGCTGGTCTCCCTGCCTTTCTACTTACCTGTGGCAGTGCATCCTGTACCCTGTGCCAGGTCACTCACCTCCCACACCAGTTTTGTTATAATGTCATTCTCCCTGCTCAAAAGCCTTCAGTGAGCCCACATTGCTTTTAGGACTAGGTCCAACCCCTAATCCAGGCTCAAATATCACCTCCTCTGAGACCCCTTCACTGCAACCATCATTTCCGCCTCTGAAACCCAATAGCACTGAGTGTCTGTCGCACTGAGTTGGAACCAATCAGCTTTTCCTGCTTCTGTCATTAATTATGGTTTATGTATCTGTGTCTCCTTACTCGATTTCCATGACCCTAGAGGACAGAGATGTACATATCTAACTATTGCCCAGTGTACAGCTCCGTGCCCTGTAATTAGTGGATAAATAAGTCGTATTAATTCATTGAGGTTAGACTCTTTGGCTTGGAATCTTGGTCAATTAAGACTTCCTTCTTGTTATATTTAAAAATCTCTAGAAATGTATGTTTGAATTATGAGATAGGAAGAAGATAAATGGGAGCTTTTCCCCACCTCTTTCTTACGATTAACTTTCCTTGTCTGCTTGGGTGTATACCAGCATCAATATCTACCGCTGACTTAATTTACCGAAGATGCTCTTAAAATATGACCAGTGTGCATTCCTAGAATTCAAATGGGCATACATGTCATGTCTGCAGCACGCTGGCTCAGAGGAAGATTTCAAAAACCAATGCACGCACACACAGAACATGCAGTTAGAGCCAGAACAACTTTAAATGGGAGTTTTTGAAGCATTAAAACAAATCATGGGAGTGTACTTATTGACTCTTACCCATTTAATGATTCTGTATTTGTGAGGCTGAAAGTAACTGCCCGAGAAGTCTCAGCACCCTTGTCCTGGAAATGGGTGGGTGATTGGTACTTTCCTGAGAAGGGATATGTTTCAAATGGTACAAACATATGCTCTGCGAATTAGGAAAAGAGGCTCCGTAAAGTAACTTTGGGCTGGGACAATGGCGACAAAGCCACCTGATGGGATCTGAGGGTACCCCGAGGAGGAACAGCACAAAATGAACAGAGTCAGGTATAAACCTGCCATGTGGAGTTTTCCCGAAACTCTTGTCGATCAAATGCTGAATCCCAGTTTATGTTCAAAACAAACAGAACCTCCTTTGGTGACCAAAATAGGCTGCTCTAATGTGGTGTTGATAAAGAAGCAGCCAGGCGGAAGCCGCCTTCAGGCTGTCAAAGTGAGGGAGTCTGCTAGGAGGCCTGGAGAAACGAGGGGCAAGGAGTTAATAGGCTCCCGGAATGGTGAATTTGTTGCCCTCCCTCCTTCACCAGTGGAACAGTTCACTAAAAAATTAATACTAAAAAAATGCCTTCTTTTCTGTTACTACTGTCTGAACCATCGTGGAATTTTTTGGTCTTGTCTTGGTGGGTGGGGGCAGTGCCGGTGCCTGTGGGTAAGCAGACACAGCAGGGACAGCTCCTGAGTCTTTCTGTGTCAGGGACAGGCTCTGTGTTTAACAGACCATTTAGACAGACAGAGCTAATATTTGATCCTGCGACACGAAAAATCATAATTGTTGTTATGGGCTGAATTGTGTCTTTTTTCCAAATTCATATGTTGAAGTCCTAAGCCCTAGGACCCCAGCATGTTACGGCATTTGGAAATGGAGCCTTTAAAAGGGTAACTAAGGTAAAATGAGGTCCTATGAGTGGGCCCTGATCCACTATGACTGGTGTCATGGAAGAAGAGGAGGTAAGCCACAGGGAGAAAGCAGCATCTACAAACCAAAGAGAGGCCTTAGAGGAAAGCAACCCTGCCAACACCTTGATCTAGGACTCGCAGCCTCCCAACCTGTGGGAGAGAAGTTTCTGTTGTTTAAGCCACCCGTCTGTGGTACTTTGTTATGGCAGCTTGAGCAGGCTGATATAATTGTTAAGGAGTGGAGGGAGATAGACTTCAAGTGGAGAAACACAAGTTGTAGGCAGCCCTGAGTTTTATTATGAATGAATAAATTCACTCACTCAGCACATACTTTTATTTCAGACCCGTGGAGAAGCCCTTCCTTTCACTGCTGCCAGTAGAATATGAAGCACACCAGTTAGGCTTCATGACCTGTGGCCACCAGCTGTTGGCACCCTTCTCTAGGGCGGGGGGATAAATCTGGTGGTCCACTGATTACTGGACAGGGAACCACGATCACTGGAATGAAATCACGCTTATCTTTTCATATTTCCACCAGCCCTAACCTTGCAGATCCAGTGTTATCCCTGAGCTTCCAGTCCGCAGCTTGTATACACTCCTAACCCAAATTGTGAACGTTCAGAACAGATACAACATTTAATGCCTTTTTATTGCCCCTCTGAGCAATGTGCAAGGTCCTGGTTGGCCTCACGCATCGAGCATGGACAAGTGGCTCGCTCGCTCACTTAGCTGCTCTTATAAGCTGCTTTGCAAATGGCTCTGGCAGGTGGTGCAGTGAAGGGGGAGGGTTTGCAGTCTGTCCCTGGAGACTCAGCAAGTGTCTCTGGGTAAAGTGCCATCTCGGAGGCTTGAGAAGCCCAAGCTCTCCGCACTCCCCTTCTTCAGCTTATTTCCCTCTCCTGACTCATGTCTGCTGCCTCATTTGAGTTACTGCGCAAATGGTTAGCCAAAAAGCCATAGCAGGCCTCATGATTATTTACGACCGCCCCAGGAGTGTACAGCAGAGGCACTGAGGCAGCATTCCATGCCGAGCCTTCTGGTCAAATAAGGACAAAGTGAACCACGCCTTCCATTCTTGGCAGTGAAGCACGTGCCTTAGAACGCGTGTGCTGGCGAAACAGCCTCCCCCACGCAGGGCCCATTCTCTCTTGGCTCCCAGTGACTCCAGACTTGTAGAGCTGTTAATTAGAAGAAAGATGTACAGAATATTGTGCAGGGAGGGACAAAGGGTGCTAGGGGAGAAGAGGGCTCCTTGCATGTTCCCCTTTCTGGGCTTCTTGCAGGAAGTCGATTGTGCATTCTGGTAGTTCTAAGGCAAAGGCACTTTTGGCATTGTGTATGTCCTGTTTGTCAGCAGGGAGCCTTCTAGAAAACAAACCCTCAGAGAGGGGCACGAAACAATGCAGTTGGTCTAAGACACACACCCAAAAAAGAGCCCAAAGGAACAAAGACATAGCGGCCATCCTGGAAGAACGACCACAGAAGAAAACAGCCTCAGAGGGGGGTTTGAAAATAAGGTAGCTGTGGCAGGGTTTCTCACTTGGCAAGTCTTAAGGTGTTCTTGCAACCAATCAGAAAATTTGAATTTGCTCTCTGAAGCCTTGTGGAGGGGTGGGAGGTGTTGGGGGAGACGGACACAAAACCTGCCCACACTGAATCCCTGGGCAGAGGAGTTTATAATCCAATGAGGGGGGTGGGTATGATTAAACATAAAATAGCTCTTTAATAATTTAAGACACGTCAGCACTGTGGGTGGGGTTTGGTGACCAGATGAGTCAGACCCTTCTGGAGTCCTGCTGCTCTGCTGTGATTCCATTGGTTTAATAAATGATAAGCCTGACACCTAAGCAGTTAGACCTACTGTGTTCCAACCCCCAGGGACAGGGTATCTGGTGAAAATAGTGTCAGCTGTGACTGTGCCTCTATGGGTCCTTGCACGAAGCCCAGGCTCTCTGCAAGACAGCCTACGCTATCAACGCTGTCCTTTATGGGCAGACAGGAGGAGAGAGCAAACACAGTAATGGACATGGTGATGCCCGGAACCCTGGAAGTGCTTTGCAGGCATTTGAAGATGAGGGTAAACGACCTTCCATTTCCTTCCTATACATTAGTGCTCAGCAAATATTTAGATGATCATGATGGGGAGGGTTTTTAAAGGAATACCTCTGGGGTAGGGATGGAGAATGTTTCTTTATATTTATAAAGAAAGTAAATATTTGTAGCTAAAATAAAAGAGCAAAAGGAAAAGGAAATGGACCTCAGGCTTCCTATAAATATGCTCCTATCTCTTGACCGTTTCTTTTTGGAGGCATTTCTTTCTGTCCCATCCTCTCCACCCCCAGCCCTCTACTTGCTGCTCCTCACTGATCTCCAAGACAATTCCTTCCTTCCACCCTCCATTCACAGCTGTCCCCACGAGTCCAGTGGCCTCCATTCCTGCTGGCTTGGTGAGGGGAAAAGGCCTCCTGATGGGAACTGTTCCTCCATCCTTTAATCAGCTTTCCCCCAGCGTTTCCAGAGGCCTCCCTGACACACATGCTTTCACAGCTTGGATAACAAGGGCCGGCTCTGCCTCACTCCCCTTCCCACCCTTCGTCTCAGTGCCTCGCTTCCCTCCCCCTGCCTTTCAGGCTTTTTCTAGAGAGAGGCCTTCAGAACCACTGGGGACGTCCCATCATCAGGGACCCTGAACTTGCACAGGGCACAGGTCCTTGCAGGCCGTGTGGATGCCATGTGAATTGTCACAGACACATCCGGGATAGATTTATGAAGGATCCTTTTTGGAGGAGGGTGTAGGAGGAAACAAAGGAGGACAAAAGAAGAAAGGTGGGCAGCTCAGGACCTTAGTTCTTCATTGTTCTTTTCCCCATGAGATGGCAAGGCTCTGTGAAGTCCACAGGGGCTGTGTCTGGCGTGAGTCAGCAACCGGTACAATTTACTGCCAGTTGATTAAATTAGCATTTGTTATAAGCCAGAAAGGAGTGGTGGTGGGGGAGTGTTGTGTGCAGGGATAGATGGAGAATGAAGAAAATCTTCTTCATGCCTTTTGAATTATTTATGGCCTGGAACTTTACATGCTAAAACCTAACTAGACTTGATAGAGAGAGCCTGCAAAGGCTTCTCTCTTCCCTTAAAGCTACAGAGCACATGCTTTTGGTCCCCTGGGAGGACTAGGAGAGTGCTAACAATGACAGACTACAGAGGATAAAGTGGAACTGTTAATTTTATTGTGACCTTGAAAACAGAAATTCTGCATAGAAATCCTGCTTCCACCAGGCACGGGAAGACAGCTTTCTCAGTAACCTGTGAGCGATGGACATGAACGTCTGAATGCATTCCACTTTGATTTTTGCCGAGTGGGAACATGGGAGGACTGTCAGATCAGTGGACAAAGGAGAGGTCTCTTCGATCTTCCCCTCTGGCTTCCAGCCAGATGGGAGAGAAACAAAGACTCAAAGCCTCTGCCTTCCTTCCCCCATTCCTCTCCCTCCTCCCTCCTTTCTCTCCTCCTGCCTTAAATGCTTCCAGCCAATTATTTGGATAGTCTGCTCACTCACTGTTCCTACATTTTGGGAAATCACATCTAATTGTTTAGGGTGTAAAAATGAGGTGATTCAATCTCAGAAAGGGGCCCTCCTTGTGAGAGATGTGCGCGTGCAGAAGAGAGTGAATCCCATGCTGGGTGGTGTGTGCAGGGAGCCAGGCAGGGCAGAGGGGAGCGGAGGTGCAGGGGAGCTGCTGTGTAAGATCCGCCATGTGCTCCAGCCGGGTACCAGGGTGGCCTGGCGAGCATCTTTTGTTCTTGGCTCTTCTGACTGCTGGGACCAGCAGGACAGCCCACATGCCAGTCCAAAGGAGCTGCCTCTGTTCATTGTCAAGATTTGAAGCTTTTGTCCACGAGCACCAGTAAAGAGGCAAACTATTGGGTCTTCCTATAGACTCATATTCTGCCTCAGAATAGCTGCAGGAGAGGGAGAGCTTCTTCTTTTCACCCAAACTGTTGCTTGTGGACTGCATGATAATACAAGGTTTTCAATGAACTGAAGCAGCCAGGAGTTTGTGACTCCATCCTGAGAGATAGGAGAAAAACGGGGTAATGTAGGAGTGGCTAAATGAGAGAAAGACAAAAGCAGCGTGTCAGGTACTAGAACTAGAGTCAGACAAAGAACTGGGACATGTGCTTTGGCAAAAAAGCAGGGAATGCAGTCATTTCCTTGGTTTATTACTGCTAGCTTAATTTACTCATCACATAAATATATATAAAAACAGACCAAGTTCAAGGCTGACCCTTCAGTAAGAACTAAGCCATTTCTTCCCTTCATTAGTCCTATATTTTCACCTGTATATAAGTGAAACAAAGCAGGTAGAGTCTGTTGCAGTCCTGAAAGATGCAAAATGAGTAAATGATGAACACCCACAAATTTGTAATGGCAAACAGAAAGGATTAGAGTGTTGCAGTCCAGCAAGGGGTTTCCCCTTCACCCCAATCCCAGCACCAAAGGGTATCCATGTACCCCAAGCCAGAGAAGAAGGGCTTGGTTCTTACAGCCCAGCTATCATGCGGTGCCCACTAGTCTCTTAGCTGCACCAAGAAGTAAATTGAGGTTATTATCATAATTTAGGCAAAACCGCCCTTGAAGTACTGAGATATTTCAGGCAAATGCAGATTTCAAAAAAATGAAATAGCAGAATTTGAGTTTGGGAACTCATTAAAAAGCAGTGATACTTCCTGTATTGCATCAATTATAAACAATTTGGAGGAAAGAGAGGTTGCTTTTTTTTTCTTTTAAAGAAATTATCTGGAAAATTACCAAGGTCTTTGCTTCCTCTTTTCAGATGAGATTTGGACAGGCTGTGTTAAATACAATAACCTCATTAGGATAGGTTACGATGATAAAACCAGGAGAAGAAACCCAGAAACCCCAACTCTGCCTCCAACTAGCCTCGCCTCTGATAGGTCAATTCATCTCATTAGGCATTAGTGTTTTTTTCCCCCACCGAAATAAAACCAACCGCCTTTGCCATTTGTCTACTTTATAGGAATGCTCTCAAAATTACTATTCACTGTGAAACCAGGAAAGCCTCAGAGGAATACTCCCATTGCAGTACAAAACATTATCAATTTTGTTTTGCTTGCCACTCTGAGTTGGCATTGATCGATATTGTTCAGAATTTTTCTAAAACTCTTTCTTTTTTGAACTTGATGGCCAATAATGATGGAAAACAGTGTACTGGAATAAATCCAAGAAATATTTTTGCTTGTCAATCAACTCAGCCAATAGGGTTTTAAGTGACTATGATCATTTTGAGTGGTTCAATGAATGTACAAGCTATGTCCTCTTGAAGAAGCGTCGGTTGCTGCCAATCTTATACTTCCTTGCCCGTCATTTTCTTAGTGTTTAATTAAACTGCTATGGAGAGGAGGATGGAGATTTGAGTCTTAGAGACTTGGGGAGGTGAGTCATGCTGAGGAGCCTTGTGATTTTACTCACTAAACGTTTCTAGAATCTACCCCCATCCTTTCTAGCCCTAATACCCCACTGTGAATTAGGCTTTTATTGTCTCTTGCCTGGATGTCTGAAGCAGCCTGGAACTGGTCCTCTTGACTGCAGTGTTATCCGCTATGCAGGTCTCCTCACCGGTGCTGTAAGAGTCCTTCCAGAAGGTAGGCTGTGCCATGTCAGTGCCTCCATTGCCCAGAATGGAGTCCAGCTCTCCCTGGGGAGGGGCTTGGAGGCTCTGCAGACACATTAGCTACCTGTATCTCCAGCTTCAGCGCCCATCATTCCCTCCCTTACAGATTCGTATTCAGCCACAGCAGACTGCATAAGCCTTCCCCATGTGGCACGCTGCTGTCGACCTTCAGGCCTTTGCTCTTGCTGTCCCTTATGCGAGGACTGTCTCAAAGCAAGCAGACAAAAACGCACAAGGAACAAGGACCCCCCTAGCGCCTTATTCATCCTTCAGGAGTCACATCATGTGGCCCAGACCCTGTCTCCCTTTCTCCCCTTCCTTGCCTTCTGCTCCAGGGGGTGCCTGTTTGCTGAGTCCCTCCTCCCCCAGCCTCCCATGCCCTCCGCAAGGCTATAGCCGTAATCTAATGTGTAAGGTTATATGGATCTTGATATATGCTTGTCTACCCATGGAACAGTGAGCTCTTTGATGAGGGGAACCTGCTTTTTTTGTTTTTGTTTTTTTTGTCCTCTTGCATCTTGAATCCATGGCTCAAGAAAGGATCCAATAAATAGCTAAATACACAGTTCTTAAATAGCTTCTACGTGTAAGGCACTGTGCTAGGTGTTTGGAGAAAGTATCTAATACTAGATTGTTCAAAGAGAAAAACTGTCTGGTAAGTATATCAAGGCATGCTTAAGTGAATTCTTTATTTTCCTTTGAAATGAACGATCCAGAGTTATGCAAATGATTAGCAGCTGGGGGGAACCCTGTGTCAACAGCAGGCCATCTGGCAATGTGAAGTCATAGCAGGTTGCTGCTCTGCTGCCACAGCTCTGGAGCCTGGGGCTTTCTTGTGGCAGTGGCCTTGGGTATAGAGACCTCCTCCCCCTTCTCTGGAGTTCTCTGCCCTGTGTTCTGTTGCCATGGCAACAACCCACTTTCATTCTGGACCTCCTACATGGGAGAGGGGAACCCTCTACTACCATGGCATAAACAATGAGGGTTATTTAAGATATAAGTTGACAAAGCTAATCACCAACACATTATACTCATTCCACAAATTCTGATGTAGTAGTAGGATGTTTGTTTTGCGTCTCTGACAGCACTGAAAAAGGGATTATCAGGATATGAGATTTGGTGTATCCTTTGTTTAAATGTCTATGTGCCTGCTGTGATTCTATTTTTGACGCAAAATAGTTCTGTTTTCAAAGTATATGGAAAACCTGTTTTCAGTCAATCCAATGTGTCAAAGAGGACAGAAAAATGTCTAAAAGGAAGTCGGAGTGATTTTGTAAGGCATGAAAGGCTGGGATAAAACAAGATACTGACAACTGTCCAGCACTGTAACAAGTCCGTTCAAATCTGTTCAGAGATTATGCGGAAACACAGTAATGTATCATTTAAGTACTTTCTTTGGAATAGAGGAAGCTTAAAAACAAAGAAATTGTTACCAGACCTGCTTTTTAAACACCTTTATATATTCAGGTGAGCAAGTGCAGATGTGTGTTGCAGAGCCTGGTTCATTGTTCAGTGACTGCAGAAGCCTGAGGTAGCAATCCCATGTGCTCTAAGCAAGATGGCTTAGTTTGGTTCTGTGAGCCCAGCCTCCTTGTAGCTCAGCATCTCTTCCCTTTTCTCCCAGAGAAATGGGGATTCCCTTTCAAGTTCAAACATGAGCTTACCTGAGTTCCTTTTGTCGCTTTACCCAGGCAGCTTCTCCTTTCGGGTGTCTAGCTTGTACCCCCAACACAAGACGGGAGACTGTGGCATACTGAAGAGGCAGGTCTCTGCTGAGCTGCAGCACGGAACGCTATGGTTCTCTGTCTCTTGCCTCCTCCTGACGCCTGGGTCCCTCTTTGATCAGATATGCCTTGCAATCAGCATGTTTGTCTTCTCTTGGAGGAGCCAGACAGGATTCTCATTTATTCACTCCCAATCAGCTATCACCATCGCACGGAGACACGTGCATGAGCATTATTACACCTGGGGCGCCGTATACTCAGGCTCGGGCCAGAAAGGGGTAGGGATTTGACAGGCAGGCTTATCTGTGACAGAATTGATCAGTAGACAGTATTTCTGACAAAAACGAAGGTGATACTCTCCTTACTAGGCATCATTCTCAGTGGCTGCCCTGGCCTTGGTCCTGCGTGGGCCACCATATTTAGCTCATTATGACTCAACACGTAGCCACTGCTGATTGGATTGGGGGTAAGGGGCACCTAATGGACTAATCTAATTGGATTTTGTCCATTTGGATTCTCAACTCTGAAATCCCAGTGAGATGGTGAGCAGTGGGGGGATGGGGTTGGAGGGGCCATGATGGGCCATGTCCAGGCTGCAGGTGTACAGGAGCAGACACTGAGTAAGGTGAAGTTATTGGGTAGACAAAGACAACACAGAGCAAACAAAAAGAGTAAGCTGGTCAGCAGCCTAAAGAAAATAGAGTGGAAACACAAAAGTGAGGGAAGAACAGAGATCCTGAGAGACACAGAGAGAGGTAGAAGGAGAAGATTAGCAAGAGAAGGGTGGAGAGAGAGAAGGAGGAGGGGAGAAGATAGGGAGAGAAGCAGTGGAAAGGAGAAAGGGAAAATCCCTAGTCTATTCAGCTCCATTCAGGTTCCCAAGGGGTAGCATAGACTATACTCAAAGGAACATTCCTTAGAGCCAGCCCATCTTGGTTCAAATCCTGGCTCATCACTTACTAGCTTGGTAACTGTGAGCAAGGCACTTAATCTCTTTGTACCTTAGTTTCCTCATCAGTAAAATGGGTATAAGTACAGTATGTACCTAACAGGGATGTTGTGAGGAACCAATGAGTTAACACATGTAACGCGCTTATCAGAGTGTCCGGCATACTATGTAAACGTGATCTATTTTTGTTACCAAGTTATTGGTTTCAACTGAATGTCTCTCTTAGGACTCCACATAGATCCTGACAACAGTTACCCCACTCCCTGCCCCTTTCGACTTGAACACATTTGTGGGTATCTGCTCCCTATGATTAAAAACAAAACAAAACAATAACAACAACAACAACAACAACGAAACAGCTTAACTGTAACAGCTGAAGGGGACCTTCCAAATTTTGAAGGTTAAAAAAAAGTCATCTTTTCTTTTGAATTTAGGATAAAAAAGAGAAAGAAAGCATGTGCCTTGTGGGAACAGAGTGAAAGAGGAGCCTTTCAAAGTGTGTGCACTGTCAAAGCATGCCATCTCTAATTTGGGCAAACAGGCAGGAGGAACTGCACCTTCCCTTTCTCCGTGGTTACTTCGTGGGCTGAAGGGCACATGGGTAACGCATTCCTTGATGGAAGGCTCTCCTCACTACTTCTGTAGTGAATAAACACACACAGGCGTTGCTACCCTCCATCATATTGTCTCATTTATCCTCTGAAGCTTGCAGCCTTTTCTCTGCCACTTCTTGGCAAAAGTGGGATTCTTACAGCATCCCCTTACTCAACTGAAGGCACTCACCTTGTGCGATCTTGTGCCAAGTGGTTTTATAAGTCCTGGCAGCAAAGCTCCATTTGCAAACACTGAGAACAAGCCCATGGAAGTGTTCCACGGTGGCTCACACTGCCCCAGAAATCCATTTTGTCCTTTGCACATGAAGGCAGGAGACCCCAGCTACAAGAGAGTCCTGAAGACCTGCGGTTGTCCTTCTGCGTACTGGCTGTGTTAGTCTGCTAGGGCTGCCCAGCAAAAGTACCGCAAAAAGTACTGGGGAGCTTAGCAGAAATGGATTGTCTCAGAGTTCTGGTGGCTAGAAATCATAAATCAAGATGTTGTTCCTTGTGAGGGCTGCGACGGGTGTGAAGGAGAATCTAGGCCATGCCTCTTTCCTTGTCTCCGGTGGTTTCCCGGCAATCTTTGGCGTTCCTCTGCTTCTGCTCCATCACCCTGATCTCTGCCTTCATTTTCACATGGCATTCTCCCTGTGTGTGTGTCTCTGTGTGCTCTCTTTGTAAGGACACCAGTCATCTTAGGATCCACCTCAATGACCTCATTTTAACTTGACTATTTCTGTAAAGATCCTATATCCAAATCAGGTCAACATTCTGATACATTGGAGGTTAGGACTCCAACATGACTTACTCTGTTGACACGATTCAACCCATAACACTGATATATTTGCAAGTGAGCATTGAAATGGCTCTTGGGGTCGGCAGGCTGGTGGTGGGGCTCCATGTTGTTATGCTGTTGATGGGGTGCTTGTAAAGCAAGCCCCATGACTATAAAAATTGGAATCATGTCTTCATTACCTCATACCCTTAACACTCTCTTGGCTTTTGTCATTTCATACTTTCTTGGTTTCCGTATACTGCCTTTTCTTCCACAGAATTCTCTGCTGAAGCTCTAAGTGTTGGCTTGCCCCATTTTTAGTGAATTAAGTCTACTTCAGTTGAGTGAGTTAACCTAGGAAATGAGGTGAACGGACATTTGGGTTTGCCTGCTTGAGTTATTCATTCCCTGTCAGTTTCTTCCTACCAGAATAGACGCCAGATAACACCAGGTACACTGTCCTCCTCATTCAGTGTGTGTCCACAGGGTCTGAAGCAGTACCTTGCACAATTTAAGCATCAGTGCTTATCTGTTGAATGAATGAATGGAGAGTTCCTGGGCAAGAAAAATGAAAGGAGCCTACCGTTAGAATGTATATAACGTGTCAGGCATGGCTCAAGCCTTTACCCCCAGGATCCATCTTATTCCTCATAAAATCCTTTAAGTGAGGTGTTGTCCCCATTTGACAGATGAGGTAACTGAGGCTCTGAGAGACTGAGCCAACAGTTTGTAAATTACAGAACTGAAGTTCTAACTGGTTTCCTCATACTTTGTAAAACTGGAGGTGATAATATATACTATATCTAATGTCTTAAACACTATTGTGTAAGCAAGTTATTGAAAAGTATTTAGAACGGTGTTTAGTTCTGGGTCAACTAAAGAAGACCTACCTAATCTTTTTATAGCTGGTAAAACTAATTGAAGGATTAAAGATTTCCACTGTAGAAGGTATGCTCGGGGCAGTAGATCCAAAATATGAAAAGAAAGTTACTAAAAGAAAAATAATATTTTTATTATACTCTTTCGAGGTTCAGAACCAAGAGGCACATTGTAAGTCGTGATTGGTGGTGGTGGGAGGGGGGTGAAGGGGACGTGAACACCTTTCTGAGATGCTCTATGCCTAGCACAGAGCTACCCAGGCATGGCACCGTGGCAGGTGCTCCAGAATACCTGTTGCATGAATGAATGGAGAGAATTGATTAAAGTGTGTGATTCTATGTGGATACTCTCTCCCTCCTCCCATGTACCCTTTACCATGAGCAGTCAGGGAGCCCTGAGGCTACGAGTGGCTAGGTGGCTGGAAACCAATCAAGAGACTTAAATGAATGCATTGGCAAGTCCTCAAATTGTGTAAATATTTTCTGCCCCTTCCTGGTCCCCATCCCCCATCACCTCCATTTATCCCTCTTACACCTGTGAGGGAGTGGAAACTTGATGTGTTACTATGTAAAGATCACCAACTCTCTCTCCTGTTGTCCTCTGATGAGGCAGCATCCGTCTTTTGTTGGTTGTAGTTATGTTTTGGGAGAGCACAATTTAATCCATGATATATTGTATTCTTAGTGATAATGAGCCATAAAGAAGGGGATCCTATTGTAATTTATTTCAATAAATTTCAAATTGCTATCTAGAAATACTGGAAATAATCTCATGAATAAAAGAAATAAAAAAGGAATTTATGGGATCTTTACATTCCCTAAGGAAATAATTCAAGTACCAAAAGAAGAAACTAAATTTAGATAATCGAAAATCAAGGTGTTTAAAGAAGAGCTGTTGTTTTACAAGATCTGAAATAACCACTTGAAATGCAATAAAAAGCAGGGAGGGTGCCAGCTTACAGAGAACCAATATCATGAACCAATACAACCATTTATGGATGAAATTATCCAGGTCACAACAAACTAGGCGATTCAATTTACAAAGGACATAAAAGACAATAGGAAAAGATCCTTTATGTGTGAGCAGAACAGCACCAAGCAAATACCAGGCTACCTCTTGATTAGATGTGGAGATGCCAGGACAGATAACGCTAAAGACACATTTTCATAGAAAGCTGTGCTAACATTGGAGCTGGAGGCCAGGTTCCCCCGGCAACAGACTGCAGTGATTTGCATGCAGGTGGTTTGGGAGGAGTGCTCTGGGGAGCAAGCCCTGTGGGTGAGGGAAGCAAGGTGGGAAAGAGGAGACCTTGAACGGAGGTATAGCTGCAACTGAGGCCTCCGTGGGGGCCACCTGGAGCTCTAGAGATGGGATAGCCCTTCGGAGTCCTAAATTGAGGCAAGGCAGTGGGTCCTTTGTACCCCGATATTGACCAATTAATTAGATGTGTGCTGCCTCCAGGGAGGGGGTGTATCCTAGAGCAAGCAGCTCCCTTCAGCAGTTCCTGGGGAGGGACTTAGCTGTGAGCCAACAGCTAACACTTTTGTCAGTTGGGGGAGTAAGTGCTCAGTCCTGAAGGAGGGTCTTGGCAGAGCACCACAGCGTCTAGTTTACTGGATCAGCTCTGGGAGCTTGAAAAGAAAGAAGATGGTAGAATGTTGCTTAATATATTTCCTAAATGTGATGCACTGTTGACCATCCATCCGCTTTTCCCTGGACCTCTGCAATAGCTTTACTATAGCTTTCTCACTTCCACACTTGGCCCCTTCAGACTACAGGTGGAACATTCTGGAAACAAAAATCCAGTCCTGTCATACCTCTGCTAAATATCCTTCAATGATTTTTCCATCTTATATATTATACAATCCCAACTCTTTGATGTGAGTGGGATGACCATATTATTTATCGTGCAAACGAGGACCCTTTTGAGAGTGAAAGAAGGCCCCGTGGAGAATTACACAGGGACAAAGATTTAAACCAGGGCTGTTGTTGGCAAACGGAAATGTGTGCTCACCCCACCTATAAGCTCCCGATAACATGGCCACCCCCACCCTTGTTTCACCTTCTTCTCAAAATCTCCGCCCATTTGCCTTCCATCAGGTCCTACACCAAATGAAATGCATTCATCACTTCCTTCCACCTACTTTTTAAGGCTCTGCCTCCCCCTTTTATTCTTCACATCTCAGCTTAATATTGTCTTATTTGGGGAGGCCTTCCCACTTATTCTTCATTAGAGTACCTGTTTATTTTATCCACAGTCTTAACTACACTGTGAAATTACAATCACTAAATTTTAAGCTCCGTAAGCACATGACTCTGTTATCTTACACACCAATGTATATCCAGTGATTAGCCGAATGCTAGTCCATACATGTTTGGTCCTCAATAAATACACAAACTGAATGAATGATGAGCTTGGGGAGTTATTTTGGAACAAAAATTGTGTGAGTGTGCGTGTGTGTGTTCAGTGAAATGCCCTAAAAACCAGTAAAGGACAAAGACGTCACCTACATTGGAAATTGTAGATGTGGCTGCTGAGCCTGGAAATGTGGACAAAAAGGAATGCAAAACATTAAACAATCAATTTGCTAACACCTCGAGGATCACAGGCTTTGGGATAATAACCAACAGTTTAGTGATGAGGAGATATCGTCAGAACAATCTAATTTCCTTTTAAGACAGAGGGACCTTCATCAAAAGCATTTATTAAGTGTCTGCACACGGCCAGGAGAAGCCTGTCAGAGGTGGAAGGGCTTTGAAGCATCAGATTTAATATGTGTCTTGACTTCAGCTAAAATCTGATTTTGCTTCTGTGATAATTTCCTTTTGCAGGCCAGGCAAATATGAGTTCCTTACAGTAAAAGGTGGTAGCAGAACAGTTATAGAGTTAAGCTCAGAATAATTACAAAAGCTTTTAAAAGTTGAATAAGAAGCCTAATGATTAAATGTGAAATTATTTTAAAAGTGCAAAAGGGTGACCTTTTCTCAGGTCACATGAGGTTAGTGTTCGGCCTCCTAACACCTCACTGTCTCAGAAAACAGAATTGCACACAGACTAGCAGGTAAATTGTTCTGGATTCATTTGGAATGGTTGCTAAATGCCCTTCTTTGAGAAAGGGTCCAAATGAACTACTGGAAGTGCAAACTTTAATGCTGCTTCACACACAAGCATCAAGGTTAGAATTCCAAACTAAAAGTATTGCCCTTTTAAAGGTCAAAAGTGACATGGACATTCCTAGATATCGGTGCCAGGTATTATAACCTTGATTTGTAGACAGAGACAATATTTAGGGTCAAGCTTACACAGACTTTTCCTGGTATCCAGCCATACAGACCTCGCATATGTGTGAATTGAATACAAAGCAGTTGAAAAGGTCCACAAGAATAAATACTTAGAAATTGTTAAGGGCGATGTCCTGGGACGTGAGACCCTCGAACATAGTTAAGGGGATGACTTATTCCAGCTAGGGGATGGGCAAGCCACCAGGAAAGCACCACTACCCAATGAGAAGCCCACATCAGAGAGGTCAGCAATGGTCCTGGGGACCTGGCCCCAATAGCATCATCCTACCCTATAAAGACTGAAGAGCAAGACTGGACCTCAATCCCAAGAAACCTCAGTTTGGGGAATGTTGAAAAAAATGCCTCACACCTGTGCACATGGGGATAAGGTGGTGGCACCTGGTTACCAGGAGAAGCCACATACAGCACTGAGGTCAAATGGTATTTATCATTCCTTTATGTAGTCAATGTTTGAAAGAATTCATGTGTGGGTTGGTACTGTTGTTAGGTGCTAGGATTCAACATGAACAAGACAGACACCATCTTTGTTTTCATGGAGCTTATAGTTTCCAGAGAATCTGTATTGTCTAATCCGATGGATCATTATATTTCTGAGCCTGTGGAGAGTCATGGAGTTTGGGGAATCACTGAACCTATGAGAATGGGGATTAAGAGGGGTGGAGACAGTTGGTGTTGCCTAATCCCAGCTATCCAATGACGAAAGCCTGCAGGGACAAAGGGCCCAGAAAAGAATTCTGCAATCCATTTTGTGTTCTAGAATATTACTGCCCTGTAGGGGCAAAAGGCATTTAAATGTTTGCCGAGTTCAGTGGTTGCAGGAAGGTTCTTGTCCTCCATATCAGTCCGGAGCATTGAACACAAGTGACCACAACCTTCTCCTTGCTCATCTGCCCTCCTGGTTTCGATGATACCAACCATCTGTACCTCCTCCTTGCCCCTTTCTTTACTGGCTGTTCCTTCTCAGTCTCCTTTGCTGGGTCTTGTTCAACCATAAATTGGCGTGTCCCAGGTCTCTGTCCTGGGCCCCTCTCTCTTCTAATCACTGTTGTCAGATGACCTCATGCAGTCCAAGGCTTATGTCATCTTCATGCCAGTGACCTCCAACCTACTCCTCCAGTGCTGACCCCTCCCCAGGACCCCAAGCCCAATGGCTCTCCACACTGGGCCTCTCCCTGTCCTAAGACACTTCTCAGACTCCAGTTGTGCTGCCCTCAAGCCTGCCCCTCCTCTAGTCTCTTCCACTTCAGTTCATCCAATTGCTGAACAAAGATCTAGGTGTTTCCTTTGATTCCTCTCTCTCCATTATCTTCCGCATCCAGTTCATCCCCAATCCTGTCACTTCTTCCCCTAAAACACACTTCCTTTAATCTCCATTACTAGAACCCTGGCCCAGGCTAAATTATTGCAGGAGCTTCTTAACTGATTCCCTTCTTCCACTTTTGCCTATTAACAACCACTCTACACCCATCAGCCAGATGGAGTCATTTAAACATTAATCAGATTGTTACTCTCTTGTTTTAAAAAAAGTGATGATAGCTTGCTTAGTGCATTTAGCATAAATCCAAATTCTTTTCCTGACTTAAAAGCTCTCCATGTGTTTTGTGTTCCCCACCCCCACCGCCCCTCACCCTTTCCCACTCTCCTCTACAAATGAAGTTTTCTTTCTTACCTTGAGACACCCCATATTCCAGCCTCAGGGCTTTTGCTCTTGCCTCTGTGTAGAGTGCTCTTTCCTTAGTCTTCACACGACCCCCCTCCACACTGACATTCAGATATCAGTCTAAATGTTTCTTCAACGTGGCTTCCCTGGCCATAAATGTAAAGTAAACACACAGTTACCCTTTATCATATACCCTTCTAAATTGTCTGTATGTTGCTTACTACTAGCTAATATTATTTATTTACTCATGTATGTATCTGTGGTTTTTCTTCACCTATTGGAATGCAAACTCTAGGCGAGCAGGAACATTGCATCCTGAGAGCCTGGAATGGTACCTGTTAGATGTCAGGAGTTTGAGCAATATGGACTAAATGAGTATGTAAATGCCTGAAGAACAGTGTTACACCACCCCGTCATGCGTGTGCCCTTTCTCTTAAATGAGGGAGTATATCAGTTGGCTACTGCTGTGTAACAAGTCACCCCAAAACTTAGTGACTTAAAACAACGAACATTTGTTATTGCTCATGAGTCTACAGTTCAGCTGGGCAGTTCTGCTGACTGGGGCCAGGTCCTGTTGATCTTGGTTTGGCTTATTCAGGTATCTGTGGTCAGCTGGCAGGTTGGCCAAAGGCTGCTTGGTTTAGGAAGGCTTCACTCAGAAGTCTAGCAATTGTTTGGCTGTCAGCAAGGGTGACTGTGGGACTGGGCATATGTCTCTTTTGTCCAGAAATTCTAGCATGTTCATGTGGTAATCATGTGGTCCAAGAGAAAGAGCAGAAGTGCTGGACACCTCCTGAGGCTTAGAAGTGACACACCATTATGTACACCGTGTTCTATTGGTCAAAGTGAGTCACAAAGCCAGTCCAGATTCAAAGGGTGGGGAGTCAACTTCACTTATTGATGGGAGGAAATGCAGGGTCTCCTTGCAGAAGGTGTGGCTACAGGGAAAGGTAAAGGAGTGAGAGCATTTTAATCCATCTGCCATATTAAGGACGACAATAAGATTGGTCACTGCTCATTGCCACATTCCCCTTTGTGGATGAGGGCATAAAGAGCTTGTATGAGGACCAGAAGTGCCTTCCCTTCAGTCCACAGGCATAGGGCAGTGTGTCACAAGACCCAGCATGTCCTTGGTTACACAGTGGGGTGACTAGACATGGCAGGAATTGGCCCCTGGGTACACTGCTGGCTGCACAGCTGTGCAGACTCATTTGTGGCCAATGGGAATGGCAGGACCCCCAGTTCTTCCTGATCGCTCTGCATATTCATGGGACCAGCACCTCATTCCATGCTGCGCTCAGGGCAGGGTCTGATGTGTTGCTAATGCCTCCATGAACCCACCTCAGAAGGCAGCAACCATCAGGGCTACTTTTATCACCAGATGGCTCCCAACTTGCAGACATCTGGTGAAAAACAATGTTAAATCAAAGTGCTCTTTTTGTTTTGGAATAGAACTCAAATGACTCAGAAGGAGAAGGCCTTGACACAGGCGTCTTAAGAAAACTCCTTAAAAAGTGAGGAAAATAGCATGCTCAGCCTTGCCCATGCCTGCTGCGCATAGTAGTAAGTCTGCCTCCTGAACAATTCAAGGTAAAAGCAACAAGAGAAAGCATTCATTTCAACAGACAAGTTCTTATGTTTTTCAAAACATGCATATGCTGTCCTGAGTATTTAACAGTTACTCACAATATCAAGACGACCTGAAGCTTGCCATAGAATCACAAAATTGAGAAGCTCACTCTAGGGGATTCACAACTTTTTCCAGGTCCCTTACTTAGTGGAAAAGAGCTCCTCTGTCCCGGCTCCCTGTCTGATTCTTCTCTCACCTTCCCAGCTGCCAGTTCAAGTTTAAGAAGGTCTTTCTCCATGCTCAGGTGCAGATGTCTGTGTTTGACTTCAACATATTGATTTCAGGCAGGTGAGAATACATATAGGAATTCAGCTTGACAAATATTTAGATCAGTTGACTGTCGTTTGGAATCAATTGAATTTAATATTTCCTTTCCCCAACCATTTCACTCAGCAATCTACCTCCCCAGCATAAAATATTCAATTTTTTTCTAAATTTCATCTACCAAAAAAAAAAAAAAAATACTTCTAGGCCCATGGCTACATGATATCTCCACTGGGAGCCTTGTTCCTTCCCATGCCCTGAGCAAATTGGATCTGAAACAGATTGAAATGACTCAGCAGTAGGACTCGGGTCCATGTGCCTACTGACTAGTGTAGTCGACAAGCCTTTTGGGCCCTCTTGCAATCCAGCATAGAAAGAAAAGACTCACTGACTCCATCCCACTGTATCTGATACATTTCTTGCTTCCCATAGACACATTCCTAAAGGCAGCAGTCATGGATGGAGAACTCCACCGGGGTCAGAGGTGGATCCCACTAGGCTCTTTGGGGCATGTGGGTGAAGCAGCAGAGACTCAGTGTTCTCAGAGCCTCTCATTCATGATTCACGGCTCTTCACCCCAAGTAACAGGATGTGCCCAACTTGACCACAGAAGGAAACAGACTGTAAGCTTGGCGGGTCAGAGAGGAAGCTGAAGGCATGTCTGGGATGATTAGAATCAGGAAAAAAAATCACTGTGGTAAGTTTCGCTTGTCATCCATCCATCCTCTTTGGCTGGAGTACAATAAACACAGCATTTGAATATGCAGATGACGAAGTTCACGTTGGATGTACACGTGGAAGAATGAAGGCTTCCTGTCATCTTTGCTAGAGGGAGGGAAGGCTTTGGATAACAGAGGTGGCTTTCATGATGGGGTGAAAGGGCCAGGTGGGTATGGTAGTTATGAACTGCTGCCTATTCCTCTGCATAGGAAAAGCCCACTTCTCTGTAATAATGGAGGCTCAGGTGCTTGAAGATGCCTGTTACTGACCTCTGATCATTAGGACAGAGACGAGGTAGTAGGATTAGTTCCGGTAGACCAGATATATCCTGACACCCTTAAAAATGGGCTAGGATCTTTGGTGTTCTGCTGTGACTAATAGATCCCCAAGCTTTCCCAACAGGTGAGCAAGAATAACGTCCCGTTATGTTCGGTACTAACATCTCTACCAACTCCATCAAAGTTTGCAAATTTCCCTCCGTCCCTTGTACACTTTCACCAGTGTATTTTCCTAAGAGTCCCAAAGGGGTATCTTACATCAGCCCAGTCCTTTGGCCTCTGGTGTGCTGAGCTGAACCACCCCTCTTTCCTGGACTCAAAGGGTTGGCCTCTGCCTTGGAACCCACGAATCCTCCACCACACAGACCTTGATGACTGTGTAGGCTTTGGCAAAAAGAGAAGGAAAGCACTGGAGGAAAGCCCTCCTCGCTCTGCATTATGTTCAGCTCAGGGGGATCCCACCATAGTGTTGCTTGGGCCCCCGAGTATCAGAGGATTTGATAAGACAGCATTTCATATCATACTTTTTTATCCTTTCTCTCTCTGCTACACACTCACATGGGGCATCTGAGATGGGAGTATAATATTTAAATATCTGACACCAACTCAAGTTAGAACCAGACTTTCCTTGGATTGTTAAGGCCTGTTGCTGAGTCTGATTCACCCATGAGGCTCTTGCCCTCATGCTGTGGCCTTTCTCAGGTGCCCGGCCTTCCCTCCCTGCAAATTGACTGGGAGGGGTCTCCCCTTCTCCCTTCCACCCCACTCCATCAGATGTGTCCATATGTTTGAATGCGGATAGTACACGAAAATCATGTATTCCTTCGAGGTGCCCTCAGGCCCCAGGTAAGACATCTTAACTAACAGCAGGGATGCGATTTGGCCCAGCTTCACAAGCTACCACATTCAGACCTCCTTCCAGTCCACTGGAATCTTTGGTAAGAGCTGCCATTTTTATTTGCTGGTTTGTAAATGGCTTCCCCGTGTCTGAATTACAGGCCACCAGGGTTCTCAGTCAGGATACCAGCCACATGGCATGTCCCATGTGGCCAGAGATGTGTTGACCCTGGGAAGCAATGCAGGGTTTGGCAAGCCAGAGAGGGGCCTTTGAGGATCACGCACTGATGAGACCCTGTCCAAAAAGGAGTCTAAAGAGCGTAGTCTAAAAAGGACCACAGATCCAGTGGTCTAGAAGTGGTGCCAAGAGCAGATCTTAACCCAAGCATGTTGAGGTCAAATAAATGGTGTTTGAGGGTTGTTGTCCTAAATATCTACAATTGTATACTACTCACCCGTACAGGCCAGGTTGTGCTTGCTCTGCTGATGGGCCAGGCTGACTTACATGACCAGGGCAGATATATGACATGCCCCAGACAGGTGTTACACGGTGGTTAAACCCCTCCTTGTGCTGAGAGGATTATGTATCAACATAAAGAGACTCAATGACTATAATTCTTTAGTAGTGTTGGGATTAAAATGTCAACTAACAATGTTCTAACTGGATTGGAAATTGGGAATTGCCTATGGAAATTTGGTTCTTCTGAATTTCAGCTGCAAACACTGATTTCCTCCTCCCTATCCCCATCCCATAAATGGAGGTATATGGCAATCTGGGCATTCTCTTACTGACATAAGATAATAGTTTCTTAGTTTTCTCAAATCTCCTCTCATTCTTTGTTTCACAGAGAAAGTTGTTTTATGTTTTGCTTATCTTTTTCTATTGTTGTCCACTGGGGCCTCTGACACTTCCTTAATGTCTTCCCTAGCTCTTCACACAGCACCTGTTGTGTGGGATAATGTGCTTGCTTAGGGGATGCATGATAAGGGCAACTCTTGTGGTCCAGGAGATGAGGTGTGACTTGGGTGGCCTGCAAATAAGGAACTGAATGAAGGTCATTATCTCTGTTTCTAGCTCTATAGCTGAGCAGCAGCATCACAACTAACCAACCAATTATTCATTTAGTTAGAACCTACTGTGTACCCATCTCTTTCCTTGGCCTTGTGGACTATTAGACACATGTCTCTCCTCAAATTGCTCATGTATCAGTTAGAGATATGAAAGTTCCAACCATGAAACAATTAGCAATCCCCTAAGTGTTCAACAGCTCAACAACCCTGAACAGAGAAGAGGGAGAGAGCAGCTTCAGGAAGGAAATGGCCCAAGAGGTAGAAGGAACCTGAGTCCTAGCAGCTCTTACACCGCTCCATGCGGTAGGGGGAAACTGTAAATGGTAGTTCACCTATGACAGGCCAGTGTTGGGTACCAACAGTCCTGAAGTGGTTAATAAGAGGCCCTGCGTGCCAGCGCTGGGCTTAGGTAGGGAAAGCGTCTGGGTACTTGCATGACTTTGAGTAAGCATTTCCTTAAATTCTATGTTCTAGGTGCCTCTGTTGTCTCAATCTCGTCCCAGAATTCTATTGGTCCTATTGTTTAGAAACACAAGTACTCTCTCTGTGTCAAATTCTCTAGCTCTGTCTTTCTCTTTTTATTAGTATTATCTTTCTCCCTCCTGGCTATTTCTCCGCTCTTTCTCTTCTTTACCTTTCCCTTTTTTACCAGTCTGTCTGTAATGCCCTTCCAGCGCCCTTCAGTGTTGGATGGGTTCCAGACATTGCTAGATTCTAGTGGAGGCTGGTGTCCAGACGTCATGGGGTGGGTGCCAGAAATGACCGTGACCTGCTTTAACATTGTTATTTTTAATACTGTGATAAGAATCATATTGATGCATATTAGGACCCATAAGTCTTTGGATCTAGTTTCTAAGAAATCCTAAGTTCTTTTTATGTAAGCACTCTTATGTAAGGGGTAAGATGATTTAAACTAAAGGAAAAATTAACTTCAACCAAAGGAGATTAATAAATTTGATATTCTTGGCCAACTAATGCTTCTAGACATCTTCCCTTTGAAATAGAAGCTCTTTGCTTATCTGCCTTTTTCTCCACTGACACTTCTCCACTTTATTTCCAGCATCTAGAATAGGGCTTGATACACATTAGGTGCTCAGTACATGTTTATGAAATAAATGAATGTAGAGTTTTAGGAGTTGAAGGGTGATTTAAAATGAGGGAGAGGCTGAGGTACAAATAATCTCAGGAATGAAGCAAAATTATTTAACAACTTGGAGATGAAGTTTAAAACAGAAGCTACGATATAGCTCAACATCCTTGACCTCTGAAGTAATAGTTGGCACATAAACTTGGTGTTGTCATGTAACCACTGTTGGTCTCAGTCCTTTTGTCTATAAAGTGGGTGGAAAACAATCTGGAAGAACTTCCTGTTTAAAAAATTATCCATTTACTTTCCAACATGAGGTTTGGTTTGGGTTTGGGTTTTGGAAATGGCTCCATTTGGTTTTGGTTTTGAATGCATTGCCTTTCCTTCGTCTTCCATCTCCACTTGGTGCCCGGACAGCCCTTTGATCACAGCCTCAGAGAACCAAACAGAGTGTAGCATCAGTCAATGCTTAGGAGCTTTCGGAACAGACTAACTTTCTTATCCATGTTTTCAGAGTTTAAGCTTATGTTTTCTTAGTCTTATTCTGTATTGCTACTGGTTACAAACATATAATGCATGGAGTATTCCTTTGGTTCCTGTATTCCTGCTTTTGTAGGTGTAGTAACTTGTTAAATAATGAAAATCAGCCGAAGAGCTACAGATTAAGTGGTCTGAGAATCAGAGTCTTCATGGCCTAAAAGGAAAAATAAAGATTATAGTTCCATCTCCCCCCTACTTTCTTCTGGGCCCCTCTGGGTAAGGTACCTGGCATTTCCTTGGCGTAGTCCAAGTATTCAATAGATGTTTCCTTTCCTTCAAGAGGGAGGAAACTATCTTTAGATGCTGAAGTCTGATTCTATATAAAGATCTGGGCTATTACATCTGAACAATCTTGGAAGTCTTCACCTTGCCCCTTGTTTTCTACCAAAGTTTTCAACACTTGTCTTTTTCCACTTGGTCAATTTCTTCCCTTCCATTTTGGCAGTTGCAGTGACTTTTTTTTCTGAACTAGAAATGGTGATAGGGATGGTGGCAGCAAAGACACAGACAGGAGTATGTGGGAAGCAACTTTTTTTTTTTTTTTCAGCATGGAATAAAACATAAACCTAACAGTGAGGCCACCGATTCAATTGTGAGTATGAACAATGGTAGCTGCAGGTGATGGCTTGAGATAATCCGGGATGATCTTCATCTTCTAGAACGGGGGCTGCAAACGGCAGCCTGCAGTCAAACTCAGCCACAAACATCATAGTTTAGCCAGTAAAATGTCTGGAAATGTTTTTGTTAGGTAAAGCCTAGGAGAGGTTCATGGTTCTCACAACTCCCTGTTGTCTTATCCTGGACATGTAATGCACTTGCGCACATTGCCTGTTGCCCTTTTGGAACTTGAACGACCCATACTCTGGTGTCAGTTGAAACTCCTTTAAAGAGGTTCTCCCACCAAAAGAAGACCTGAACCAACTCATCACCAGCTCCCTTGTTCTTCATCTCGCTATTGTCTGGAACAGTTTAGGCTCAGCATCATAACGTGTGGTGACCATGTCTGCCAACAGTGACTGCAAAAATTGGTGTCCTGATTAAGTGCTAGAAATTGGCTGATTCCATCTTTCCAGCCTCCCCTACTTTTCCCTGCCATGCTAGGTATGTGACAAGTCGAGCTCTCTCTGTGTCAGCCTCACCGTGCTGAGCTCGGTTGGAAACCTCTGGGAGCTCAGTGTGCAAAAGAGATAAGCCAGGGGCATGAGGCTGGTTTACTGGTTTTCTCTGTAATGTCCTTGTATTCTTAGCTCTTTTTTCCTTGCCCATTTCCTTGGCCCTTTATCATAAATTCCTTGTGTTATTTCTGTACCACTCTTGGCAGGATGGCCCACTGTATTCCTTTATTACCTAGACTTTATAAGGAAAAAAATGCCAGGGTACTATTTGATGGGGTTTTTTTTGTTGTTTTTTTCTGGTAGTTTTTAGATACTCATATTTACTGGGCCATCACATTTTAATACTTTTACATATCATCTTTTTGCTCTTCTCCTTTTCTGGCCCCTAGTTCATTACCTTACAGCGTTTCATGGCTACTGGTGTCAGAGATTTGCCCTCCCCAATATGGCACTGCTTTCTCCACACTCCTATGTGAGAATGTGGAACCCCAAACACTGGGAAGGCTTGAGAGAAGGCCATTGGATTCTCTCTAAAGGATATCACAGGGGATTCCTACAATGACTGGGTAGAAGGTTGTGTTTCAAGACTACTTTAGTCTATTTTAATTTGTTTTAATGCAATGAGTTTTGGGGGAAATTCTCTCAGGACCAACATTATTAAGGGAGTAAATAAAGCAGGATTGAGCAGAGGAGATGTTGAACTGCAATGCAATGATAGCATTTTCTACCACTTTTTGTAGGGCACTCTTGATCCAGAACAGATTTTCAGAAATGTCCTGAAACTTGGCAAGGGGGCAAGTCTTTATGCCCTACATAGACCCATAAATCGAGGTAGGATGCCCTCAGGAAGGGGGCATGAGCTTAGACATATTCCAGCTTTTAGATTCTGAAAATGTTTTAAAGGATGTGCTTCCCGTCTGTACAGAGGGGTCTGCACACGTACCCAAAGGTGCACTCCCGAAGCCCTCAGGGTCTGATGCCTCACGAAGGTTTTACATATGATTATTGCCTTGAAAATATTGTCTATTGACAGCACTGGTAACCACACTTATTAGTAACAGGGTATTTGCGTCAGCTAGAAGCCAGGGGACGAAGGAAAACACAACATGCCAGGAGGTAAGACTGACTCCAGAGAGGATTACTGGGGGCAGGGGTGACGGTAGGGAATGGAGGAGACCTCACCTCTCAGAATGGAATCCACTCAATTTTTAATTTTCTGCCTCGGGCATGAAGCATGCCTTGTTTTATCTTTAGCTTCTACAAGGGAGTCTGAGTATTCTCTCAGTTTACCTTTTCCAGTCTCTCAGGCAGTTCACTCTGGGGTGCCTTGCTTGTGGTTTTAACCTTTTATCTTTCTTTGTGATGGTTGTTTTGAGTTTACAACTCATTAAATATTCCACAAGCTCCTGGGGGTTTGATCTGGCAGTGAGGAGCCCAAGACAATTCATAGCCGATTTCCCATGTTGCAGACTCACTGAGTGATTTGAGGAAAGAAGGGAGCTCCTAACACATGGAGTGTGAATTGCGTGCATAAGCAACTTGAAACCCAGGCAACCTTCAGCTCAGGGTTTCCCGTTAATCAGCTGGGTTTTCTGGCATAGCACTGAGCAAGTGGCATTAATGAGGTAGGCATAGATGGTGCCACAGGGCTTGTACAGTTAGTGGGAACTGGGCAGAGCAATGGTGGGGAAACAATAAACGAGGAGGTTATTTTATCCCCTCTTCATTTTTTTACAGTAGCAACTTTTTGGCTGATTAAAGTACTTTTCCTGGATCCAGGAGGGAAGTGTCTTTTGTACTACACACTAGCATGTCAGTTCTCATTACTAAGCCCTGGCTGTTCAAATGCTATCTGAATCTCCCCAAGGCCTCCTTGGGGAGGCCGTAGGCAGAAATTTCAAGGAGCTTATGCCAATTATTTTCTTTCTATCTACATATTGGTGGCTGGCCCACAGTAATCATGTGAGCCAGGTGCAATGAACACAGTTTCTTTTATTTCATTCATGGCTTTTAAGACAGATAAGTTTTTTTTCATGTTTTTTTTTTTTTTTTTTTTTTTTTTAAGACTGTCTTTCCCTTAGCCTTTACCATTGCCATTTTTGTTTTCTACTTAAGAGTGACATGTCAGACGAGAGAGAAAGTGAACCAGAGTTTTTGGCAATGATTTGGGCCTTTGTCACACTATTACCAAGAATTAATAGGGGGCTTATCACATAAATATGTTCTGAGGCCTCAGTGGTGGGAGCAAGGTAGACCTCTAGTCTTTGTTATTTAAAAGGTCTATCATTTAGGGTCCTTTTATTGTAAGTTACAGGTGCTAGCCTGGCAACTCATAAGGAAAGAAAGCAATTAATTGAAGGACATGTAGTAGTCATTTAGTAACAGCCAACGCTGAAGACCAGCTATTGGAAAGGACTCGAACCAGAGAATGTAGGTAGCAGCAAGTAATGAATAGTCTCTGTAGGGAAGTACCAGTGTTTTGAGGTGGCTTCAATGTATGCCCTTGTTCTGTTCAAGGTTACAGTTCCCATGAGAATCTGGTTGACCCAGCTTGGACCTCCTGCTACCTTCTTGGCTAGACAAGGTGAGGAGCCTTAACTGACAGTCCTTCTAACAGTGTTTACAACAAGGGAAGAATGCAAAGTGTAGCAGAAGCAGGGCAACTAGGTTCTGACCAGGCTGAATCAGTAGGTGCCCATCCCAAGCTGAAAAGTGCCAGGTTGCCATAAAAAAGGATGTCAAAGGCCCCAGTCTTACAGGTTGGTCATTATATAAAGTGGTAGCAGAGCCTGCTGTGAACTGAATGTTTGTACCACACACACACACACACACACACACACACACACACACACACACAAAATTTCATATGTTGAAGTCCTAATCTCCAATGTGATGATTTTTGGAGGTGGGGCCTTTGGGGAGTTAGATTGGGTCGTGAGGGTAGGGCCTTCATAATCGAATCAATGTCCTTATAAAATGAGGATCAGAAATGCGATCTCGCTCTCTCCCCTAATGTGCACACGGCAAGGAAAGGCATGTGAGGGCATCACGAGAAGACAGCCATCTGAAAACCTGGAAGAGGGCTCTCAGTAGACACTGACTCTGCCAACACCTTCATCTTGGACTTCCCAGCCTCCTTGGAAGAGTCTTTGGACTCTCCCAGACTGTGAGGAATAAACGTTTGTTTAAGCCGCCCAGGCCATGATATTTGGTGGTAGCTGTGTGAACTGACTATGACAAAGCCTCTTTCTCCTCATCCAAAAGCAGCCAGATGGACTCCATGTTGTCTCCTTTGGCAGGAAAATGAACCACCGCCATCCTTCTGCATAGTAAACTGATCACTAAGAACAATCAGGGTTAGCAGATTCCATCCCAGCTGAGAGCAAAGCCTGGGGTTGCCAAAGACTCTAGCTTCCCAGTTTGTGAAGATTTTTCGTGAGTAGCTAGAAATGCCAGACAGGGAGGTGATGACTCTCCAAAATCTCTGTGTCTCAGGCCCTTTGATCAGAGTCATTCTCTTCAGCTGATCACATAGGCGCCTATCAAGGCTTAGCAGCCTCATGTATATTATTTGTTTGATTTAAAACATTGTATCATTTGCTTTTAAGGAGCCTCTGGGAGTAAGCATAATTAAACATAGATTCAAATGTCTGAAAGACTGAAAACCACCATAATGATATAGTGAAATGAACAAAAGAAGCTTAAAAACATCCCCACACTGTCCTTCCATCAAAGCATCCCGCTTTACAGTGATACCCAAAGAGCCGAGTCGCACTGGAAATGATAAAACTGGGAATTCAGTGTTGGACACAGGCAGGGATTCTCCCACTTTGGGAAGATTAATTTGGAAAAGAGCTCATCTGCACCATCAATGGACGCATAAGGGGTGTCAGTCAGATTTAAAGGAGAAAGAACAGAAGGAAGAGAAGGAGGGGAATAAAGAGGAGGCAGAAGAGAAGAAGAAAGAAAAAGAGGAGAAGAAGAGGAAGAAGGAGCAGGAGCAGGAGGAGGAGAGGAAGGACCCGTTGAGACACTTCAACAAACACCGCAGGGGATTAGCAGAGGATTGCACACTGATGTCTGGACGCTTGCTATGCGCCAGGCGATGCTGTAGGTGAGTAAGATGGGCAATGAGATTTTAAACAATTAAAATATAGTGAGCTGTTCCGCGATGGAAGCATACAACGTACAGCACAGAAAGTTACTGGGTGGCTACGCAAGGTTGGGTGGTCAGGGGACTTCTCTCTGTCAATGTGATTTTGAACGCGTTAAAGAGAAGACAGCATCTCTGTGAGAATTCAGGGAAAAACGCTCCCTGCAGATGGAGTAGTGATTGCAAAGGCCAGGAAATGAGTCAGATGATGGCGGGGTTATCTTCCCTAGAGCCTCTTGGGAAGGGGAGCAGGATATGGGTAAGTCAGGGTGGGGCGGGAAGGGACAGACACAGGACAATTCAGCACCCTTTCTGGAGAGCTGCTTTAAGGTCCCTCTATCAGTCAGGTGCTTTTGGCTATTAGTACGTAACAGAAAACCTAACTAGTGGTAGGTTAACAATACACATTTAAAAGTCTTTTTTTTATCAAACAAAAATTGGGAAGTTGGCAGTTCCAGGGTTGGTGTAGCAGCTCAATGACATCATCAAGTTCCTGGGATTTTTCTCTTCACATTTTTGTCCTTAGCGTGTCAGCAGCAAATTCCCTCATGGTTGCAGGATAGATGCTACAGCTCTGAGCAATGTGTCCTCACGTAGCCACAGACCACACAGGAAAGAGGATGCAACCAAAAGCGTTTTCCTCGTAGAGGCTCTCTCCTTTCATCTGAGAGGAAACTCTTCCTCCCGCGTGTACCATAGATTTCCCCTTACACCTTCCCTGAACAGGACTGACTAGATGTATACGCCTAGATTAGACTCAACTCGAGGGTGCTAGCTCAGGCATGGCCCTGTGTGCCCAGCACAGCAGCTGTCCTCGAGATGGTACTGGTGATATGCTTGCCCAGATCCTCTTAGGAGAGGAAACCTCTGGAATAACTGATGTAGGGAGGGCGTTCCAGAGGAGCCTCTTGTTTCAGGCTCATGTGGAGGAACCAGGCCGGAGTGGTCTTGGCAGGGGGTTGGTAGAGTGGAAGCAGAGGGCTGCTGGAGTGCTAGGGAGGACACAGCAGACCAGGTTGTCCTTAGAGTGTAAGATGGAGAAGGTGAGGGAGAGTGAGCATGGGAGAATGACATTAGCAGGGCAAGGGGCAGTGTCTGAGCTGGAGGTAACGTGTGCAGGCCCTGGGCAGACCCTGCGGGTGTGTATCATAGCCTGACCACTGACAAGCCGTGCACTGCCCTGTACAGCATTGTCCATAAAATGGGGGTGATAACAGTACCCGTCTCACAGGGTCTTAGGACAGATTCAGTACATGTAAAAGCACACAGAACATCCTGGTATAAAGCAGTCAGTCAGCAAAGGCTGATTTCATTGTGATTCTCTCCCGCTCGCCTCTTCCTGGCTCATGTTACCCTGCATGTATTTGCAGATCTTGCATTTGCTTTCAGATCACAAAGGATCTTCCCATGTGCTGCCTCATGGACTCCTTGTTCACACCAGTCTCCTTATAGCACCTTTGGCCGTAGGCCTGAGAAACCTTGTGGTGGGGCCAGACCCATGGATGGCACTTGGAGCCTTTGTGCTCCTTTCAGGGAACTGCTCACCGAGGGCGAGTTCTCCAGGGGTGAGGATGGGAGCGGTTTTGGACGGTGCCTCGTTAAAGCCAGTCAGTGCAGCAGCATCTCTGATGCTCAGTAGGTCAGGAGTATTGTTGGCATCCCTCAGCTGCTTCTCACTGAGCCTGGGAGGCTGGGCTGGGAAGAAGGGCAGGGTGGGGGTGGAGGGGAGAGGTGTGAATTGAGAAACAAGATCTTTTTATTTCTTTCCTTTCCGAAAGGAGCATTTACTCCTCCTAGAATCTGGGCTAATCTGTGGGAGAGCTGAACTCTGTTTGATGAGAGGATTTTTACCCCCCTGCTTTTTTTTTTTTCTTTGCCATCAACACTTGTCAGGGATTCAAGGCAAAAAGGCTGGCAAAGGCCTGGGCTTCTGCACCAGCTCAGGCAAAAGATGGGTCTAAACAAGGAACAGAGCGAGGCATTGTTCCAACACTGCAGAGTGGGAAAAGTAGGTCAGGGAAGAAAATGCAGGTTTGACAGAACTGGGAATTGAACTTATCACCTCAGAGCCCATTGGTGTAGAAAGTGAACAGCCAGCAAGGGACCAGGGAGTAACTGAAGTCTGCTGCCTGGGTAGGGGCAGACACACGCTGTGAGAAGCCGCCTGCAGGATGGTCAGCGCTTCCTTCGAGGGCCAAGCACCACTGTCCTCCCCTCCCCCCACACTCAATCCCTACCCTGGGAAACTAAACCAAGTGACAATTCTCGATGGCAAGAGCAGCTGAGACTCTCTCTGGAGAGAATGCCAGGCGGCAGCTTCCCAGCCACCAGCTGCCTTTGCAGGACTGGGAATTGAGACAAACTCCCCCTCTCAGAAATGAGGCTCTCATTACAATCAACGTCACCTTCTAGGAAACTTCTTGGGTGCATGGTTACCAGCAGAGAAAAACTTTCTCCTCACTACCCCGCTGGTTAGTACTGCTGCCAGGGGTTCCAGCTGTAGCCTGGGAAGAGAAAAAAATACCTCTTTTACCCAAATCTTGATAATTCTCCAACTTACTCCCCAAGTCAAGGCACTGAGTTATTTTGGATGCAGGGTGTTTTCTCCCTGACTTAGTTCATTCCATTTTGGAAACATCTCCAATTTCTTGCTCTGCACACTGTTTTTGCCTAATGAACACTCCTCCTGCGGGTCTCAAAAGTCTTTCAGTAGCAATAAGAGTGACTTGGAACGGGTGGTTTGAGACCTGCCTGTCACCCCATTGGCACCAAGAAGTTCACGTTCATTGGCTGCTCCTCCATTGAATACTTTCAACATGCGCTTGAATCTAAAGAAACTTGTAGCTCAAGACCACAAAGCTCTATGCCTACCACTCATTCCTAGACTTTCTTCTGGAAAATAATGACTTATTTTCCGTCTCTGTGAAATGGGGTTAGCATTGGGAATAACACCACTTATGTAAAATGGAAAGACTGTTGGACTGGATCCAAAGACTCAAATTCCAGTTCTGCCAGCTATTTACCTAAATGACTTTAGGCCATTTACTGAAATTCATCACCTTCCGATTCCTCAGCTATGAAATTAAAGTGATACCACTTATAATAGAGCTGTAAAGTTTCAACCAAATATAAATGAGGTTCTCATGTGAAAGCATCTTTCCCAGGCCTGACACCTAGGGGAAGCTTAATCCAGTGTTTGCTTCCTTCCTCCCTCATTTTTGATAATACTGAGAGAGTTTCTGGAGGAAGTGTTTGGAGTTAGATATACTTAAGACTGGTTTAAAAACAAAAGAATGGAACAGAGAATAGGATATGTCTTGACATCCAGTCCTGTATTGTCCAATATAGCAGCCACATGTGGCTATTTAAATTACAATTAATTAAATGAAATTAAAAATGCAATTCCTTAGTCACGCTAGCTATAAATCAAGTGTTCAGTGGCCACCTGTGTCTAGTAGCTATCATATTGGACAATGCAGATACAGGACATTTCCTCATTGCAAAAAGTTCCATTGGGAAATGTTGAAAGAATTCTTATACAAATTACTTTACCAAACTTAAGAGCACATTTCTTAAGGCAAAACCCAGATTTCCTTTTGCTTTGAAGTATACCATCTTCTTTCAGTGCTATTACCTTTAAGACACACAGTATTTATTTCAAACCGTGACCAACAAAACATACTTTGTGCCCAGGCGTGCTCACATCTTCCTTTCAGCCCTGCACATGTGCTCATGTGTTTCCTGACCAGTTTCCACATTTCCTGCCAAGCTCATCAGGGAGAAAAGCCTGTGAGTACAACTTAGGTGCAAATTGAGCGTTCGTAGACCTTACTGCCCTCTATGGCTTTGTGCCTGGGATGTGAGGGAGAAAACAACACCACACTCCAAAGTTGTATTGTGGGACAGACAATAGGCGTGCTTGCTTCTGCCTGCCTTCCAGGAGCTGAGTTAGAGATGAGAACTCTTTTTTCTTTTTTTTTTGGTGGGGTGGGAAAGCCGTTAGTTGTTGCTGGTGGTACTGCTGAGTAAGAAAGTTGGAAAAAAGAATCTTTAAAGAACAATGAGTGTGGTGAAACTAGGAAGACAGATACCTTCTAAATCCCAAGTTGCTTCAGCCTCTGGCTATCAGTGTAGTGAAAGGACATTGGTGGTCCTTCCTCCGATGTGGCTGATGCCCCGAGGAGCGTCACTGTCCATAGGACACCCCTCCCCGCGGGGCAGTGCGCACAAGCTTATCCACCTGCTTGCACTTCCTGTGATCCAAATAGAGCAGAAGAAGTTTCCCAGCGGGATTAAGACGCACACCTGAATGACTCCAGCCCATGCCAGCCTGGAGGGACGCAAAAGTCCAGGTGATGGGGGCAGGAGAGCATGAAATAAGCCAAGGTTCATTTAGCATGTGAGGAGAGTTTGAATTATTTATTTTCTGACCCTATACCGGGTTCTTTTTTTTCGCAGTCTGCTGCAGTCTCTTTTGAGGCAGTATAGTCACCCAGGTTTCTCAACCATCTTTTAAAAATATGCCTCGTCCTCTAGTTTTAAGCAAAGTGATTACTAACACAGAGCGCTGGTGCCAACAGCAGTCTGGAAGATGCCTTTGAGGCTTCCGGAAGTGTGGTCCAGCTAAGAGGAGGGAGGAAGCAGCCACTTAGCACTTCATTCCCATTTGGGCTGCATGGCTGGGAAGGAGAAGCAGAGAGATTGAAAGCAAGCAGTGAAAAAAGCATCGAAAGGGTTTGGAGGAGGGAAGGAAGGTGGAGGAGGTTTTAGAAGATGTATGATTGGGTTTCATTAAGTCATCCGAGCTCTTTCTTTTGTCTTTAAATGACATTTCCAATTGGAAGTTCATCTGAACCAGAGGAAAAATCTAGACAAAGCTTTATTGACTTAAGTAAGCAGGAACATCATGGAAAGAAACTAGTGCCTGTTCAGAGAAATCAGAACGATGCACCATGGTTAGGGTGTGGATGCATGCTGGTGGCTACTTCTCACATTTCCCTGCGACAGGAAGCGAGTGTCACAAAATATGCCAAGCAGTTTCTGAATCTCTGAGGCTGCTTTGGCTGGCATTTGATTTATCTTGTGACATTTTTTGACTGTTCATATTCTGGCGCGCCTCCATACTGCCCAAACCTGTGGTTGTCACTGGATTTAAAAGCGTTCTCAGATACGCCTTTGTTCTAATTGCTATTTCATGGCCGCTATTCCTAATCAGGTTGAAATAGCCAAGTGTGTGTATTCCAGAGCTGCCTCTCTGTGTCTGTGAAGGTGGTGGCTTCACAAAGAGCTCTGGGGTCGTTTGTACAAGAACCCCATGCAAGGGTAGAGGTACACCTGTCGGGAGCAGGAGCTGGGGAGTATCCACGTGCAGACTGTCATTAGGAATTCGAGCATGTAACCTCTTATTTCTGGTTGAACCTAACTCAGGAGGCACTTAAAGCAGAGGTCATAAGCTCAGATGCCTAAAGGGCTCCAGAGAAAGGTAAACGAGGAGTGGGTTGGGAATCAGGTACTAGGGAGTGGTAAGGACTGTGGTAAACTGGAGAACACATGGCTGGCGTAAGAGGAAGGCTGGTACTCAGCTCAGGATCATTGGTGTCACGTAGCAATGTCGGCAACATTTCCAGATGTGCCGGTTTTCTGTAAAGTCTCTTGATTTTTTTTTTTTTAGTATTGGCCCAAAGTGAATGGTCTGGCCAAGCAAAAGCATCCACGGGCCAGATTCAGCCAGTGGGACCCGTATGAGTTTGCAAAGCATGATTTGGAATCATCTGTGACAAGGCTGCTTTTAGTATACTGATTTGCAAAAGTAATTCGTTTCCTAGCCCCCACGGTCCGGAACCCCCCCTAAATGGCACTAGTATCAAATAAGGCCAAAGAGGTGAATTCCACACTCCTTTCATGTGCAGCCATTTTGCTAAGTGGTTCTTACCAGCCCTCGGCTGTAGAGCTCCTCAGCCTGTTCCAAGTATGGCCTGGTCCTTCCTGGGGCTTGGGAATTGTGCTCTCACTCCTCCTCCAGCTAATTGCTTTAATGCATCCTGAATGTATCTAGGCTGCAGCCCCTAACCACTGGGTCATCATTTATTCACAGGCCTGAAGTCCCTTAAGCAGCCTCCTGCTGGTCTTCACTCTGCAGGGGGTTAATGTAGTCTGGTTAGAGAGTCAAAAAGAAAGATGACATCATTTTCATGTCAGAAATGAGGATGTGTGTTTGTGTATGTAAGGGTTATGGAGTGCAAACAGGAAAACCGAGACTACTTCTCTTATAAGGTGGCATGGTGTGCGTCGTCCCCCCACCGTGCCCCCCTTTTGCTTTCAATCCAATCTGGCTTCTCCCAAGTGAGTTATTAATATGGGACGCAGCCTGGCTTCCTCCCTTCTGTCTCCTCGTATAAATCCAACTAATTAATTTACTTTAACAAGAGGAATCTTTTTCTCTTTCAATCTTTGTCGTTCAGCTTGGATTCTCTTAATTCCAACCTAAGACACACAACTTTCACAGTTGCACATAGAACCTTATCGGTGAGGGTTGCGGTACAAAGAGCTCTTAGTTTGCATCAGCAGATCCGCGGTCATAAACTGGGAGAAAGGAATCTTTAAGTAAAGGAGCTATCAAATGACAGCACAGGTTAGGGAGTAGGTAAACACCAGAATTCACATTCTGTCTGGTCCAGTTCATGAAAGGAAAACGGAAAGAACTCTGCATGTGCTGGAAATTTGACATTCTGAAGAGATTTACAAATATTTCTTAGAAAGTACACTGTATTGTGTTCATACAATACCACAGAATGGTGGCATAAGAAGGTTGACTCTTGAACAATCACTTACTTACATCTGTGTCTCTTCTGTGCATGAATGGAAAATGCCCCTAAAATATGCCATTTGTTGCCAGTTCAGAAAACTGCCCCCCTCCCCAAAGCTGAAGCAGTTTGGGCTGTGATGGTTTCGGCGTTGCCCTGTTTTCAGTAACACAGTGCTATGGATGAGGTTGATCTCACAGGGAAATTCAGGTCAGATGACAAAGGTGACGTGAGGGCCAACCAAGGGTCAGTTGGAGATGCCTTCTGTTCTCATGGCAGGAAAGTGTGGGGCTGATTTCACATGTGAATGAGGGCTGGGAGAACTTCCCAGATCTTTCCTTAGAGCTCCTCTAATTCTTTCCTGAGTGCCCCCATGGATTGTCTTTCTTTGTGGGAAGTGTCAGTGCTTGTCTTTCAAAAGCCAAAGGAAAAAAAAAAAAGGATTTGCAGAAACAAGTGCCATGCTGCCCATTTGCACACGCGTGAGGAGAGAGGGGAGTCAGGAACAGCTAATGAAGGTAGCAGCTGTGGGTGGAAAACCAGCCAAGCTCTGGCTGAGTCTTATTCTAGACTGCCTGTAAGAAACTGGAGCATGGCTTCCAAGCAGCAAGAATGAATGGAGACCTAGGGGAACCAAGGTGAGGCTATCCTGGAATGTTAGTTAGCAAAGAACCCTGCCTGAGGCAAAGCAGTGGTAATCCCAGTGTTACCTTCTGACTCCGTCTGGTAAAACCTCAAAATACGGGTAAAACCTCCCTTCAGGACCTGAGACCTTTTAAACTCCACTTACCAGGATTTGAGGACTGGAAAGTTAGGTTGCCTTCTTTTGGGTGTGTTTCCTATTTCATTCTCCCTCCCTCTCCCTCTCTCCCTCTCTCCCTCTCTCCCTCTCTCCTGCCCTCCCTTCCTCTCTCTCTCTTTTTCTCCTCCCCTCCCCCTTCCTCTTCCCTCCCTCCTTCCTTTTCTTTTCTTTCTCCAGCTTTAGTGAGGTATAATTGACAAATAAGATTGTAATATATTTAAAGTGTGCAATGTGATGATTTGACATGCGTATACACTGTGAAAGGATTCCCACCATCCAGTTAGCTCACACATCCATACCCTCACATAGTTACCTTTTTTGTGTGTGAGAATGCTTAAATTCTATTCTCATAGCAAATTTTAATTTTCAATGCAGTATTATTAAGTATAGTCATCATGTTATACATTAGATCTCCAGACTTTATTCATCTTATAGCTGAAAGTTTGTACCCTTTTACCAGCCTCTCTGGTAACCAGTCCCTGGTAACCACCATTCTACTCTCTCTGCCTCTATGAGTTCAATATTTATTTTAGATTCCACATATAAGTGATACCATGCAGTATTTGTTTTTCTCTGTCTGGTTTATTTCACTTCAATTTTATCATGTCACAAATGGCAAGATTTGCTTTTTTTTTTTTTTTTTTTTTTGTAAGGTCAAATAATAGTCTATTTTACATATACCACATTTTCTTTATCCATTCAGAAGTCAACTGACACTTGAGTTGTTTCCACACCTTGGCTATTGGGAATAATGCTGCAATTAACATGGGCGTACAGGTATCTTTTTGAGATAGTGATTTTGTTTCCTTTGGATATGTACCCAGAAGTGGAATTGCTGGATCACATGGTAGTTCTATTTTTAATTTTTTATGAACTTCCATACTGTTTTCCATAGTGGCTGTACCAATTTACATTCCTACCAACAGTGGACAAGGGTTCCCTTTTCTCCACATCCTAGCCAGCATTTGTTATCTCTTATCTTTTTGTTACTAGACATCCTAACAGGTATGAGGTGATATCTCATTGTGGTTTTGATTTGCATTTCCCTGATGATTAGGCATGTTGAACACCTTTTCATATACCTGTTGGTCATTGGTATACCTTCTTTGAAAAAATATCTATTCAGGTCCTTTGCTCATTTTTTAATTGGGTCATTTCTGGGTTTTGTTTGTTTGTTTTTACTGTTGAGTTATAATGAGTTCCTTGTATATTTTGGATGTTAACCCCTTCTCTATGGGATATGTGGTCTGCAAATATTTTCTCTCATTCCATCAGTTGCCTTTCCTTTCACTGATCGTTTCCTTGGCTGTGCAAAAGCTTTTCAGTTTGACGTAGTTCCACTTGTTTATTTTTGCCTTTGCTTTTGGTTTCAAATCCAAAAAATCATTACCAAGACCAATATCATGGAGCTTACTTACCACCTGTTTTCTTCTAGGAGTTTTATGGTGTCAGGTTTTATATACAAGTCTTTAATCCATTTTGAGTTGACTTTTGTGTATGGTGTAAGACAGGGTCCACTTTCATTCCTTTCTCCTTTTTAATATTATAAATGACCTAGCTACTTTTTGACTAAAATGGATCAAACCCCACTGTGTATGAGCTTAGGCATGACTGCGCTCTTGAGTATGTCCATATTCATGTGCATCTGTGAAGTGAAAAATGGAGTTCACTGTTTATGCAGCTCTTCTGCACATTCACTTCTCTAATAAAAATAGCTACTGTTCACCGAGCACTTAATATGCACAAAGCACCAAACTAAGAGCTTTGCATATATGTCCTCATGTAATTACTAGAACTGGGGAGAAGTGAAGCATCTCCTTTCTGTATTCCAGTAATTCTTTATTAATGGATTCCTTCATAGATAGGATTATGCTGCTACACATAGCCTAAGCCCACATCATGACTATTGCCAAGAATAAAGTTGTTTCAGTGCATGAATATTATTCTTATTGTAGAGGAAAGAGGGAAAATGTGTTTTTCAAAACAGTGAGTCCATTCCCATTTTAGGTAAGCTTGCTTTCGAGGGACTTGGATGCCTGAAGATAAATTAAATTATTTGCTTCCAAAGCTTGGTCTTAGTCAAGCGGCTCAATCTCTTGTGCTCTGATTTCCTCATCTGTAAAATGAGATTTAATAGGCCTGTGTAAAGGGGTTTAGAACAGTGCATGGTATATTGTAAGCATTCAATGACTGTTAGCTATCATTATCATTGTCATTATTAAATCATCACAACAGCATTCTGGAGAAGGTATTTTTATCCTCATTTTACAGATGAGGAAACTGAGGCAAAAGGATTTAACAATTTGCCTGAGTTGATACAGTCAGTCAGTGATGGAGGCAGTGATTTTAACCCTTGGTCACTCTCGCTCCAGAGCTTACAACTAAAACTCAATGTTGCTGTTCAATATAGAAAGTAATATCTGGTCATAGCTGTATAGAATACAATTTCTTTCTCCTGGAGGAAACCTGAGCTGTAAAGCAAACATAAAATGTCATGAAGACTGGACATGTCTCACACGAGATGCATTTTCGATCCCTCTGGTAGAAAGTAAGTGCTTAATTACCACGTGCCACTGCTGTTAACCTCTGCAAATAAGTCTAATTATCACAGATTAATGAACAGAGCTTAGGCACATCTAAAGGGGCTTTGCTGAGGGTTTTTCATTTCTGCATTTCATTATCTCCATAAACACTGTTGTTCCCCATGCACATGGTTATGGGACTTTTATTATTTTTTTAGCTGCACTCTGTGAAATATCAACAACAGTGCTTGCGAAATAGCTCAGGGCAGGGATCGCTTTCCAGGAAATCTTTAGGAAGCCTGTAAGTTGGGTGGCGGCTGCTTCACTGTTTACTGATGAATCATGCCACATTGGTTCATAGGGAATAAAGCTTAGGCTGTTGCCAAGGAAACAAGATGAGATTTTGGAAATACCATGGGGAAATTTCCAGGAAAAATCAATGTCTTAGTCAAGAGTCAGGTTTAGCCTTCTCTGCATCAGGGTGAGTAGCAACAAGACAAATACAGTGTGAAGGATTCATTCCTGTCGGCACAATGGCTTGGAACCACACTCACTGTGTTGTGATTCTCAGAGAACGTTTTCTCCGAATACAAGTAACCATGTTGGCTCCACTCATACTGGAAAGTGGTCACATGCTGGTTCTTACAGCAGGGTTGTTCTTAGCAGCCATCTTTGAATATGCCTATGAGCTCAGAGACAAAGTCCCTGATGAAGACCTTGGAAATCCCAATGTCATATGTGGCAAGAGAGCAAGCTGGCAGCTCGCAAAGGGCTTCAGCCATACAGAGGCTCAGACCTAAGGAAGACATTGAGTGCAATCCACCAGACACGTTTCATGAATAAATGATTAGATTTGCAAATCTTGTCAGTAGACATTGCTATCACAGAATTAATGAAATAAATAATGAAACATTTCCCTGTTTTCTGGCTGGCTTTCAGAGCAGATTAGATCTCTTAGCCTTTGTTGTAATTTATGGCTGTCTCTTTGATCAACTTCTGAGGAGTTCAAGGAATGATTTTACTACTTCTAACACCCACCTTCAGCTTTTAGGTTTGCCTTTTTTTTTAAAAAAAACCTGACTTTTCATATCATTTTTGTGCCTCAAACACAAAGGTTCCCCAGGATAATTTCAGATAAAGAAATCCAACAGGGTAAATAATCTGCAGTGAAGAAAATCTGAATCATACTAGGGAAAACAACCCGTTTGACACTGGGTTAGAAAAAGGGAGGGAGTTTTGCTTACAAACGAACACAAAAACATTCACAATTTTATTTGAATGTCTCCTTCTACAGAGCCTAAAGCCAAAACATTTCCAGATCCAAAACAAACCAAGATGCCACCCAGTGTGGATTACCCAGCAGGCAGGCAAAGCATATGCTCAGGACATTAGCGAGGCAGGGGTAGCTCACATTTCTTTTGTTAAAAAAGAAAAAAAGAAAAAACCAGATTTTTCATATCTCAAAAAAAGTATCAAAATAGTCATGGAGAAATCAGAACACTGTTGGGTTTCTTTACGCTTATGAGGTGTGATCAAAAGATACAGTGAAAGTTTAAATAAAAAAAAATTATTACAGTAAAAGACACATTGCCATTAATCCCCCTCAAGATACTCCCCCTTGCTTCAAACACACTTATCCCATCATTCTTGCCACTTTCTGAAGCAGTTCTGGAAGTCCTCTTTCACGAGTGTCTACTTCATCCTCTATCATAACAACGCTCCATGTCATACATGGTTTCTGATAAAGCAATTTCTGTCACATAAATACATTATAGTGTGTCCTCATCCACCTTATTCACCGGATCTGGCACCATGTGACTTCTAGCTCTTCCCCAAAGTCAAAATGACCATGAAAGGTAAATGTTTTGAATTGATTCAGGACATCGAGGCAGCCACGACAGTCCTGAAAGACACTCACGAAAGAGGACTTCCAGAACTGCTTCAGAAAGTGGCAAGAACGATGCGATAAATGTGTTTGAGGCGAGGGGAAGTATTTTCAGGGGGACTAATGGCAATGTGTCTTTTACTGTAATTTTTTTTTTGTAATTTAAACATCACCATATTGTTTTTATCACACCTCATATTTTCTTACTTAGCATTATTTTAATTTGAATTTCTATCAGGAGTGAGAAAGGGCTGGAGCCTCAAGTTGTATTGACTATATGGGACTTTGAAAGGGTTTCATATACCCTGGTAATATATGAGATGCTTCCTTGATCCGTACCAGTCATAAGGTGATAGATCTGTATGCTTGACACTTTGGGTAATTTTTCAGAGATTGATACTGTATTATACTAATATTAATACTATCAATGGATTTTTAGTTCTCTCCCTCTGCATCCCTACCTGTCATACGAATGAGCACACACAGACACAAACTCACTGTTTCTTGGAAATCACAGTGAGTCCAAAGGTCAGGATCCACACGGTTGGTCTTCTTTGGACTTATCTTCTCGGGAGCTGCCGCTGTGCTCAGTTTTAGTTTTTGCCATTGAAAATGTTACAATAGAATGAAGTTCAAACCCATCTAATTTTTAAAAATTCAACTAAAAATGTCTTTGAGTGTCTTTATCTTTTCTAGTTTCATCCCCTGGCACAGCAATTCCATGGGCAAAGCACACGGGACATTTCCTGTCTATATGATTTAGATTATTTCTTCCCTTACCAGAAAACTTTTCTTGGCAGAAAAAGACTTGAAATTGTAGTGAATCGTTAAGTTGAGGAAACAAAATGAATGCTAAAATTGTCAGGATCAGAATAAAACAAATAACAGAAACTCCCCTTTGAGCTCATAGACGGGGTGTAAGGACGTGTCTACAGGAAAATAAGGACTCTTTTGCTGTAACTTTATGACACATCTTTTCACTTATCTCCTACAATTGACTCGTTCTGTAATGGGAGTATACATAGTTGGTTCTCCAAGATGAGAATTAGATTGTATTGTGAAATTATTACTGTATTTCATGGATTCTGAGATGTACGATTTTTTTCTCATTTTGTCAATTCTGAAATCAGGAGCCATATCAAAATTACCATCAACTGGGCAACAATTGTGACTGGCATCCAAACTTTCAGAATGGGGCCAGCTACTGCCAAGGAAATCCCGGAGGTAATAAGAAACACTGCATCACCAATGTGCTTAATGGCACAGAGCATGATGTGGGGTGGAAAAATGTGGACATTGATGACAGTGGTTCAGATATAAAAACAAAACCACAGATTGCAAAACCGTAGTATGGTTAGCAAAGCAGACTAACTATACAAACTATGCAAAGCAAACTGGGTTTAAAGTGTTTTAACCAGCTTGTTCAGACCTATTTGTTCCAAGATAAGACCACTGTTTTCCAGCAACTCATCTCATTACAAATTCTGACCTATCACAGCCCAGCCCTCACTTACTATCTTCTGCCCCAAACCACCCTGGGATATAAAGAAGATCTATCCGCAAACTTCCCTAAACTACAGCTCTTCCCTGGCTCCTCTTTTGAAAACACCGCTGAGACTCCATCAAGGTGGCACTTTCTCTCTCTCAGCAAATTTAACAAACCCTGTTTTGTGTGATCAGCACTTTTCCCTGGTGGTCTTGGTACAGAACTGTGATAATTCAAAAAGAAATTCAGTATAATCAAGCTCTAATGCTGCCAAGTTCTAGGAGTACATTTAAGTATTTAACTTATATTTCCCTTTTAATATATGCACAAGAGTGATATATGGTAAAATACATCTCTAGTAAGTTTGAAAGAACTTCTGCGAAAGTGTCAAATGAGAAGCTGCAAGTAAAAAGCATTGTGTTATAGTTTATTGACATCAATTTTTCTTTCTTAGTGACACATAAAATAATGGTGTATCATTCAACGGCTGGCATTCTGCATTTGATAGAATATGGTAACAATAGCCAGCTCATCATGAGCCATGAACTGTGCTAAGTGCTTTACCCACACTAACTCATTTAATTCTCATAGCCTTGCTAGGAGCTAAGTCCTATGCTTGCCCTCATTTTGTAGATGTACAAACTGAGGCATGGCGCAGGTCCATGGTAGCCTTGAGTGTGATACCTAATACCTGATGGAGGAGTTAGGGCTCAGGTCCAGGTACTATGCCTCTGCTAAGCTAGGATAGGAGGGGAGAAATGGTGCTTGTAGCACTATTTTCTTAACTGGTAGAAAGCATTAATTAGAATGATAGTGCTTGCACAAGCCACGTACTAAATCTTGGGATTTGGGCTTTTATGGGTAATACATTAACCAGTGCTTTGGCACTCCTGGAAGTGAAATTGTTTTCCCCAAGTATCTAAGAAAAGGTGCATTCTGTATCTAAAATATTTGTCAGCTTATTTTTTGCTTTTTTTTCCAAAAAAGAGAGACCGTTGGTGTTCAAAGTCATATTTCAGGGTTAAAAAACAAGCAACCAAATGAAAACAAACCCAGCACTTGGGTCATCCATTTAAGTCACTGCTTGACAGCTGTTCTGGGAATGGCTGTTGCCACGGGTTACTGCAGAGCACTCAGCATCTCAACCTTACCCATCACTTCCAGGCTGGGCTCCTGTCTCTCTGGAGAGATGACCCTTCCTTCCTTTCCTCACCCCACCCCCACCTTGGTGGTTCATATGAACAATTTTTTTTTCCTTTAAAAGAGAAATGAAATAATAACATGCTGAAAATTCCCTAGATGTAGCCTAGGGTATTCTCTGCCTGTGATGCTTTCGTTGCCCTCTGTTTTTCCTTGTAGATCACAGCATCAGCACTGTTCTTTCTATAAACCTCAACACAATGGGTTCCAACCTGCTGCCTTTTGCAGGTGAGGCCATCGTCCGACATTATCCATCAGTGAAATGTACCAATCTAGATGTCAGGCAATTAATATATTTTTAATTGGATTCAGGATTTTGTTGTCTTTGCTCTTGCTTTCTTTTCTTTCTCTTTCAAACCCTCCCCTCACATCCAATCATCACAGTCACATATTCCTATTGACCAAGAGATCTGACCAAGATGCACTGATTTTCCTTCTGCCACCTACTTCCCACCCATCACACATTGAAGGGTTCAGAAATCCATTAAAATGTCATTTCACCCCTACTTTTATATTTTAGGGAAGGGGGAGTAAGGCAGAACATCCTACTTAGGTAGTGCTATTTATTGGAAATATACATGCAAAATACCAGCACTACATACAATCTACTAGGCTAACTGTAGTTAAAGTTTATGATTATAGAAAATCGTCAAAATCATGAAACATATTTGTCATCTACTACACTTAACAAAATAAAAAAGATAATTTGTTGGAAGTACTTTGAGTTTCTTACAAGAAATTTAGCATATTAACATTCCTTGGGTTCAGGTATTAGCTAATGTTTAAGAATCATAGCTTCCACAGATGCTCTGAATCAAATCAAGTCTTGTCAAATATGCTGTTGGCCTCTCTGACATTTATAAAAAGGAATTTGCTGCCCATTACATTTCTTTTTCTTCGCCTTTTCTTCCCATCACCTGCTCCCCAACCATTACTTTCTAGTCAGCACATGCCCCCTTTCTATGGCCTGCTTATAGATTATTAAGAAAAAAGATGTAAACTCATAGAGAGGATTAAGGTAGACACAGCTGGTGTCAACAAAAACAGAGAGAGATGAAAGAGTATTGAGCAGGTCTGAATGGACAGCCCAGGGGGCTGTCTTGTGACTCATCCTTGACCTTTACCCTCCCAAATCATGCCCAAGGCAAGTAAACAGCTTTTCAAAGCAGACTACCTCTGGGACTCTTGCTACATTTTCTTTTTAATCTCTTTGTAAAGTGGTCAAAAATAAATGTCCCTATGAAAAGAAGTACTACAGTACTCACAAAAGTTGAATTTGAAATGAAATAGAATCACTCTGTTACGTATTTATCACACAGAGGGTCCTAAATTGCTTATCGGTGTATTTCAAATAAAAAGGAAAGGAAACAATCTTCAATGAGTGTTTTAAACATCTCTGCACCATTGAAAATGGTTAGATGGGTCTTTGAAAATATTGCCTGGAGGCCTTATGGGTGATTTAATTTTTTTTCTTTGTATTTTTCAGATTACCTATAATGAGCACGCATTACTTCCATAATCCACAAAAAGACTTTCAACAGAAATGGAATTACAGTACACATTTTTAAATTATGAATATACCACCCCCAGAGTTGTTTTTATAAATTGAATGGAATAAAGAAAGCAGCTTCTTAAAGATGAATTCTTTAATAATGTAGATAAATTGTCATATATCTAAGAAATATTATCTAATATAAAAAGACGCATTAAAGATGAACTGTAATGTTTCTTAGTTGCAAGATAAAGATTATATCCCAAACCAAACAACTCTCCCTTTGTGCATCACTCAGCCCAAAGAGAAAAAGGATATTTTTCTACCTGAGGTTTGCAAGTTATAACCAATTTTTGTAATTAGATACACTCAGCTGTGTGAAAAGAAACATGAGACCCCAACTCATTTAACCTATAAAATTCAGTCACTACTGGCCAACAAATGGGGCTTTTGGAACAGTGCACTCCAGAATGATATGGGGGCGGAGATCTGTAATCACCCCTCCTTCTCATTTTCAGGGATTTCTTTTTTGTTATTCTGACAGTACTGCTTCCTTTATTTAAGGTCCTGATACATCAAATATTGAAAATATGGATATGGTAGTTAAACTAGGGTCAATGCAGAGAGATGAGGAAATAATCCTGTTCTCACGTTGTATGTAAATAATTTCCATCATGTATCCAGGGAAGTACACACTGGCAGGGAAAACCTGCCCAAACAAAACAATGAATTTATTTCAGTTAAAGCAAACTTGAGAAATCTAATAGAGAAATGTGTTCCAAGTGCTGGTTACAGTAAATCCTAAACATCCAGCTTTTTACAGACTTGCAAATCAAATTGCTTTATGGTTAGAGGAGCATTTAATACAGTGTGACCAGTTTAAAGTTAACATTTTGTATTCGGGATGATTAATGACACCATATTGTATTTCAATTACTACACGATACTTCTCTGTAATAAACGATGGCAATAATATCCACATTAAGTCAATAAAAAGCATCTTCAAAGTATGATGTATAAGTGCCATTATTACAGTATAAGTTGATCACATCACACAATGAATTATCAACAGGGTAACAAGAAATCTGTATACCAGAGCATACATTTTCATCTTAGTGCACAGGGATTTTGGCAGATTACCCTCATTAATATTAATAGTGGCCAAATGAGGATCTCCACACACATTAGCGAGAGGACTGCTCCTTCTTCCTCCAGCCCAGTTACACTCCACTCTCTTCCTTTTTGTAGGTTCAAGTATGAGAAACCAGCTTACTTCTCAGCACTCCAGTCTAAAAGGAAAGAGATGTGACAAGTCACTTAACAATTTATGTTCTGGAAAACCAATACTTGGGGAAAACAAGTCCCAAATAATAGGCATTTATTTTCCTAAAGAGGGGCTGTCCACTTGAGGGAGGGAGTTTGGGCACCAGGAAACTTGGAAAAGCTTCTGGATGATAAATCTGTGGCTTTTAAAATGGTTCTGAGTGGTGCCTGTTTGCAGAGGTCATTGATGGGCCAAAGAACTGAGAGAGAGAAGGTAGGGAAGGTGGGTGGTTTCTGTCCCCCCCCCCCCATCTGCTCTCCTGTTCCTCCCCACATGGTTTCAGCTGAGTCGATCATCAGGAAAGAAGGACTGAAGGAGAGACACACTCAGAGCGGTGCACGGCCACTGCCTTTACGACACCAGAGAACAGCAAATTTGGAGCTGCCCCCGCCTAGAGGAGTGGCTGCAGGAGGGAGTGAGTATCAGATGAAAGAGGGAGGTGCCCATGTGCAGGGACAGGGATGTTTGTCAGTAAAGCTGTCCCCTGCACACTTGAGTAGACAGGCAATTGTCTTGCATTTCTGTGACAGCGATGCACAAATATGATCTGCAGACTAGGGAGGACAACATGATCTCCTTCTTCTACCACTTTAACAAATCTGCTTTTCTAAATAAAACTCTCTTTTGAAGACCTCATGACACCAGGTAATTGCCAGTCATTATTGTAGAACCCAACGACTTTTTAAATAACCTTAGATGCAGTCCCTAAAATTGGTCATTAGAAGGAAGTGGAGTCACTGGTGTGAATGATTGACATCAGGATAAGAGGCCCTGTTTACTCCAATACCACCCTACGTCATCAAGGAAGAATTCCAAAACGGGGAGAGACATTTGAGAACAACGGCAAGGCCCAATGCCGGTAAAGCAGCAACATGAGATGAGTACAGATTCCAGAATATAGTTAAATTAAACCTACAACAAATCAAAATATTCTGAGAAATCTGAGTTCACTGCATACGAATGGCTTTGCCATGTGACTCTGTATAGCCCGCAAAACAAAACAACAGCAAAAAACGTGATTCCCTGGACCCTAATCCTACACCTACCTATATATGCTGTCAAGTTGCAAGCAAGTTGTCAGATGACTGAGCATGCTGACCTCCTGGGGCTCCGTTCCTCACGTTGCAGTAGAGGTGACGCCCGTCATCCGAGATGCAATCCACCAGGTGTGGAGGTGCTCACACACTTCGTAGCTTCATATTTCATACGTAAGTGTTTTCTTAGTCTGTGAGTTTTCTCTTCGTCTGATTTGTAATTCTGAACTCCTCCCCGCAAGTTCTAAAAAGCAAAAGTTGTTTTGTTTCTTTATAAATTGATGTCAAAACTCCTTTGGTGGCAAAGCCTGACCTGAACTGATAAGAGGCTACTTACTGGCTCTATTTAATCCCACTTAGTGTGATTTGCTGTAGAAATATTACTGCACTCAAATTAATTTAATGTATCAAAAATTCTGAATTCTAAAACACATCTACACATCTAAGGCGAAAGGATTCTGAGAGGAGACTGTGATGATGATGGAGATGATGATGAAAGTGATAATAGTTCCAACACTTACCTCTCATCAGCTTGCTTCTTTTTCCTGTTCATGATATTTGGTTCCTGGCTTTTGTCATCATTAGCTCCCAGTGACCTTTCTGTATTGTTCCTTTGCTGCTATTGTGACGCAGTTTCTAAGAACAACCTACCCCCACTTTCTTTTGGTTCCTGCTACGGCTCTGCACACCCCTGGTTTTGATTTGGCTTCTCCTCTGGTGCTCTGGGCCCAGCTGTCAGTGGCTCCTGGGAATGAGGAACTTAACTTTCTATTTGTCAAATGGATTAGGACAAAGACAGTGTTGTTCAATTTGGCTGGGAAAAACAGATGACTTGCTTAGTGAGGATGGAAGAAAACGTGGAGGGTGAGGACCATTCATCTCCTTATAGAATAGAGTCCATTCACACACTGGTACCTTATTTATTTCTTATTCATTATGATTCATTGTATACAAAAAGGCTCCAGCCAAGCAACATGCTTTGTGGGATGAATTCCATGATCAGAAACAAGAATACTGTGGGAGGCCCATGGATGTCGTCTAGAATGGGGTTCCTTCCTTTTGGTCCCTCAACATGTGAGGTGGGCTATGCCTCCTTGGTTTGTGCCCCATGAGATGAAGATTCTCTCTCTCCCCATTGACATATGGCCATAACCCAAAGAACACTTTCCCTGTTTCCGGGGACCTGCCTCAGGCATCTGGAAGAAGCCTCCTCTGCCTTGAGGCTGGGCCTCTGCCTGAGACAGTTCCCATTTTACCCCAGTTACTACCAACCCAGCATCGAGGACACTGAAATCTTCTCAGTCCTTTCTGCGTCCAAGTTCACAGTGTTTAAAGACGTTTTCTTCCATCATTTATCAATCTAGGTATTCATGTAAGAAGTGTATGTTTTGGATTGCATCCAAAAGCAATTAGCTACTAATGAATCAAGAGGCTTTGTTTTAAGACAATTTTACCTGTAAGGTGGTCCCTTGGCTTGGAAACAAGAGACATCCTCACTTAACTACAAACATAAGACGTAAATATATACAAGAAGAAGTTCAAGCGTGGCAGTATGTATTTTGTCATATAAATCACATGGGAAGTAGGTGTCAACTACAGGGTTTGGGGGAGATGGAGACTCGTTTGGGTTGAAGTATCAAGAAAATATGTATGAAGGATGATGGATTTGAAGTAGACCTTAAAATCTACATACATATGGATGATGGAGATGGGACAGAGATGAAGGGGAAAGGAAGGGTATGAGCAGTGAACAGTAATGAAATGGAGGTAGGATGAGTAGGTAACCTAAGGTCTGATAGTAAAAGGCCTTGAATGAGAGGCCTACGTGTTTGGTATTTGTCTTACACTCTGGGGGTCTGGGTTTGGAAGAGAAGCTGTCCTTGTTGCTGCTTTATTTTGTGAAAGAAACTTGAAATAGGTATATTGAGCTTAGTAAAGAGGGAAGACCGTGGTTATGCAAAATAGTTTAAAATTACTTAAGCACTTTGCACGTATTATCTTGATTATTTTAACAACCCGAGAGGTAGTTACTTATTGTTATAGCTGTTTTTCAGATGAGGCTTGGAAATGTTAAGTAATTGGTCCAAGGTCTCACACCTAGTAGGTGGCTGGTCTAGAATTTGAACCCAGACTTTTTTTCCACCCAGAGTTGAATTCTTATCTACTTGATGATAAGCCAATGATTGCAGTAATTCAGTTGTTAAGTTATAATGATGGCTATTAAAGTGGTAGCAGTGGGAATGGAAATGAAGGTGAAGGTGAGAGGTACTGTAAAGGAATATTGTAAGATATTGTAAAGGAAGTATCCACAGACCGAGTGACTGAGTGTGGGTGGCCAGGTGAGGACAAGGCAAAGATTTGGTTTCATTGCTTCAAAGCCTGGATGTTTAGGACAATTGTGGTAACATCAATTGAGAAAAAGTTAGTTAGGAGAAAGCCTTGCTTTGGAGAGAGGTTATGAATTATTAATGAAGCCACAATCAACTGGCCTCCAGTTCTTTCTTCTTCTATCTTCTTCCTCTGTCTTCACTATCTCTCCCGCTTATTACCAGCATCTCTGCAAGGCAGTAAAATGCTCCTTTTGGTGCTATGCGGAGTCCTGTAAGATAAGGCTTATATAATGTGCGAGAGGGTGAGGGGAGAGTGGGGAGAGGATGGGAAATTAGTATTTAATGAGGATCCTCAATAGAACTTATTCTTAGCCCTCAGGGTTTATGGTGAGTAGATTTCACTGTAAAAACACTATTATACTTACTTTGCCCCATTCTCTCAGTAATGGCAGTGGGCCCACCGTGCAGTTATAGGAGCAAATCACAGTCGGCATTTAAAATTCATGATCTTGCTGCTGTACGGCAGAACAATATAAATGGAAAGGCACAGGCCCTATACCATCTTGTGGTCTTTATAAGGGGGAAATTAGCGGCACTCTGATTCAAGAAGTGCTATGACAGGCCTAGGGCTGTGGTGGTACTAATATAGCCGTCACTGGAATGCTAAGAGGTGGCCTGCTGTGTTAACAGCTGTCATTTGGTGCCATACTCACATAACTGAAGGGTTATGGGCCAATAAAAAAGAAAAAAAAAGATGCTGCTCTTCTCCTTCCATTATCAGATGCAAGAGCAAGCACTTTGGAAAGCAAGCCACCTTGTTTCCTGCTAAAATATGCCCATCAAAGTGGCCAGTTTCTGTGATGAAAGACACTTTGTAAACACGTCCAGGTCGGCATTTCTTGGCCGAGGCAGTGAGTCCTGCTAGAGTTCTTGTCCTTAGAGCCGAGTACGGGGCCAGCGGGGGAAGCTAACTCAGAATGGAGCCACTTGAACATCTGAGTCAGGACGATGGCCAAGGTGATTCTGAGAAGCAATGCAAATGCCGGAGAAAGTCCCGGTGCTGACAAGTTGTTGATGCTCACTGCGCCTCATTCTTAGGAAGAAATACCTCATAGGGTTGGTGTAAACGTTAAAAGGAGTCTATCCATAAATCACACATAGGAACAAAGGACACACTGTAAAACTTTGCTGTCATTATTCTACTAACAGGTAAGATCAATGTTGTGTGCCTTGCTATACCTACAGCCTTTAGAGAAGCATCTGACACATAGTAGGTACTCAAGAAATATTTATTCCGTACATGATTAAATTAATGAATGCAAAATGGAATTAGAAGAGATTAGATCTAGTCCTGGGGGCCAAGGAAGATTTAGATTTTGTTAGCTCAGTCCTCTAATCAGCATCACGTGGCAACAAAAGTACAAAACAACAAGAGCACCACAATATTTAGGGGTTAGGAGCATCTGTCATATCATCTCCCCCACTGGAAATGAGAAAAGTGGGGTTCCTAAAAGTTAGGTAACATCGTGTGAGGTAACTCATTGAGCAGACTAAACGGGTGTTAGAATTTAGGCTATTTGATTCCTTAAGGACTTCATAAGCCTGGGTGGAACTACCCCAGAAGTGATTTGAACTTAGTCTTTTTTTGTAGGAAACCACCTTTGTATAGTTTTCAACATGGAAGAGGGAAACACAGTGGAAAAAGGACTGTCTCTTTTTTGAAGCTAAGGAGCTAATACAAAATGGAATCTTTGTAATGTTTGTGATGTGAGTCTGCATTGCCGCTCTGGTTCCGGGCTTTGGATTTGGACATGGGTTGGGATCCCCACTCTGTAATGTGTAATCTCCGTGGCTTTGGGCAGGTCATGTGACCTCTCTGAGCCTCAGCTACCTCTTCCATGAGGTTAGTCATACAGACTCAAAAGGTCATCGCGAGGAGGATTAAATAAGATGATGTAACTAGAGGATTTAGCATAGGCCTGGCAGGAACTAAGCTCTCAATAAAGCAGCAGTCCTTACTGTGAATCATGATGGTTCTTTCTATGGAATGTCTCACTTCACTACCCCTTTTTGTTTGTGGGGTTTTACTATGTTAATTATAAACCCTAGACTTCCTGTTGCTCTAACACCTCTTTTTCTTTCCTCTTCAAGCCCTTCTTCATATAACTGCTAGCTTTGTTAAATATTCTTCTAAATTGTCCATTAGTCCTGATTTCCCATTTCAATACCAAATCTAGACCTTCTCATCTATTTTTCAAAGCCTTACTTTGCCTCTCCTACCCCTTTCTCATGATTCTTCTCGAAGTATAATTTTCCATGGGCCCATTTCTGCTCTGTGGTCCCGACTTCTCAGGTTCACATAACCTGAGAAGTCGGGACCACAATCCTCCTTATGTTTCAAGGCATGGCTGAAGTTCCAACTCTTCCAAGAAACCTCTGATTATTCCAGTACCCATTGAGTTACTATGAATTCTGACACTGCTTTTGCAACCTATTAGGATAGTGCTGGATTTTCACTGCAATGGGTGCCCATCAACTGTGGCTGAAAGTAAATTGCTATAAAATTATAAACGAAATCTTATATTTGGTGATTGTATCTGATCAAGAATTTTACCAAATGTATTAGTCTAATTCTAATTGTTCATATCGGTACAGTAATATGTTGGTAAATTATACAGAGCAATATAGTAAATATATGCATGAATTTCTGTAAAGTAGGCACAGATGAATACTTGACATTAATTTGCTAAAACAAGACCAAGTTATTTTAAAGGATTCATTTTTCTTATCAAAATATTCATGTGCAAATGTGCAAAAATGCACAGGGATGTTTTGGGTAGCATTGTTTAAGATACCAAAATATTGAAAACACTCTAAATATATGTCAATAAGCTTGAAGTTATGATACATCTATACACAGAATACCATGCATTAATGGACATAAACAAAATGGATCTTTATGCATTGAAAAGGAAAGATATCTTTGGTATCTTACGTATAAAAGACAAGCTGCAGAGTAGTACATATGACAAAATTTTTGTAAAACAAACACATATTTCAGATACAGTTCATGTTCCTCTATGGATAGAAAAAAATTTAGATACACACTAAACTGTTAAAGGTGCTTATCTTTGAGGAGTTAGATATTAATACTGGAAACGGATTGGGGTAGCTAGAAGAATAGTTATTATGTGTTTTCAGTATCTATGCAACAATAAAAATCTGTCTTCCATGTCATATGTTTAGTCCAAAGCACAAGCCAATTATAGTATGTATTTAAAATTTTACATAAAACCTTGTGCTTGTTTCCTAATAATGTTAGGGTTTTTAAAATATATATAATGCATTTGGCTGAAAGAACTGATTTTTTTTTCTCAGTATTTTCTCCCAGCAATGAGTGTCACTCATATTGCCTTCTTAAACCTCAAAGCTGCATTCAGGTTTGACATTATTCCTCTCAAAAACCAAAAGTAAGAGTCCTCAAATTTCAGGTACACATTAAGGAAATCATAGGTTATGATATTTTAAAAATATGTCACATTCTGAATGGCTTTTGTGCTCACCAGTCAGGATGGATGCTGGCTGGTATGCCAGACGGGGGCATCCTGGCAGAACACCAGCCCTGGCCTTAGTTTGTGAATTGGCAGAAGGCAGTCTCTTGAATCTGTTCTTCACATTTGTCTTCTTGTGCTTGATCTCTCCCTTCTCTCACCCACCCCAGAATCAGGGGCCATTTTGAAGGAGACTATTCATAGGTAGAGCGGAAGAGACAGTGGTTATTTGCTTTGGACAAGACGATAGAAGGTGTGATGGGGATGATGGTGGAGTGGAAAGAGTGTGAGCTTTGGAGCAGACAGATTTGGGTCTGAGTTTTGGCTGCATCATTTCCTGGTAGTGTCACCTGCGCAAGATGGGTAATCTCTCGGGGCTGCTGTTTCTTTATGTGTAAAATGATGATGTTAATCTCTACCTCACAGAGCCTTTCTTAAGGGAAAACGAGGCAACCTCTGAAGTGCCTGCGCCATTGTTGGTATTTCTAAATGTCAGTAATTCCCTCTCTCTTCCCTTTTCCCCAGTCGTCCTTCCCACATGCCCTTGATTTACTCTAAGAATGTCAGGTTCTGGTCTTTTCAGCATCCGCTGGGGAAGCCACTCTTTCCCCTGCCATGTACTACCTAACTGACTTACTGCTCAGTGCCAGGTCATATGCCCATTGTGTCACTGTACTAAAGCAATGATGAGCGAGGTACAGGTGTTTATTAGGCAGCTTTGAATGTATAATCATCCAACAGTCCAGAGTGCAGAATATACCTGCCTAGCAAAATAGCCGTAATTACACATGGGTTCACATGAGTCAGTCTCACCTCTTCTAACTCTATCAGAAGCAACTTGAGAGCAGAAGCCAACAATTCTCCGACATCGACAATAATACCTTGCACAATTACAAGTCCGTTTTCCAGAGATTCGTTGACTGACTGGCATCGCCCCAGGGGTAGCAGGGCTTCTTCAGGTGTGGAGAAAGCAGCTTTCCAACTGGTTAACAGGGCTCGATAAGAAATAAAGCCCAAATCTGACTGTTGGAGCTTAATTACACTTTATAAGCAAACACAGCTACACCTACATCATTGCAAATTGGAGAAAATCTTCCATCTGTAGCTATTCTTCATTTTCTCCTTGGCTTTGAAGCGGCTCATTAGCATAATGGAAATGACTTCAGGCAAGCTTTGATAGCCTGAGAGCACAGGCCGACATCTCTGAGCTCCAAAATGTACCTGGACAAGCCCTGAAAGCATGAAGGAAAGCTTTGGAGAAGGCAATTGAGAAACCTCCCGGCGAGACATTGTCTGTGGATCACTGGCCCTGCATCACATAAAGGCCCCATCTGAGCCATTACAGCCTATTGTGTCAATGTGTTTTCTGGGAGGCTGTCATCCATAGATCACAGTTGGCAGTGAAGGTAATGCCTCCACGGGCACTGTTACTATTTCCCATCGGTGAATTCTATTAGAGGTACATGGGTTACTGCTACTGGAGTTCATATTAACTCGGTCAAAGGGATGGTGATTGATTCTGTGGAATTTTGTGAATACACACAAAATACATTTCATACTGTCATCTGGGTTTTGTATTGCACTTCCATGATCCCTGCTACATGGGAAATCCAATATCATCTACTCGAATTGCTTCAGAGAAAGAAAGAAAAAAAAATTCCCATGCCATTTTAAAGCTGAAATACCTGCCCATTTTCTTTCTTCTCCAGTCACAAAAGATTTAGACCTAACTATAATCCATTGACTTCTCTTCTGACCTAACAACTTGATCTTATGGGAAGGACATTTATTGAATGTCCACTGTGTACCAAGAAATAGCAGTGGACACTACAGGATGATACTCAGAAATTAATACACTAGGTTTGTGCCCACAGGGAATTTATAGTAGTTAGAAGCTCTCATAAAATGATTAAAGAATATAATTACAAAACAAATGACAGGAAGTGCCAAGTTAACACACAGTTGTGTGGCATACATAGTGCATTAGCTATATTGTTGAAATAATGAATGGATCCCGAATCTTACGAAACACTGAAAAAGATAGATATTCATAGGGGCCCTTTATGGGAAAGAGTATCTATGGTCTAATTTTACAGTCTAATAGTCATTTATAGTCTAATTTATTGACATTTTAATTTCTAAAGTTTGTGAGACTTTCTGTTCCTTGAAATTGGTTTTGTATATGTTGGGCTTCTGGGCCAGGAAAAACACCAAGTTTAGGAGTAACCTTAGAAATTGTCTTAGAAGATTTGAATTTTGGATTAGACGCTGAAAGTGAAGGACCTGGGGGTAGTGATTTTAGTGAGGACCAACCTTCCCACATGCTCAAAGCAGAAAACGTAGCATCAGGTCTCCATTTCCTTCCTGAGTGGATGTTGCTCAATGCAGGGAGAGCTAGAGCTAGAATAATCGTGTTATTTGCAGTGGACTTTTGTCATTGGTGCGTGAGCCATTCCTTTAACATGACATCCTGAACTGCACTTCAACATAGTCTGCGTTCAGCACCTCAACAGCCTGAGACCATGTGTGTACACAGAGGTACGTGGTGGTCCTCCGACCCCACGTCTGGACTCCTGAAGGAGAAGCAGGTGCTCTTAGGGCATCACCATTTCTGTGGTCAATGGCCCACTGAGTGGGCCAAAGGTCTCATTCATTACGGAAATTCCTTTGTTTCCATGACTTTTCTATCTGAAGGTCTTCAAAATGGCAACAACACTGGAGGGTTCCTTAGATTGAGGTCTCCATTCTGAAGATGGCGTGATGATCTGGATGGACAAAGTTCCTCCAAATTCCTTCCTAAAAACTCTTACAATGTCCGTTGAGTTTGTACCTTCCCTTAATTTCCAAACTCCCCCGGTTGTTTGGGTTCTCATAGATAGATAGATAGATAGATAGATAGATAGATAGATAGATAGATAGATAGATAGATAGATAGAGCCTCTTAGATGTTTATTCTATTTCATCTCTCTTTGGTCCAATCCTGCTAAAACCAGGTGGTAATGCAACAATCCTCAAGTACAGAGACCATCATGTTACTCCTCTGATCAAGAATTCCCTACACTTACATTAACAGGTCCCAGTTTTCTCTCTAACATTAAGGTTCCTCATAAATTCCCTCTCACTGCAACTAAACCCTTACATCAATCCCTCTCTTTAATCACCAGCATTTCTCCTTCCTTTGTGCTCTCTGCTATCTCCTAAGTAAAGTCTCTTCTGTTCTCTTCTGTGATTTTTCCATGAGATATACCACTGTTCAAAAGCTCCATTCTCTTCTCCCTTCCAAGCCACACCCTTCAAAGCATAGGTTTTTTTTTCGATTATAAATTGAATGAGGTTTAAAGAACTAGCTAGGCATGTAGGCACCTTGTTTCCATGGGACAATGGTTCCACAGCATGGCAGAAGTCCCAGATTGGGCAAGAATGGCACACAAGATCCACCCCCACCCCACCCCCTTTGCAGGGAGCCAGCATTGGCCAAATGCAGACATTAGTTCTCAGGGCTGAGAAGGAATAGGGAATACTTGCTTCGGGAAGACTGAAAGCTGAGAACTATGAGCACAGGAGCAATTTAAGTTAGAAAATACAGGGAAAGCTGAGGTTCAAACCCCGGAAAGACCACATCCCAACAACCAGTTCTGAGATCAGAGATCACACAGCTGAGAGCTCAGAGCGAGGCAAGAGTGATTCGGTAACAAAGAGCCCCTGGGAGTTTGTAGCTTCTTTTAGTGGAGGTGAGGGGGCTGTGGGTTGGCAGGTATGTGGTATGGGAGGAACCCCTGTCCCCTCCCAGATGCAGTGACAGGCTCCCTTTCACTCTCTTACCCTTTGGGGATGAGAGTGCTCCCTTGACATAGACAAGTCTTTAGTCCAGGGCAGGTAAGCATGTGTAATAGGGTTTAGTACACCAAGCCAATAAGGGAGCTTAGCTCTATGACAGTAAGGGCTGGATTTGTCTTGTTCACCATTATGTCCTCAGATCCAGCAGGGTGTCTGGTATCATTCCCAATGGGTCTATAGTTACTGATAAGTTTCTTGAAAAAATTAAACAATATATGGAAAGGTGCTATGGGCTGAGTGTTTCTGTTCCCCCAAAAATCATATGTTGAAGCCTGAATTCCCAATACGATGCTATTTGGAGATGGGGCCTTTGGGAGGTAATTAGGTTTGGATGAGCTCGTGGGGGTGGAGCTCCCGTGATGGGACTGATACCCTAATATAGGGAAGAAGAGGCCAGATCCCTCTCTCTCTCTCTCCCTCTCCATTTCTCTTCCACGTGAGGATATAGTAAGAAGACAGCTGTCTACAAACCAGGAAGCAGGCTTTTAATAGACACCAGATCTGCCAGTGCCCTGATCTTGAACTTCCCACCTTCCAGAATTGTGAGAAAAATGTTTGTGGTTTAAGGTATCTAGTCTATGGTATTTTTGTTATATCTCCATGAACCGACTGAGACCACATGGCTTAGCCCAAAGTGAATCACATATGGTAGTCCCCCCTTATCCATGGGGGATATGTTCCAAGACCCCCAAGTGGATGCCTGAAACCACAGATAGTACTGAACCCTATACATGCTATGTTTTTTCTTATATGCACATACCTATAATAACATTTAATTTATAAAAAAGGCACAGTAAGAGATTAACAAAAATAACCAATAATAAAGTAGAACAATTATAACAATATACTATAATAAAAGTTATATGAATGTGGCATCTCTCTCCCTCTCTCAAAATATACTATACTCACCCTTCTTGTGATGATGTGAGATGATACGATACTTTGTTGAGAACTTTTCACTTTTTCACTTAAAGGAAGCACTTTACAACTTCTCTTCGGTGTATCTTAATTGCCAGCATCACTACTCTTGGACTTTGGGGCCAGTGTTAAGTAAAATAAGGGTTCTTTGAACACAAGCACTGATACCTTGACAGTTGATCTGATAACAGAGACAGCAGTGAGCATATACAGCGTGGATACCCTGGACCAGGGATGATTCGTGGTCCAGGTGGGATGGAGTGGGACCACCCAAGATTTCGTCACACTACCAGAATGTCACACAATTTAAAACGTCTGCATTGTTTTACTTCTGGAATTTCCCATTTAATATTTTTGGACTGCAGTTGATCCTGTGTAACAGAAATTGTGGAAAGCGGAACCATGGATAAGGGGAACTATTACATATTGAGTCTGGTTTAATTATACTAATTAATTAGTGAACAGATCTAACTTGAAATCTTACCTCCACATTTCAATGAGGGGTAACATTTTTGCAATACTGTGATAAATATATTCCTGCAAAATAAAATGTGCTCTGCAAAAGCCCACACCAAAAATAGCAGCACTTTTGGGAAAAATAAGATTGAGGTAGACCAATTAACACTGAGGCAATATTGTAAACAGAGTACCAATAAAACAAAAATTTCAATTCCAGAATTTTATAAATCAAAGTCACGCTAATTTTTCTTAGTAACTATATACTATAGTACATATAAAACTTTAAAAAATGAAGGTGGCTTAATAAAAGGAATGTTAAAGGAAGTATCAAGTCTAAGGGGGATGGAGACAAGACCAGAACACAAAAGATTGCAGAAAACTATGAGAAGGTCACATTTTAGACAGAACAGGGTGAACAGAACAATACACTATTCCTCTGTGACTTGCTGCATTGAGCTAGGCCAATGTACTCTGCGTTCAGCTGCCTTTACTACTGGGGGGCCAAAAAATCATATAGACATTTTAAGAGATGTTATCTATGGATTACTTTTCAAAGTTGAATTATGTAGCAATGTGTAGTGTGACATTCGCTCAAAAGATGGTGTTAATCAAATGAATGCTTGCGTCACTCATTGTATTACAATTTTAATATAGTTTTTTCCTTTCTTAAAATGTGTATACAGTTTTTCATCACCCTCTGTATATGACACAAAGCATTAATGTGCGGGCAGAAAACTTGGTGTGAATCAATGTGCTATTTATGTTCTATTAACATATTTTTCTTATGAACCAATCATAGATGAGCTCTTTTATATTCTCGAAATATGTTTAGAAACAGAACAGACTAGCTTTATACATTTTAAATAAGAGTGTCTAGAGAATTATTCCTCTTACATATCATGAGTTTTATGTTAAAGAAGGTTCATGGTGGCTCACAGAAGTCTTTTGTGTGGCCTATGCAGTATTTTAAAAAGTTTTGAATTGATGTATCCAACATTTAAACATTCAGAGATTTTATATAAAAATGTGAATCTGCTGCTCCTTCTTCCCACATGGTAATAATTCAGTGGCCTGGTTAGTGGCTTCCTCCGTTTAGAGAGTGGCTCTGTTCACTTGTTACCTGCGTGATCCTTGGGTTGGCAAGACTGGTCATATTTTCTGTTCTCCAAGGCTCCGCTCATGTGTAGGTATATTCATAAGTTGGATATTTGTAACTTAGGGAATGCCTATATTTTATTTATATCCATAATCCTTTTGTAGACTTCTCATTACCTCAAAATGCACTTTTTAATTTAAAAGTAACCCAGATCCATACTAAACGGGTCAGAGGTAAATGAAGTAAATGAATGCCAGAAATAGAAAAAGAAATAATGAGTTTTATGGGCAAATCAAACATTACCCTCCTAATTATCACAGTTAGGTGCTTAAGGAAGATCTGTTGATCACCTTTGAGTAGTGAGTATTTTAGTGCATTCTTTTAAATTTAATTTGATGTGATTGCTGTGGTTCTTGTATTAAGACAAGTGTATATAATGTCAATGTAATTTTATTAGTTCCCTCCCACATAATTGCTTTAAAATAAGCTAATTCTTTGTTGCTACACCTTGAGGTTCTATCATTATGATTATAAACATACACAGAACATAAACCTTTAATTACTGTGTGACCACTATTATTTTTCTGTTGATCTTGTTATTGAGATGAAATCAATACACTTTTATATGTTAGCGTTTTAGGTTTCAAACAAGATGAAGAACACTTCTCTATATTAATCTAGAAAATAAAATAGGTAATAGTCTATTCCTCAATATAATTTTTATGTCTAAAATGGTTTGGTTTTGAATTTGGCATTTCTTCACATCTGTTTCTCATGGTGTGCAACACCACCCACCCACCAACACCCAACAGAATGAATAATTAAGAGTCCCATTTCTGTGTTGGACCATGGAAGGGTTTGTAGTCTCTTTAAGCCTTACCTAAAACAGAGAGTTCATATTCCTTGCCTCGCATATGATGGATGTGTGTTCACTGCATCAAATTCACCTTGTCCTGTTCCAGCAATGATGGACAGCCTTCATTTAAGATCAGTAAGTTAAAGGCAGATTGTTCTAAGAATGGCCACCGTTCCTTATCAGGACATAGATGGTCTATAGAATTTATACAATTCACAACCTTAGTTATAGTGTTTTAAACAAAGAGTAGAAAGAGATCATAAAAGTACAAATATATAAAATATTAATGTAAGAGGTTCTTTTCTCCTTATGATTTTACTTGGTTCAAAAGATTATCAACACCAATTGTGAGCAGTCATCAGGCACGAGATAATTAAGTGGATTATAACTGAATTTTTACAAGTCGTTGTTCATGTAACATCCTACCTGACCTATGAGCTCAATTTACTATTCCTTTTGGTGTCATTGCTAATTAGTTGTGTTTTCAGGGTCAGAAATAGTCAATGTATTTTTTGTCCCTGTCCTTCCATCACGCAAGTATTATAGAGATACATATTTTTACAAATATGTCAAAGACCTTGTGATTTTCCACCTCCCAGCCTTTCTGATATCACAGAATATTTCCACAGAAAGTAAAGTGATGTCAGAAATAGAAGATCAAGTGTATTTTCCCAGAAATAATATCGCCCACCTTCTAAGCATCATCTGCTTCTGCATCGACTGATGTTGTCTCAGACCATCTATACAAATGTTTCTTTTTTAGCTTTTATCTCTGAGTTCTTAAGTCAATAGGAAACTACTTTATACAAATTTCCCTTCCCCCAAATAGATGCTTATTTTATATTTTTTAAAGCTCCAAATTCTCATGGCTTCTAACAAGGATTTCTACTCTCACCTTTGGTAATTTTATTCTTGATTACAGAGTAAGTTGTTGAATCGATATTTGAATTGCCTCTATTTTTACCTGCAAAAACACTTGAAAAAAATTATTATCAAGGAATTTCCAGTTAGGAAGGAAGCCTATAAGTGTGCACAGGACGCTGCTCACTACTGCACGTCTTCACGGCCCTGGGACACGGCAGATATTGTCAGTGACCATGAAATAACAGTGAGCCCCAGGCTGCTGACATGTCATCCACTGTGGAATGAGCACTGGATGGGGGATTAGGAGAACTGTCCAGAACTTTGCAATATAAATATTTAGTCCCCACCTCTTGCCACAAATCGTTTGAGACTCCTTACAACAATAATAAAGCCATAAATGGAGCTAATAAGCCAGGACAAATGACTCGAGAATCTGAAATGTGCTAAGCCTGGAGTCAACATAGCTGCTATTAATGAGCTTGAGGCCAGAAAGGCAGGGTTACAGTCCAGGCTCTGTCCCTAACATACAGGTCACCTTGAGCGAGGTGACACATCTCTCTGGGCTGTGACTTCCTCAGCTAGAAAAGTATTATTAGATTATTGCTGAAATATCATCCAGGTTTACAGTTCCAGGTTTCTCGGATGGGGGGGCATTCATCATTCAGCTGAACATAAAGAAAACTTTGGTTTTAGGGCTGAGAGACTATCTTGCAGGACCAGCAAGTTACCTTACAGATAGGGGTACTGTTGATCAGATGCAGACCGGGTAAGAGAATGCAGCAATGTCTCTACTGGGGGTGGAGAAGGGCCTCAAGCTGACCATGCTTTCATTTCCATGGGGACAGCATATAAAAACCAGTATCTATCCTCTGCTTTGCTCTGATCTGCAAAGTCTCCTGTCAACTTGGGAAACAACCAATTTTTCAGATTTATTTATTCATTCACTTACATGTAAATATTTGACTTATTTCATTTACAGGAACATTGTAGTTTTTACGTGATATATAATTTTACATAACAGAGGTATTTTAGGCAATACAGGAGACAGAAAGTAAAAACAAACCGAGCAGAGAAAAACCACACTAAATCCATGACCCAGAAATCCTAATCATTGATTGCTCAGGGAAAGCTACTTTAAAAAACAATAGGTAAATAGAAATGTTTTTATAACACTGGGCCATGTTATACCTACTGTTTTAAATGTAAAAATTGATTTTAATTTAACTCAAATAAAAATAAACTGAAGCGAAACAGAAGGAGTTGCTGAGCTTAAAATAAATGCTTGCTCCCAAATATTGGACAGGGGAGACCTTTGCCTTAATGTATTCCACACATTTATGTTCACTTACAGAAGGTACAGAGACCAAATATTTAATGCTGAACTCAGTCTCATCCCTTTGTTATTTTCTTCTACCGTTATGTATAAGTGCAACATATGGCCATACCTTAGAGTGTAATTCCAGTTCAAGTTGAATATTTGGTCAATGATAGCATGGCAATAGGTACTGCCTAGCCAACAGAAAAGAAGAAAAGTCCATATGTTTATGTTTAATGTGTGATCCTCAGGGAGTTTCTAGAGAGACAATATGGTGGGCCTGAATATAAGCAGGGCATGGTATGTGCTCCTTTGTGTGCATAACATTATTTACGTTTTAGAACTGGAGAGAGGCAGGATGATCAAACAGATGTACGAAAGGAGCCCAAGGAGCTGCCCCCCACTCCCACACCCCACTCACTAATTCAGTGGTTTCCAAAGCAGAGAAAATGCAGGATAATCCACGAGAAGAAAACGAGTTTTAAATTCATCCTTACAAACATCTCTATTTTGGGTGTATGCTTTATAATGTATGTAGTACTGCAGTAGTACAAGTATATCATTTACAAAGAAGTGAATAAAAAGATATATTTTCAGCGTGACTGCTTATATTTTTCTTAGAGGTGGGCATGCCCAAGCAAGACTTAGAGACTCCAGCATTAAATGGTGGAAGCAGAGCCGGCTTTCGTTCGAGACCTTGTCTCTCCATTTGTAAACTGAAGCTGTTCTTCCCTCCCTTTCTGCCCTCTCCCTTCCAGAGAAGTTGGACGTCTGGAGAGAACATGTTGCCCTAAAGAGCAAAAATTTCATAAACATTCTGCATTAACTGGGGTAATTTAATTCAGATTAAAAAATTGTTTTATTGCACTTAGTTCATATGTTAATGGTCTCCATTTCCTATGTTTAATTCATGTTTGTGGGCATTCTCCCAAATATATATTCTGAATTAAATTAAGAAGCCAAAAAAAGAAAAAAAGTCTAGGAGAAGCTTTTCACTATATCTGACAGATTCATATTAAATTCCTGTGTCTTAATATATGATTAAAGGTGAATAACATAAATGGACTCTGAATTTCTCCCATGTAGCTCATTTATGAGAGTACCTCAGGTTGCTAAGAATTTGCCTCTTGTTGGCTATTAGAACACTTACTAGAATATTTATTAGTTATTAACACAGAAAGTGTGTTTGCACGTGTGTATGCATGTGCTGAAAGAAATGTAGCTCTCTATCTACTTATTATCGGGGCTAAGTTAGATTGTAATGTGTTATATGTGATTAAAAACCATTTAAATCCAAGAGTGAATTGAGGTGAGACTCAGAAGAGGGCTAATTGACTGACAGGGCAAAAAAGGAGAGAACCACATTGCCTTGTGTATCTTGCATTTCTGGGATTCTGAGACGCAATCGCCTAGTAAATCCAAGCTGCAGAGCTTTTTATGCCCAACACTGTGCTGTATTAGTTTGCTAAGGCTGCCATACAAAGTACCACAGACTGGGTGGCTAGAACAACAGAAATTAATTTTCTCACAGTTCTGGAGGCTGGATTTCTGAGATCAACGCACCAGCAGGGTTGCTTTCTTCTAAGGCCTCTCTCTTTGGATTGTAGATGATCACTTTCTCCCTGTGTCTTCTTACAGTCTTTCAACTGAGTGTGTCTGTGTCCTAATCTCCTCTTCATACAATGTATAAGGACAGACCAGTCATATGGGGTTGGATTCCACCTTAGTGACTTCATTTTAACTCTCATTTTATCTCTTTAAAGACCCTATCTTCAAATACAGGCATTCTGAGATACTGGGACTTAGGACTTCAACAGATGAACTTGGGGGTGGGGGCGGGAGGGTGGGGGGTGGGGGGAAGCACAATTCAACCCATAAGTAGTAACATTCCCCAGAGTGATGGCTACACATTCATCCCAACGGCATTCCAGCTAAGCTACAACTAAATTCATACTGGACAGTAGCTTTCTTTGGCCAAGACTATCTTTATACACCATTGTGAAATGCTTTATTGTGTAGCTGTTAAATAAAGTTTGTTGCTTTCCGTGCCAGAGGTGGCTAAAGAAATGAATGAAATGTTTCCTGTGCCTTTTCTGTAATGACAGAAGGAGAGAGAAAAAAAAATGGGGGCCATTAGTACTGTCAATTACTATTATAAGGTATTTAGGAGTGCAAATTTTAATCCCATTTGTAGATTTCATTTTCATGGAAAGAATTCAATTTAGATAGTAACATAAATTTGGTTTGTTTTCCTCCTGATTCAATTCCAAAGGGATCTGAACTTGAGCGCCTCAGAATATAGAGAAGAGGGTCAACATAGAATTCATTTGCTAAGCTGTCACATAAGATTCTCTTGCTAACATTTGCAGTATTTTCCTTGGCTGACCAAGCACTTTTCTCCCTGGGAAGTAAACAGCAAACAGCTATCTATGAAATGGGTCAGAGCAAATATATTTGGTCAGGTGCTGGATAAATAGATCATAGATTGACTAAAATAGTCCTAAACAAAACAAAACAAAACAAAACAAAACAAAACAAAACAAAACAAAACAAATCTCTAAGCCATGCAGATCCAACCTGAAGGCTTTCAAAGGCAAAACAAACAAAACAAAATAATGTATTCGTGACTAGTTCATATTTCTATTAAAGGTACTTTGCCTTAAGCTTTATTCTCATGACTATAGATGGCCAAAGCACTGACCAACCAACCAAAAACTGTGAGCCTGACAGAATTTTTACAAACTGTGACACTGCATGGCGTCATAGATCTCAGAAGTGGTCTAGAGATTCTACAACCCTCAGAATCATGGAAAACATAGTGTAATGATGGCTGCCTCCAGAGATAAGAAGAGAATACCAGAGGCTGATAACCAAGTTGGATATTCCAGATAATAATGAGTATTCTTTTAACGATCAGGAGATAATTTGAGGAAATCTATGCACAGGATGTATAGAGAAAGAAAATATTCAACTTGTAAAGCAAAACAAAAAAATCCTGCATCCCCACCAAACGTGAAACAAAATAATTCTTCATTTTGTGTTTGTAAAGACAATGAGAAATTTAACCAATGTGTTAGGCATTGACTTCCAAAGATCTTTGGAGTTTTCCTGTTCTATTTCAATTATATCAGTCTCTTCAAAACCTGATATTGCAGCTGTGACAGGGATCATAGAATTCTAGTGGTCAGTAGGATTTCAGAGTTTAGAGTTCAGTAGAATTCTAGAGTTCAGTAGGAAGTTAGAGATTTTTCTTCCTTGAAACTGTCTTGGTTTTGATGATATTGCTCTACCTTGGCTTTCCTTCCAGCTCTTTAGTTGATTTTTCTCAGTCTTTTTCTTCTGCAGCCTCTCCTTTCTCTATCCATCCTCAGATATTGGTGGTTCAGTCCTTCACGTTCTTCTTCCTCTTTCTGCGTGATCTTATTCACTGTCACGTCTTCAACTGCCATCTTTGTGCTGATGACTTCCCGCACATGTGTCTTCTGAAACACAACCCATAAATCCGGCTCTCTCCTGTCCATCCCATCTTCATACGACGAGGTAAGTACTTTATGTTCAAAACCGAACATCCCAGACTAAATTTTCCTTGTCCCTAACAGTGGTGGCCAGCCCCCAAGATAACCCTCATGATCCCTGCCTCTTGTTTTCTGTGCCCTCGTGGATCCCTTCTCCCATTACAGAGGGCTGACCTGGGTAACCACAAGAGCATCGTAGACATGATGAGGTATGCTTTCCAAGGCTTAGTTGTAAAAGACCCTGTGGCTTCTTTCATGCTCCCTCTTGGATCACGTGCCCTACGAGAAGCCTGCTGCTCAGCATGAGGACACCATGGAGAGGGCTGTGTGGCATGGAAGACACCTCCTACCAACAAGTAGCACGAACTTGCCAGGCATATAAGGAAGCCAGACTGGAAGCAGGTCTCCAGGCCCAGTCAAGCCTTCACATGACTGCAGCCCCCACCAATATCTTGACTATAACCTAATGGGAGACCCTGACTCGGAATCACCTGGCTAAGCCACTCTTTAAATTTACGCCACAGAAATTGTGTGAAATAACTGTTTATTGCTGTATTGGGCCACTAAGTTTGGGGGTCATGCAGCACTACTCCAACAAAACCTAAAGCTCCTGTGTTTTCTTCCTCAGACGTGTGTACACACCACAATCTAATTTCAGCCATTCGCACAAGACATAGTGAGAACCTTGTTTAAGATAGTGGCAATAGATGTGTCAAGAAATGAATGGACTAAACAGACATTAAGGAAGTATTTGATAGAACTTGGTGACAGCGGGTTGGGGGTTAGGGAATGGCAGGATTTTTAAGGTGAGAGGCTTGTTCACTTGGTGTTATATTTTATGTAGCTCAATTCTGAAAGGAATGAAATAAAAATCCAGCCAAGTAAACTTTAATGATCTAGGTCTTTCATAAATCACAGTTTGAAGAATTTCTTCACAGGAATCAGATTTTAAATATCACGATTGCAGAGAGGAAATAGCCAGAGGGGGTTACCTTTAAGACAGAACAATAATAGTCTTTCTTACTTCTGTATATACTCTTGAAATTTCCCTTATATGCATTATCTTCTTTGCTGTTCACAACAATACAGTGTATTAGCTCAGCCAGTTTTTATACAAATTTAAGCAGTGAGAAAAAAATGAGAGAATGTACCAGTTAGTGGACATTTTATCGAAAGTGTGACGGAGGGCCCAACACAAACTGGCTTAAGTTAAAAAGGGATTTTATTAGCAAAAGTGTAGGAATAGGTATAGCTTCAGGTCAGTGTGATTCAGTCCTCAACAAGGCTGCCAGGACCCGTTTCCTGGCTCTGCTTCATTGCTTCTTCTGGGCTGGCTCATTCTCTGGCTCTTTGTGGTATGTCTCAGTGGCTGTAGGTTCCTAGCATGACAACCCAGATACTCAGATAAATAGAGGCAGAACAAGTCTCTTCAGGTAGCTTCTAGGAGGGTTCTGAGATTCACTCCGATTGGCTGCCCACCTGAGTCATCCCCATAACCCAGGGACATATGAAATGCTGATGGGCCAGGTTGTTTGCATACTTCACCTCTGGAGCTGCAAAGGGGTCAACTCCACCCTGAAACTCATGGGCTGTGACTGGAGAAGAGGTGGTTCTCAGAGGAAGATCAGAATAGGGTTACCTAGGCAGTCAATTCAGGGTGTGACATAACCCAAAATTAATAACTGATAGAAATTGTGTCTATAAAGCAGGGAGCATGTGCCTAATGTATTCCCTAGTCATTACCAAGAAAAAAGTTGTTAGGTCTAAATGTGAAAACTGAGGCAAAGAAAGTGCCTAAGCTAGAACTAGAACCCGAGAGCCCGAGTGTTAGACTGATTCGTGCCCCTGCTAATGGCAAGGTCAGCCATCTCACAGGTTGCAGATAGTGGATGGCTGTGGCCCTCCCATCTCCAAACCCATCCACCTTCTCATTTCATGCTTGGGCTGAACCATCCTGTATTCCAAATGCTGCCCATGGAGGTCATGGCTAAGCCCATATACTGTTATCTCTGAACCTCCTGTGACTGCCAAGATCCTTAAGACTTGCAGAACAGAACGAGGGTTGGAGGTGGAAAGGGAGTTGGCTCCAACGAATCAGGCAGCAACCTGGAGAGAAGGGGCACCTCTACCCGAGGCAGTGGATTGGAACACATGGCTGGGCAATGGACAGACTGTGCATGCTACGTGTGCACCAAGACCACTTCTAGCTCGGGGTCCTGATGAAGGGACACTTCCCTCTTACCCCACAGCAGGGAGCGCAGGGTCAAGCGGGGACATTGCAGCAGAGGCTCTGAGGTACTGTGGGAAAGTATGTTTCCAGGGAGGGGTCAAAGTGATTCTTCACAAGCCACGTGCTGGGAAAATGTGAGTAAGAGTTGGGTAAAGCAGTAAAGGCATGACCCCTTAGTCATAGCATCAGAATTCCACTCAGAGTCCTTAAAAGGCTGTCCAGTAAATGTCATGGCTCAGGTGGGTCAGCGTTGAAACCATCCTAAATAACCAGTCTTCTGCACAATGTCTACAGGCATTTGGGAAGGAAGATGGCTAATTAGGAAACATGTTCTAACGAGGAAGCACTCTTTCAACGGAAAACTGAATTGACTGCTTAAGTAACCCTATTCTGATTTTCCTTTCTCATGTATGACCGCACTCCATTTTGGGTCTTTAAAGAGAACTAAATAATTTGAATGTAAGAAGTGAGTCGAAAGACCAATCTTTCGTGACTCTTTGACCTCACATTTTGTCATCTTCCTTTTCTGTGACCTGATTTTTCCATCTATAAATCAGAAACAAATAACTTCCTTTATACAAACATGATGAAGATGAGAAGACACAATATAAAAACTATATTGAGCCAGAAAGACGAAAAGTGATATTTAAACTAGTGTATTATTGTAATCCACATTATTACTAATAATGACAGTTGTAGTTATGGTAATACATCTATGCACAGAAAGAAGATAATAATTTCTAGTTTAGGTTAAGATGTACACACGAATTAAGAAAAGAGTAATAACACTTAGCTATCAATTGATTTTGCTTTTGTTGTAAGGAAAAGATTCAGAATTTCTATCTTTTGAAGTGTGTGTGTGTGTGTGTGTGTGTGTGTGTGTGTGTGTGTGTGTACTGTACGAAAAATAAGCAATAGTTTGCATTTGAGGCCCAAACTGGAAACCAGGGTGACTTCAAGTTCTGTTCAATAATATTCATACCTTTCTAACAATAACCCCCAGATATATTAAAACCAATCTTTTACTGTCTAATTTGGGGGTATTTTCTGGTGTGGGATGGTCGTAAATCTCGAAAGAAATATTGCTCACTTTTTAAGTAGAAGTAATGGTGATTTCTAGGTGGAAGGATATAGTCATGTATCACACTCATGAGTGTTAGCTTTTTCCCAGCAGAGACGCTCAATAGAAGTCTGGCAGTTTTGTGGTTGCCAGCAATTTGAGGGCTACTGTCCGAAGCAGAAAGGGCATATCATCAAATTCTTCCTTCTAATGCAATCTCGTCTTCCTGGAATTTGTAATATTCTAATATGGATAAGGAATCTTTTTTCTTTTTCTTTTTTGAGAGTGCACAGTCATGTTAAAGTAAATACCCTGGAGGAATACTTTCAATTAAAATTCAGAAGATTTAAAAATCCAGGCTAGAAAGGATTTCCCTGACCTACAAATCCTAATAAGATTTTTCCTTTCCATTTTCTCCCTCCTCATCTTCTCTGAGTGTGTAGAGCTGCCCTGCTTTCTTACCTGGTGGCCCCATTTAGCTCTGCCCTCTAGGCATTTAAGTCAGAAATGGCTTTAAAGAATGTTTTGAGAAAACTTGACATACTGATCTACTCTCAAACTCAATGAATTTTTTTTTTAAAAGCTGGAAAAGAGAAAGACACTGCAAAAGCAAAGCAATAATGCAATCTTCTAGATAAGTAACAAAAATCTGACCAGGAGATAAAGAGGTAGAATTTGTGGTGATTGAGAGAATCAAAATCAGAAAAGCTCACAAAGCAGAGATTTTGAGACCTGAAGAGAAAACAGGATGCAGGCAGGCAGTGTAGACATGGAGGGAGCTGGACTCCTGTAGACTGGCCCTGTCTTCTGTGGGGGTGGGTGGGGGCCAGTCATTTAATCTCTCTTGGTCTCGTCTACAAAGTGAGATATGGATGCCTAGGCTGCTGAGTTTCTTAGTGAGTATTATACATTGTATGTGTAAAATTCCTGTACAGTTTGAGTACATAGGTACTCACGTATTTAGAATTATCATTGTAAAAAAAATAAAATGCCTGGGTATGAGGGAAAGAAAATTCTCTTTTTCTGTGAATGTGTTCTTATTATGATTATGGTTGAAAGGATAGCTATTTGACTGAAATTTATAAAACATACGGGTTAGAACCAAGAAGCAGACACGTAGAAAATGAAATCAATTCAAGGGGATCAGAGTGTCCATTAGAGGCGATTCTTACTGGGAGACAGAAGAAGCACCTGGAGTGAATATTAAGAGGCACACACCCTCAGGCTTCTGCAAGTGCTGAACCGTGTAACAGGGAGCGGAGAGCAAGCACGCCTCCTTAGGATTTGCTCCTGAGACGTCTCTCCTGCCTTATAAGGCCCTGTCCTGTTTGGAGGACATCCTGCCTGGCTCACTGGCAACTATACCTCGCCTTCTGCTCAGCGCTTTCTTTCACACTCACTGTATCTGGAGACACAATAGCCACCTGTTAGACTCTGACTTCTCAAAGAATTCCACAAGAGAGCATTACAGGACACGTGGCATGTGAAAAGGAACAGAGGTGCACTCAAGACTATAAATTTTAACTGCAGAGATGATCTCATGTTTAGTCGTCAAAAAGTACACGGAGGGACTTGCTAAAATTTCCACTGTTGAGGGGAACAAGTTGTGACTTCATTCTCTCACTCCAGAGCCTCAATATAAATGCTAAGAATAGCAAGCAGGACCCTTTTTATTGGCTTGTCAAGAGCAGCACTGGGAGCTGGAAGACACCAGTCACCTTCAAGAACTAGAAACAAAGGGGTGTTTGATGGCAGTTGGTGGACTTCCTCCAAAATACATATTTTTCTTAGCTGTTGTTTTCAGAATGTCATTATTTGATTCATTCAACACCATTCTCAATCTAAATCATGTGTACACGTAGCCTGCGATAATTAGCACTTTCGGTCTGGATTAATTGGTATACTTTGATAAAATCATGTAAAGCCAGATTGTTTTTTAAAATGGTAATACATTAGGAATGTGTTTAGCTAAAAATAACAGGAAACTCAACTACAGGACTTTTAGCATAAGGGTAAATTTTCTCATGTAACAAGATATGAAGAGTCAGGCAGTTCCTAATGTTGGTTCAACTCCTTAGTTCTTTGGGTTTTTCCCTCATAATCCCCATAAGGCCCGACGACTCCAGCTACTGAGGCAGTCAGAAGGTACCCAGAAGCGGGGACAGTGGGAGAACGGCACATTGTGGCTGTCTCCTTTTATGAGGAAAGCAAAAGCTTCCCCAGAAAACCACATGCCCCCCATGTTATGGCTAGCTATCCTGGTACCACTCATTGTGTCCCCCCACTCCCCCAAAATAAATAGGTTGGAATTCAAACTCTCAGGACCTTGGAGTATGACCTTAGTCGGAGATAGGGTCTTTACAAAGGTAACTAAGTTAAATGGAATCATTGTGGTGGGCCCTAACCCAATATGACTGGTGTCCTTATGAAAGGGGGAAACTGGGTCAAGAGACACACATGCAGGGTGAACTCCATGCGAATAGGAAGACAGCCATCGATAAGCCAAGGAGAGAGACCTGGAACAGATGTGAGACAATACATTTCTGTTGTTTAAGCCGCCCAGTACTTGTGGTGCTTTGTTACAGCAGCCCTAGCAAACTAATACATCCCACAAGACTTCCATTTACATTTTATTGGCCAGAACTGTGCCGCTGGCCACCCCTAACTACAAGGGAGGCTGGGTAAGTGTATATGTAGCTGAACATATTCTAACCAAAGCATTAGGATTCTGGTAGCAAATTTACAAAGGAGCACGGACATTGAGTGGATAGCCAAGAGCGTTTTCCGCAGAGGAGAAAGTGTTTATGCTTGAAAAGTGGTGCCAGGATGGGAAGCTCTCCTTCCAACACTGCTCAGAGATTTGAAATAATACTTTGGAGATAAAGTTGTATGGTGGAAAGATTACAAGGGGTCTGGATACTAGCACTGATGTTGCCACTACTTGCTATATGGTTTTGCCCAAGTGCTTTAACTTCTAAGCTTCAACTTTTTTTATCTGACAAATGGAAATATTAATCTATGCTCTTGGCATTTTAACATTAGCTACATCATAGAACTGTGGTCAGGACCAACCAACTGAAATAGCTATGAAACTACCTTTGAAAATATGATAGCCTATTCAGATGTAAAGGATAAGTAAAGAGGAGATATTTCAGATTTTATATTTGGGGAATGAAGGAAAGGGGGAACAAAATAGCTTTTTCTTTGGAGTTAGAGGAAGTGGAAGAAGAGCAGCAGTTCCTTCAAATCTAATTCTTACCAAGAAGAAGGTGCTAATTGATGAAGTAGCAGTGACACCACAGGAAACAACCCCATTATTTCAGAGTAAATAGCAGTCAGGTAGGTGGGTGTGGCCAGATGGCATTGGCTCTAGGCTTTACAACAAGTTCAGAAAAAGAGAGGTCCTTGGCCTGAAAGAATGCTTCTCAAACATTATGTGCACAAATTACTTGGGGATTGTATTAAAATGTATATTGCAGTTTAGTAGGTCTGAGGTGTGGCTTGCCATTCTGCATTTCTAACAAGCCCTCAGGGGTTGTCAGTGCTACTATATATGATCTAATTTGGTATTTTGGTAACTGTTCCACATCCAGTTGAAAAATATGTTTTCTACAGGCATTGAGTGCCATATTTTATATTTGACAATTAGGTAGACATCTTGTTCCTCAGTTCTTTCATATCTTACTGATTTTTGTCTGTTTGTTCTATCAGTTACCAAGAAAAATTACAGTCTATGAGTATGATTGTAGATTTTTTTACTTCTTCTTTAATGCTTCCAGTTTATCATTTTGAGGCTATAATAATAAGTGCATACAGATTCAGAAATGTTGTATCTTTTTGGTGCATATTATAAAATATTCCTTTTTATGTCTAGTTTGTTTATTAACTTAAAGTCTAATATTCTTTGAACTAAGTCAATTTTGTTTTGGTTATATTTGCATAGTTTAGTTTTTTTCTTCCTGTGACTCTCAACCTTTCTTTTTCTTATGTTAAATAAGTATCTCTTATCAGCAGCATACATTTCAGGTTGAAGCATTTAAATTGTCAATATTAGACTATTTTTGATCTACAAAAATGGAAATTTCATTATACTTGAGTTTTATTTTTTAATTAGTTTGACTCTGTTTTTTAATTGGACATTTTGGTCTGCTTACAATTATTGAAGTAACTTATGTATTTAGGTTTAAATCTACCATCTTACTGTTTTCTATTTATACTACTTTCTTTTTCTCCTTTCCTAGATTAATAATTTTGTTCTTCCCCCTTTATTACATTGTTATTTAATATTTTTAAACTATTTCTTTTAGTGGTTATCTTAGAAATGATAACATTGCTCTTTGATTTTTTTGAAGTCTAATACACAATAGTAAATTTTCCATGTCCTGGCACAATGCAAGGGCATTAGAATATGCAAGTCCATTTACTTCCCTACTTTTGGACTATTTTAACTCCATATAATTTATAACCTAATAGACCTTATTACTGTTATTTTAGAGAATCAATATTTATATTTACTTCCCCCAGCCCATCTCTACACCTTCATCTGGTATCGTCATCCTTCTGACTGACACACTCGCCTTAGTATTGAAGTGGGTCTGCCGCCAAACCCTTCTGTTACATTTTTAATTATTGTGATTTTCAGTTTCAAAATTTTATTTTATTCTTTTTCTGTAGTCCAGTAATGCTAAAAGTCTCCATCTTCTCATTTAATTTCCCGATTATATTAGTGATAGTTATTTTAATAGTGACAATATCTGAATTTCTTATGGGTCTGTTTCTGTTTTTTTAATTTTGGTTTTGAGGAAGTTTTACCTTTTTATGCCTATTTGTTTTTAAGTGAGTATTGGACTTTGTAGAGTTAGTTCAAGGTTCTGGATTATTTTTTTAGAGAGAGGATTTACTCGTTTCTTCTGAAGGCAGCTTGACTAGGGACAGGTCACCTTACTCCAATCAGGTATCGCAATATTTCAAAGTCAGCTTCAATCCTGACTCCGTTCTGCGTTCCACACTTCTCTTTGCCCAATGGCTTGGCGGACTCTAAACTCCAATATTTATACCCCGAGCATTTTGAATTACTGAAAACTTTGCTCATCTTCCTTTTTCAGCTGTGTTTGCTGATCATCTTCACAGCCTCTCAGCTTTTTCTTCGGTAATTACTTCAGTGGGATAAAATCATGCTGATTTTTGCGTTTATTTCTTTGGGCTTCCTTTCTCTCCAGGATCTAGGTTTGGCAAGTTCTTGCTGCATTGTTACTTCTTCAATACCTTCATCATGTAATTTTTATATTTTGTCTAGATTTTCTAGTTACTCTTGGGGTGGGGGTGGGGTTCATGCAGCATCTGCTTGTCTACCTTTGCTGGAAGCACACATAACCCAATGGTATTTTTAAAGCTCTTTCTCATATATAGCCAGTGCTAGAAATATTGAGTTTAATAGTGCTCACTGCCAGAAGCGATGCTGAATCCTACTTTCACTTAGATTTTAGCTCAATAATTCCTTATCCTGTTGTCAGCTCATCAATGCTTATTTTGGTTGTTTTTACATAGAGGGAGTCCATCCCAATAATCTAGTCTGCCATATTGCCCACATTACTTTTTAATTAAATCCCTTTTCAGTTAACGTCAGTTCCAGAAGGGCAAGAATCATTTTGCATTCATCCTTATAACTCCTGCCCCCAACCTACTGCTTGACAGAATAGGTGCTCAGTAATTTTTGAGTAAATGAAATTATATGGCTTTAAAGGAGACAACCTGGGCATATCTTAGTGGGTCCACCAGAACTGAAAAATATGAAGCTTAGTTTTGCCAGTTTAAAAAATGATTAAGTTCACAAAGGTGAGATTCTGTGTTCCAGGGGCATTGATCCACATGAAACAAATTTACAAGAAACTAATTTATAAATAACAACATAGCTTGATCAGTGTTCAATGGGAGACACAGCTGGAATGATAATGGATACCCATTATATTTCTTCTTTCCTAATTCTTTGGTATTTGACTTCTGTCTTTATTTAATGATAATAGTTTTCTGTATTATCATTCCTGTATTTTATTGTCTTTATTCATACTTTCCCTCTGGAAATAGGAGAAATAAGAAACGAGTATGTAAATAAATAAAAGTTGATACATAGGTTTACAAAGGGCAATCTCATACAAGTAAATCCACTCAGAAGATGAAATTACAGATCAGAAGGTTGCTATGGTAAAGACAAATCAGAAAGGGGAAATTCAAGTTTGCCAAATATTTATTTTCAAAACTAGATCTACTAAAGTAGATCTCTTTTGATCTTTAAAGATCTCTTGTGATCATTTAGCTAAATGATCATTTAGCTAAATGATCATTTAGCTAAATGATCATTTAGCTAAAAGGTCATTTAGCATCAAGACATCATTTACCCCAGGACAATGTGAAAGAAACTCAAATTTAACAAAATTTTGTTCCCCAGGTTTCCTTTTGTTAGCTTCCTTTTGCTAATATTGTTACTAGTTCCCAGAAAAATCTGTTATTACATCACTTTGTGAAATGTTACAATATTCAAGATTACAGTCTCTCTTAATATGTTACAAATGTAACAGTAGCTGTTTCCTGACAGACTGAGAAGTACCTTATTTAAAAAAGTGATTCTCTCTTAATCACTCTGTCAAGTGGGTTCTTTGACAATGTATCTCATACACATTATGTAGAATTTGGTCATTTTAATTACAGAGATTTTTACTAGGAGCCTTAGATCTTCTATTTTCTTTCAACCACATTTGACATCATTTGAGGTAATAACACTTCCTCCTGTTTAGGCCAACCTAACAGAAGCCAGCACAAACAATACCATGTCCAAACAATACCGGAAAAAGAGTAGCATTATTTTAAAATTTTACTGAATATATTTTGCTTGATCTTTTTAAAAATTGGTTTTAAAAAAAGTGTATGTATACAATAACAGACATTAGATTCTCTATAGAGTGGCCAGATAAATGTTCCCTAGGAATTTATAATCTCAAAAGGGAGAACTTGCACATAAGGACATCTTCTTGGAAAGGACAAAAACGATATGGGTGGGTTTAACACAGACATCTCTCAAAGATCAAAAATCAGTATTGCAGAAAAGCAAAGGATAGGTTCATTTGTGGCACAGAGAGAGCTGGGTAGAATTTCACATTTGGACAAGCTGGGTGGAGGGAGGTTGACTCTCTGAGTTATATTGCCTTTTGGCCTTCATCAAATGGGATTTCCCTATCTTCCCAAATAATGACCAACACTGAAGTAAAGCAGAAGAGTATGTCATACCTGGGGCCCAGCTTGGGAGGGGCCCAAATGAAAGATCCTGTGGAACACATGACCACATTTGCTTAGAACAATCTTTGAGCATTGCAAAGCAGTAGGGAGAGAGGGTTTTGAAACATTCTGAGGTGGACACTGAAGCATTCCCCCCCCCATTTACACTGTATAAAGGAAGGTTAGGGCATTTGTCTCACTCACTTCTGAGAAGAGCAGTAACCAGTATTAATAACTGACTCAGCTGATTCTTCTAACCAGTCACATAAGCATCCTTCTGGTAAAGAAAATTCGGTGAAATTCAAATGAGCGACCCATCAGCAAAAAAACTGCTGTTGACATTATTAATCTTCTGAACTACCCAGATCTATCATACACATAAAAACTCATCATTGGGCACTTGTGAAATAGGTATCCCTCACTTAAGGGAATGGTCATTGTCAGCAAAGTTTGACGCGCAGAGACCTTCTATCAAATCAATCTTATTCTCCCATTGATTTCTTTTACAAAAGCTGAGATGCATTCTGCTGTTAAATCTCTTTAACCGTGTACCAAACCCTTTGGAAATGGCATGTTTCAAAGAAAAATAATATTCTGATAAAACATGGACAGTGATATTTAATGTATATTTAATAGTGATGCTGTGCTGTATTCAACATGTCACAAGAAAAAAAATGCTTGGGATGAAATATAACAATCCTGCAAACTGCACTTCACACACTGCAAAGGGTAATAATCCCCCAAACATTAGCAACTTAATTTCTCACTAGCTTCCCAATTGCCTTGGCGTTTCTATCATTACAGAGCCAGAATTCTTTTTTATTTTTTAAAAGTCTTTTCTCATTTTCTCCTGTTCTCTTTCCCAACACCTTTGCCCAGAACCTCCTGAATAGCTGGAATACTGTTCTTCCATGGGGAAAATCAGCCAGCCAGGCTCAGTCTTAGTTGTTTCTTGGGTCCTGGAGCAAATTAAGCCTGAAACATTGCCAGAGGCAAAACTGAAGCTGTCCTACTGTGGGCACCGCATAAGAAGGCAGAGTTCTTTGGAAAAGACAGTCAATCTGGAAAAAATAGAAGGCAGCAGGAAAGGAGGACACAAATATAAGATGGATTGACTCCATTAAAGAAGCCATAGGCACGAGTCTACAGGAGCTCAGCAGGGCTGTTGGGATAGGACGTTGTAGACATCACTCATTCATAGGGTCACCAGGAATCAAAGTGAAGCAACTGGCAAATGAGGATCTAGAAAGTTAAACAAATGAAGGAAAAGTCAACTGCATGTAACACACACACACACACACACACTGCTGGGATTTGCCCATCATTGGAGCAACTGGGCATCTCCTAGAAGGAATGTTGCAGAGGGAAGCAGTGGATCTGTGAAAGTTGGACCAAACACTTCTAAAGCCTTTCTTGCTTCGGAGATATAGTACTACTAGCTGACATTGGTAATGTGTCTGTGTTTACCATTCTATTTTCAATCTATGCACTTTCATAACATGTTAAATGAGCAAATGTTTTGCACAATACATGCTGCATGATTGAATATTTTGCACAAATATATGTTAATGATTGAATTTAGATGATGATTTTGTTCTTCATTAGACAATACTGACTCTTCCAGCTCAAGCTGGAAAAGTGACTACAGATACTAATCTCCATGGAAATTATGCACCACGGATCATAATGGCTTTGAATGTCCAACATTCCAAGGTCTGGGCAGGACATTCCTGCTAGTGAACTTTTGCTGAATTCTTGAATTCCTTACCTTTATCCTTATGGGAAGTCAATTTTTGTGAAGCAATAGACTACTTGAGACAGAGCAATATGCCCATCGTCAGCAATGCACCTCAGGTCTCACCTTTAACCCTTTCTGCATGACTCACTGCAACACAAAATTCAACATTCAGGGATGGCTTTAACATTTTATTTAAAAATAAGTGGTTTTTATTTAACTGTACCATACCCACAGAATTCGGAAAAGTCAATGGCCAAATTAAAATATTTTCTGGAGACCAGCAGTCTACCTGCCAAGATATTTTGGTAATTCATCAAGACCAAGAGGGTTTTATTTTTCCATCCCATGTCCAGAAATCTCAACATGTCAGTCTCAAAATTGAACGCACCCAGAGAGTCAGACTCATGCTAACTAAATGCGCAAGGGACACTAAAACATTTTTTGCATTGACAATAACAACCAGAACTGTCACAGTGACCACCAGGCACCTGTGGTTGTAACCAGCACCTTCCTTCCCTGCATGCAGAACAAGTGGGAAGCAAACTTATGAGCTCAGCACAGAATGAAAACAAAAGAGGTGTATTCCTGAAGAATATTTTATCCAAGATATGAGAGCCCTGGTGAAGCTGCCATCTTTTTCTCCAATCATGAGACAATTCTCTGACACTGTGTAGGTATGTATGTCATTGTATGTACAGCTACGTACATTTTCCTCGTGATTCAAACTATGTCTCTCAGTCTTGTTTACCAACTTCTCCCTCTGTGACACTCTCTTTTTCTATGATACAACCAAAGCATGCTCCCCATGTTCACACTTTCTTCCACTATAGTAAGACTGTGAAGGAAAGCAAAGGTCATTAGTACATGAAAGTATTTATTAATGATTTGACCACTCATAAATTAGTCCCCATGCAAACATTTCGTTTAAACCCCAGGCTCCCTTCTCCAACCCCTCCCCTCACGGTGGTAAATGTTTAAATATAATGCACATATATTTGATTCCATTGCAAAGTAAAACAGCAAATCTTACACAAGGTATTAGGTTTCATGGTGTCAATGAAAGTGAAGCAACTGGCAAATGAGGATCTATAAGCAAACAAATGAAGGTAAAGTCAACAGGGATGATGACTATTGATGCTTTAGAAGAGAATACTTTGAATATCAAAGAATTAATTGAGACCCTTGGGAAGACTGATGAAACCCTTAAACATTTTTACAAAAATGACCCTCTTTTTGATTAAGGTGTAAAAGTCAAATATAAAATAAAACATGTTGTAAGGTGCTTCACATTTTGTAAAAAAAAAGGCCAAAAATAACCTTGATTTGTTATTCATTCTATAATTAGGACATAGCTGTACTTACAACATAAATTTTGTCTAATACAGGATAGATGTATTTTAATAACGTTGGGTTTTCTTTTGAAAAAAAGTCCCCAGCAAACCTTTTTTCACTAATTGCTCTGAAATTTGGTCCTTGTTTTAAGTAGATTTACTTTAAGGAGGCATTACCAGTGCTAATCACACAATGCTAATAAGGTCTTCTGTACTAATGAAGCAGAACTTTTCTAGTAGTAGTAACAGCCCGATGCCTTGATTGTGTCTATTTACATATTAAATTTTTACCATTTTTGTCATAAAATATCCTCATTTCTTGATTCTTGGGGAGTAACTTATTTACTCTTAGGTGTTTCCTATAGGATCTCTACCAAAGGGTGATAGTATTAAAAGTACTATTAGATCTCCTAAGGCAACACATGGAGAGGACAGACCGCGGCATCAACTTGGAGTCAGACCTATATTTGAATCTGCTGCTGCCACGTGACTGATATATGGTAATGGGCCAATTATGTGCCCTCTCTGAACTTTGGTATCTTCACCTGTGAAAATGGAGCAATAATAGTTCCCTCACAAAACTGCGGTGCAGATCAGATGTGAACATGTGTAAAATGCCAGGTATACTGAGAAGACATTCAGTATATAATAGTTACAGCAGTACAAGTTATTTTTGTTTTGACTGCCGAAGTTCCCCTGTGATCTTAATTTGTTGATTATCTTGTACATTCAGATTCTTTGCATGTGTTTTGCCATGCGAACCTAAGGTCTCTAGCTATAAAAAGTAGCTAAATAGGACTAATATTGAAAATGTACCTTTAGGAGGGCCTTGTTGCATAAATCTCTTAGAATGAATTTTAAAATATTCTCTAATGTTTTGAAAAATGTCATAGTGAGGTTTTCAGGATTTACACTGTAAATTTTTGGTTGAGTTATTTTGTAAGTTGGATGGCTGATATTTACATGGGGAAAACCTCAATGGAAGCCCCCTTTCTCCACACTCAAGTAGTTTTTATAAACAAATCTTGACTTAAAACCAGGAAACTCCATCTTTTACCACACAGAGTACCCCATGCAGAACACAGTCTTGAAAGTCAGCTATTCCTGGATTTTGAACCCCTGCTCAACTGCTTTTTAGTTGTATGACCTTGAACAAGTTAATATTTCTAAGCCTGGGTATCCTCATCCATAAAGTTGGAGATAACAAAAACACCTCAGGGTTGTCACAGGGATGAAATGAGACATTGCATAGAAAATGTTTATGTGCCATACAGCCCAGCATATTGAAAGTGCTTAATAAATATTAACTATTATTTGTAAAATCTTCAAACACAAGATAGTAGGTTGCCATATTTTGTTCAAAAATCGTAATAATGTAACACAAAAACAAAAATGAAGTTCACTTGAGTCTCAAACATCAAATGATATGCTTTGGTCTTGCCTTTTGCCTCTCAAGTCTCCTATATCGAATTCCTCTGTTTCCCCTATTACTTCCCCATGAACTTGTCTTCTGCCCCAGTGCTTCTCAATGGCCTCCTCCCTATCCCCACACACAACAGGAGCAGCATGGGGGGATGGGGTGGGAGAACCTTATTACAAATTGGAAGGGGCTCTGCCTCCCCTCCTTCTTAAAGACTCTGGTATGTCCCCCCATGGGTCCAATTAGTTCAGGTACTATTTCGTTTATTAATACTTAGCTAAAGCCAGGAGATAATGATGGCTAACATTTGGTATTCACCTACTGGCACCAGATACTATACTAGGTGACTTACAAACATTATTTTGACTCTTCCTAACAGTAAGGCAAGACAGGTACCACTATTCCTATTTCTGAGATGTGCAGGCAGAGGGTTTGAGGCAGTAAATTGCTCCAAGTCACACAGCTAGTACGTGGTAGCGCCAAGGACCATAAGGATCAAATTAGAGCATTAATTGGGATGTGATGGCTCTAAGTGGTTTTCTACTTCTGGGAAAGGCCCATTCCACCTTTCAAAGAGAGGCAGAGCTGCTTTCTCATACTGGTGCTAACATATATGTATACTATCATGATTATCACTTTACTTGTGTATGACTTTTAACCTTTTTATACTATTTATCACCTCGCACCACGAATATGTATACATAATACTAAATGCACCAAGATCCTTGGGGCATTCCGTGCATATACACCACAGTAAATGCACTAATTATACAATGGAAGCTATAGATCTGATCAGCAGAATTCCAGATATCAAAAAGTAAATGACTTTCCTCTATCCCAGTAATTCCTGCTTAATTTCTCCTACTAAATACCGAATTTCAAATTGCCGTCGTTCTGTAAAGCAGAATCTTTCAAATACTGACATGGAGTCCCACATACTCAGAAGGAGGGAAAGCTGGGAAGGGCGATTAAGGTGGATGGATGTGTCTTTTATAAGGGTAGAATTAAGTTTCTCATCTCTGAATTAGTGCTGAATTCTGCAATCATTCCAAAAGTGGAAGTTCAGCTCACAGTGCATTTTGAGGAAGCGTGAACCACACTACCCATTTAAGGTCAAGCAAACAACTGGTCAACCTTAACCACGCACGTTGTGCAGTGCAGGGTTATCACCTAAGAGATAAGAGGATCTCTATCTACACACCCCTACGTGCCAGCTGCAGAATGCAGCATGGTTCCGCCTCTGGGCAGCCCTCGCTCCCGAAGCACACGGGGAGCCACACGTTTAAGCCCCCTAGCAAGCTGCCGGCTCTCGCCTGCGCCTCATCTCTAGCCTTTATTCTTCCTAAT